>NC_140931.1:74995529-75435529 GCF_014529385.1 Adiantum capillus-veneris
TTTTTTTCCAAACATCCTTACTCGAGACATATTCCACATGTGGAGAATATAAGTTTCTGGGACAGACATTGGCACCGCTATTTCAATTGTGTGTCGCGACGATGTCCCTAGGTGCTGGCCAAATCTGTTTTCTAGACCATTTTCAACACGACGTATCAGGAGCAATTTTAGTGGCCAGATATTGTCGGATACTTAGAATAACTTGTTAAGGTACAAGTGCTGCTAAACAACATTACAGATGGTTGTTTATACATATAGAAAGGCTATGAGTTGTTAATGAAAAAGTTTCATTGTTTGTACCTAGAAGTACCTTATGTTTCCCCTTCTATTATGGTTCAAACGGCATTTGAGCAAGGCTTGCAAATGATTGCAATAGCAAGTATTTAGTTTCTTTTTAGAACTATTTACACTCCCCTTTTCATGTGTGCTAGGAGCATCACATTTGCCATAAGTATTGGCAAGGATGATCATGGATATACAGGTTCGGATTTGTTTTTTGCTAAATGCATGCACACTAGGTGTTATGGGCCCTAGTGTTTAGCAAAGGTTGATTTGGAGGGGCATGGATATTCATAACATTAGTTGCTTATGAAGCATTTTGCACTCTATGTGCAGTATCTGTATGAGATTACTTTTGGGTCTACCAATCACCAATAGAGGTCATGGCTCGGTTTGGGTGCTTGTGGATCTTTCAAGTTAACCATGATGGTTATTCCGGACATTGTTGATTCCTCAGCAATGTTGTACGATATTGTGATCTCCGTTTACCAGTCATCTGGGAAGACTGTTTGTAAACTGTGGGGAAAACATCTCAGTACTGTCCGTTATCCAAGGGGATAGGCAGATTACAAAGTGTAATCTTGTGCTAAAGGATATGCAAAGTGCGTATGTTAGCACAAGTAATCCAATTAGTAAGTATTCATTGCTCTATTGTTAAATGCTCTACTTGGAGTTTGCATACCATAAGTGAAAGCATGTTTGCGACAAGGTATAGTCTCTTCATATTTAAGTCAAGTTCTCAACCTTGAACACTAGTTATGGTGGGGTTGTTTACAGATGAAATTTGAGAACAAGTCAAGGATTTAAACTTGGCTGATGAGTTATATCAGCGAGTTACTTTCATGAAAAGTGAAAAGAGGTTCTTTTTCGAGTGCCTCTTTTTTGTTATAACTCGTGTAGCATGCTCATGTGTGTTCTAAATGGAGTGTACACACTATGATTGGATAGGAGCCGGTAACACAAGATGGTTGCAAATGGACAACAATGTGTAAAATCAAGATGTTATTTTTTATTTCATTGGACCTCCTACTGCACTGTGTTTCAGTCAAACAAACTGCTGGATCCATGAAGGATGCCACTGTGGAAAACATTAGTGTTCTTATGAAGATACTACCACTTTTTGTTTTCGAGGACGAAAACGCTTCTCCAAGGGGGGAGTAATGTCATGCCAAGGGTAGGACTGGGAGGGCACGGCCCTGGCCAAGGGCCTACGGATATACATGCAGTACAGGGGCTATATATAGCTAAGAGCCAGAGGGCCAGGGGCCTATATATAGGCAGGTTGGGTGGTTATGAGCATGTCTATCTTCCCTCGGTCTTACACACCATGGTTTGGATATACAAAATTTCTCAGGCTTTATTTGTCTACGGGTTGGCTGTGGGCCGTAGTGACATGTCCGCATGGCACATCGAACCTTTGTGCACATGACATGTCTTGTGCGTATCCTCTTGTCTGTGTTTCATGTCATTCAAACTTATTGACTGCTACGCTTGTACAAGCATTTCCCCCATCTTCATGTAGCAAGCCAATCTTGTCGACAAAGTAAATTGTTTGCAAAAGGAAGCCTTTTTCTATTGGCTCTATATCTGTGCTCCAACGACTGGGAGGTCCTCTATTGTAGTAAGGATGAGCTGGCTGTGTAATCGCAGCATGTATAGAAGCAGGAGCTGACCATCAAAGCTTGGAATCTGGCACAACTACTGCTAAGTTTTATCTGAATGTGCAGAATGTGCACCCTAGTGTTGACGCTGCCTTTGTTTGGCTCGATGCTTTTTCGTATACTTTATAAAGATCTTCAAAAGTCAGATCACATGTTCTGATTGTTTGCAAAAGCAAAGCATGATGAGGTTGTTAAAGGATTCTTTTATTTTTTACAGGAAGAAGGCGGCAGTAGCTTAGCCCTCTCATTGCAGGAGCAAATTGATCATACAATTCAACATCTGAATCCTCGATGTTTGCTTGAGCTTCTCTCTCTTCCTCTAGAAAGGGAACATGAGGGAAGGCGACAAGAAGGAAAACTAGGAATACAAGCTATTTTATGGACTGTTGGTGATGGTGGTGCCTTTTTGCCTATTCCAGGTTTTACACGGGAAGCGTATTTGAAGGAAGCTTTCTCCCACCTAACTGCTGCTGAACAAGTGGCGTTTTTTACTGCTACTCCCAGCAATATTCCAGCTGAAAGTGCAGAGGTTTATGCAGTGGCTCTTGCACACATAGCAGAAGGTTTCGTATCCAAAAAACCACTTATGATTCAAGAGGCTGATACTCTATTTCTGGAGCTTCAACAAGCGAATTCTTCTCCATCCGATTTATCTGTTGATTATCGTCCTGCAGACCAGAAACTAGAGTTCACTTTTGAAAGGGGAATGTGTGCCCTCTTACTGGGGGAAATTGATGATTGTCGTGCTTGGCTAGGCCTTGATGATACCAACTCTCCTTATAGGGATCAATCAGTAGCTGACTTTGTAGCTGCAAATTCATCCAAAGGTGAGGAAATAGACTATTTGCCTGGCCTGTGCAAGCTGCTGGAGAGCTGGTTAGGGGTAGCAGTATTTCCGAGTTTTCGTGAACTAAGGGAATCCCAAGTCCATTTGAGGGCTTACTTTGATGACCCCAATGTTTTGAGCTATCTTGAGAAACTAGAGAAAGGAGGATCTCCCCTGGCTGCTGCAGCTGCCATTGCACAACTTGGAGCTGGTGCGGGTGCTGCATTAGACAGTGTGAAAGCCTCTGCTTTGGAAACATTGCAAAAGGTTTTCTCTATAAAGAAAGGTAAAGGCGGTTCACTAATGGGTAACGCCGCATATAATACTCTATCAGAACCTGCATCATCTGAGCAAATGCTTACAAAGGGCCTTGAGAATGAAGTCCAAAGGGATACAGCTCCAGAAAGAGGCTCTTCAGCCAGCTCATTTGGAGGGACAAGACCTTCTGGAGTTGCTTGGAGTGAAGGTGATGAACCTCAAGGGGCAGAAATTCAAAAGTTTTCTCCGCTTAAAATTGTAGGTGCTAGTGTTCTAATGGGGATGCTGGTTCTTGGTGGCTGGAGGGCCCTTAACACAGGCAAGGGTCTTCTGAAACGTCAGACCAATCATTCTGAAGGACTGATAATGAATTCACCAGGTACGGATGTTTCTTGAAATCTTTCTCAATGTAAATCTCTTTTGCTGCACTTCCTTTCTTTCACATTCAAAGGATCTTCTCCAACATTGTTCAAGCTGTATCATGTTTGCAAAAGTGCTTAAAGGAAGTAGCATAAGTTTACCTTTTTTGAAAGAGCTTAAACAGAAGTAGCATAAGTTTACTATGCCAACGTTTTTATTTGCTTCCACTTTTTTAACGGGCCTGAATTGGCTGAGGATATTGACATTATAGATTATTCCCTCCCAAGTGGTTTCCAATGCACGTAATGGTCGCTGGGTGGTTAATCCCTTGCTGTTAGAGTGGGCTTGGCTGATTTTTGCTCAATCTTAGTTTGGAATGAATGAATGTTCAGGAACCGGCGCATTAAAGTCTGCAGAAGAGGACATTCTACTTTGGATTGGTTAATTGATCAGAGGGGCATCGTTTTCTTTGAAAGTTTTGTTCTTATGGGCTCCTCTTACCACTTCCAATTGGTGCATTGTATGCACTTTGTCCTTTGGACTTCCAGCAGCTATTAATAGAGAATTAACTAAGCTCTACCGTGTCTGGTCTCCAGTGCTCTTTTCAAGTTGAAGTGCTTGCAGGTTTCAATTCTGCCATGTTTGCTATCAATTCACTGCCTTGTGAATGGCTTGCCGGTTACAGACCCACACCCTTACACACTACACTCAGGAGTGCGACCATGTACATGCAGAAGTTTACACCACAAGAAATACCCAAAGATCCACTATTCCTCTAGACAGGTACCACGCACTTTACTGTTCTTTATGCACATCTGTACTATCTAGGTTCCCCACACTACTGGGACATATGCCAAATCCAAGGTCGATAATACGCCCTGAAAATGGTTGGTATGATTAAGACTGCATTGACACTAAAGCAAATCTTAGACACCAAGTAGAGAAAAGAAAACACTAAGGTGACTTAAGGACGAATGAGACTGATCCAGGTCTTACTCATTGTAACCATACAGTGGAAAAATACTGGGCTTTAAATGAGCTATTCTTGAGCAAGGGGCTTGGAAATCTGAGGGCACAGTCCTAATCCTATTGTAGAGATGCCTAGGTGGTATCCTATCCCACATCATTGTACCAAAATTTAGATCAGCCACCACCTATACATTCACTTGGGCCTTGACCATTGAACTTTACCTCCACTCACGATGGTGCAGAAGGCCCTACAGGCTACAACAGCTTCTACAAGGAAGACTAGCCGATCATACAGGTTACAGATGAACAATTTTAATGTGCAGCTCCCACTCCAGCAGTTAAGATAGTTATATAACAGTGAAATGGGTTACCACCTTGAATACGATTTGGAAACCCAGGAACCTAGAAACCACAGGACAATTCTAAGAATGAAACTGCTACAGTTACGTTGGGAGAATGCCTCCTTCACTTAAATGTAATTATTTAGACACTGGTCTACAGCCCTCAGGAAGCCTTTCATTGTAATTCAATTTAAAAAAAAAAAACCTTTTTGAGGAACTTCTTTGATCATACAATGTACAGCCTTGTACAATTCTTTCGGTAACATCTAATTTGAGGGTTTCAAGTACGATAATATTACCTGAATGAAAAAAGTATATTTAGATTATAGAAAACGAGTGTATTGTGACTTGAACATAGAGTAGAGAATTGGAAGTGATCTCTTCACACCCAAAGAGGTGAACTCGCACAGACCCATCACATTCATCCCACAACTTCCTATTGATGGTCCAAAACCTTGTTGCGAGTCCATTGGATGTACCATGAGATGCACTGGCCCCTAAATCTGGCACCCCACATAGTATTTCTTTGTTTATTGATGATCACTACTGGGGAGCCACTTTGCAATCTTGCAATAATGTAGTGATCTGCCAGAGGTGACCCCTAGGGCACACATAATAGCACGTAGGCCAAAAAAATAACAATTGAGATCAAAAGCTTGCACCCCAAATGGCTGGCACCCTCAAGGCTCTCAAAAATTAGAGCCAAAACGCAGCTCGCGGGTGCTACGTCAACATTTTACTGCCTCGTCACCACGCCATACATGATACGGCCTACCGCGTCACCATGCTATACGACCCACCACGCTAGCGTGCTTGTGATTCGTGCTGTGAATCCTGTGGGCTCAAACTTGAATTTGGGTCCCGACACCTGCCACGTCATCACTTGGTGACATACTCCTTAAGATGAGTAATTGCCCTCAATTGCACCTGCAAAACATACAGTAAATAGTAAACGCACTTAGGAGACATTGATGTTCACGCACACGCATTTGGCCACTCAAACCATGTACTAGCACAAGTAACACTGAACAATCAACAATCACATTCACATATTTATCTTTATCGAGATGAATCGTGGTCGTTAGGATATTAAGCCATCACATCTGGATCTCACCAATCTCCAATGGACCTCTAGATCCACTAAATTTTATCATATCATTCGTATCACCCTACCGGCGAATTAAGACAAAATGCTACATACATTTCACCTCACATACTCAAACAAACACACATTTGCAAGAGTGAACCAATCAATTTGTTTTAAGGAATTCCAACATAACATCACATATCATGGAAAACGAGTATGTACCCAAAATGTGAAAGACAAATTGGTTGATTCTATCTCAATGTGCGACAAAGGAGTGGAGTGGCTCCACTCTTGTGCAACATGCATTGCTCCAGATTCATCATTCAATCCACTGAATCGACGTGTACTTTTGAAATAGTTGCAACTAAAGCAAAAGCCTCAAGGTTAAGCTCTAATACCCAAGGAGTATTTGCCAAGTCGTCCTTCATCCACTTCACATCAAGAGTAGGGTAGTTTTTGAGCTTGACCAAGTACTTTCAAACCAGCTTTCCCTTCATTTCCTTTTCCTTGTGCGTCTCAGTTTCGTCCATCTCAGCTTGCTTGTCTGGCTTCGTGTTCACCTCACCTCTTAAGGGTTCTAGTAGACACATATGAAAAGCAGCGTGAATCCTCCAAGTATCTGGCAACTTCAGTAGAAATGATTTTTTTCCAAAATTTTGATGGGTCCATTATATTGCATACTTTGAAAACCTTTTCCTTACCCTTCCTCTTTCTCAAGCCAATCACCTTCCTTCGACTACAAGTCGCGTCGATGCTTTTTGTCACAAACTGTTGGCGTGTCAAGCCACTGAAGATTTGAGTTGACTTGTCGACTCCGGCCGAGGGGCCTAAACCCTAAGAGAAGAAGCAAAAGTTTCTACCAACTTAACAAATCCTCGCCAATTGGGGGCAAACCTTTAAAAAGAAGTCTCTGTCAACTTGAGGGACCCCGTCCGATGGGTGTAGTGTCACAAAACAAATAAATAAAGCGGGCATAGTTTTTTTTCTCATGCGTAAGGAAAGTCAACCAAGCTCCTGGGCACGTCCGCGTGAGAATGACGTGAGAAACGTTTTTCTCACTTGGCAGGAATTTGTACACGTGGGCATTTTTTTGCCCCAAAGGTGAGCTTTGGTTATTATGAGTGAGGGCGCTTGTGAGAATCTGAACATGCGTAGCTCTGTGCTCCCTCAAGCTTCACATTGGTGCCTCTCCTCTCTTCAGTCATTTGAGTCTACAGTCTTGTTGGATTTGGAGGCTCCATATTTTGCAATCTCTTGCTTTGCTCTAGTATCTATTGACCTTTGTCCCGACTCCCGACTGCCGACTCCTTATTTTGGCTAGATTCTACATTTTCTATGGTGTTTTAATACATTATGTGGTTTTCTGTTGCTCTCTAGTGTTTTGATTGCAAGTTGTTATATATATAGACTATTTTTTAGGGTGTCGTATGGTATTCCACGTATGGAATCTTCGGGGGGTCTGAATCGGGCTTATTTCGGGCTTCCACACCCGCCCGAGTGAGACGCATGGTTGACGTATGGAAAAACTATGAAAGCAAGACCAACTCACACACACTCAATTTCTTGCGCAATACTTGATGATGTGGCAGTTGTATGGACGCCCGCAACTTGTGCTGACAGTGCCATGTGGCAGCCTATACGGACTTCTGCGAATTGCGTTGTTGCATGCTGACGTGGCAGTTGTTCGGATTTCCGTGATTAGGATTGGCAGCTTTTCAACGCCAGTTTTTGGACCAGATGCTTTTGAGATTGAAGCTTTTCATGTAAATCGCTTTTCATAGGCCTAAGGCCTTTAAACGTGTGGCAAGGGCTCATTGTCTGGCACTCTTTCGGGTGAAGGTGCAGACAGTTGACACTGCAATTGTATTGATTTTCAAGCAATATAAAGAAATACCGAAAGGGGTGCCAAAGTTTGAGCTAACTTGAGTTGTTTTGCAGATATACGGTAATCACGGACGATTACTCTTCTTTCAAGAAGGGGGGATGGCACAAACTGTTGACGTGTCAAGCCACTAAAGATGTGAGCTCACTTGCAGATCCCGGCAGAGGGGCCTAAACCCTAAGAGAAGAAGCAGAAGTTCTTACAAACTTAACAGATCCTCGTCGAGTGGGGGCAAACCTTTAAAAAGAAGTCTTTACCAAGCTTAAGGGACCTTGTCCGATGGGGCCCTAGTGACACAAAACAAATAAATAAAGTAGGACCAATGTCACGTGCGCACTGCAATTGCGCCACGTGGACAAGCTTCTGCTACAGTCTAGCGTCAGTCTTAGCTTAGGACCTAGCCTGACACCCTTGTGAGCCACTAGCAGACGTGCATGTCTAGGCCGGTCATAGTTGCATACCACCACTCTTGCACAGTTCAGTCATTCCAACATTTAGGCATTTACTGCGTGTGCACCGCCTCTTAGCATTGCATGTTAATAAATGACCTTTCATATTCCAAATCGTGGGGTTCAACCAAAGGGCTGCCCAACCCACCTTTTTGCACCTATAAGAGCATGCCCTTGGGCGCCAGTAGAGGGCAGAGGAGCAGTGACAGAGCCTCTCCGAAGCACCAGCAGGACCAGCATTTTGGCACCAGGAAGGAGAGCGTTTTTCCCATCAGCCATCAGCGTTTTCAGCATCCAGCCCATAACCTTGTCGCGATTGCAGTCCTTGTTGCAGTATCCTCTGCGATTTCAGTTTTCAGCCAATCGCCGTCCCCGGCGATAGTAGATCAGCCCACATCCTCATGGTCATCGTCGTCGTCGTCATCGCAGTACCAAGAATCTCCAGCAGTACCCATTAGCACCTTAGCAGCACCGCAGTACAAGTACCCCTCGTCGTCGTCGAGGCAGTTTCCCTACATCTAGCACCCCTTGTGTTTTGGCCTTGCTCGGATCATTAGGACCTCCGTGTCCTTAGCACCCAAGTACCTTCAATACTGAGCAGTACCCGCAGTACTAAGTACCAAAGTACCCCGCAATACCAAGCACCAAGTACCGCAATACCCAATCCTTAGCCTCGCAGTATAAGCACCTACAACAAGTACCCATTAGCACCTCAACAATAACGAGTATCATTAGCATCAAGTATCCATTAACATCTCAGCATTTAATCATCGTATCAACATTTGTGCAAGAAATAAAGAAAGTACTTGCTCTAGCAACAGAGCAAGGGGGCCCTTGAGGGTGGTTGGGACCCGACATCCCGTGTCGTCTCGTTTTCTCTCTCTCTTGCGTCTCTCTCGTTCATTGTGTTCAGTTCAATTCTCATTTTCAAGGGAAGTAAAGTAACCCTTGTGTTTGTGCGGAGTACTAGATCCGAACTAAATCCTTAAACACGTAAAGTAGAGCCAAGAACCCAAAGAATCTCTCCTAGTTTTTTTTTCCTCAAAGAATCTTTGTGCCCCGATCCCGGACTTATTAGCCACTCCCACCGTTAGTCCATCGCGCATTGGGCACTCTAAAAGAAAAGATTTTTCGACACCAAGGAGTTCCTCTGGGGGTCGATATAATGCACAAGCAAAGTTTCTAGTGGTCTTAGATAAGATAAGATGCAAGATGCAAAGGTGGGAGTATGTGCTACTTCTCTTCCCAAGCAAGGTGAATGTGATTAATTTGTTTATATTCCCGTACATAGCCTTCACTAGTCCACTCCTCAAGATGGTCAAATGCAAATGTAAAGAATTCTTGAAACCAGTGAAAATATTCTTGTGGAAAAATAACATCAAAGACTCGATGCCCTGGCAGTGGGCCAAATGGGAATACGTCGTCTTTGTGAACGAAGATCAACATCAGATACACGAAAATCCAGATCTACTTGCCACCTATGGGGATATGGAAGGAGTTGGTGAAAGAATCCCTAACCCTCTTATGCATTTGCATTCGCATGTAGAGTGCATCCACTTCCGTCGACAAGCAACCATTGGAAATACCTCCGAGCACCCTTAACTGTTAGCTCACCCGCAATGTTTTCATGACAGGACTATTTGAGTGGTCATATGTTATGTCCTGCTCACAGGAGAGGGGATCTAGCCCAGATGCCGTCGGGATGGGCGTCCAGTGTCCGGGCGGACGTAGTGTGAACACGGCTAGTGTGGCCGGCCATTATTATAAAAGGGGGGCCAAGGCCTCATTTTTAGTTATCGACCCCACTGGCAGAGTGCTAGTGGTTAGCCTGCGAGGCTAGGAGTGCACGAGGTCACCTCAAGGAGGTGAGGTTGGGTGGTATGGGACGCTCGGTCTTACAGGTGCACGCCTACGTCCTCGGACGCTGGCCCCAACACGGGGGAGCTGCCGGATGGTGGCTATGGTCGGATGGTTCGTCCGACGCGTATCTGTAGGTGGTCCGTGTAGCCGGGAGATCCTTTCTCCTCGTTCGTTTCATGGTATCAGAGCCGGCTTGGCTGCACGAGGGACTGTGTGCACACCTACGGATCGGTTCGAGTCGGGGAACCTCGAGTTTGCGTATTTTTTTTTAGTGATTATATTGCTGAAATTACTTACTTTTCTTCTCGAAAGCATGTTTGCAGGTGAGGATTACCGCTCTTTTGCTGATTTTTATTAAAAAAACAGCAAATTAACAGATGGGAGTGCTGAAGGTTTCTGATAAATTTTACTGATTTTCGATGAAAATCAGAGAATTGCTTCTTAATTTACTGAATTTAGACTAAATTCAGCATACAACACATTTAACATCTCTCTGTAAATCCCTCTCTCTGTAAGTCCCTCTGTGCGAAGCATAGAGAGAGAGAGAGAGAGAGAGAGAGAGAGAGAGAGAGAGAGAGAGCATGTGCTTTCTCTGGTAATTGGGCACCTGAAGGAGTTGAGCACACCCAGTGTAGGTGTGTAGCTTTCACAGAAGTCCCGCGTTGTTTTTTTTCTCTCAGAGGACAATTCCAGCGTGGAAAATTTCCCATGCGCTGGCTCCAGGGTGGAGCCTATGGCGTGTGCTGGGCACCCACGAGCTTGGATATTTCTCTCCACGCGTCAATACTCTGGCCATCGCTGCCATCGAAGAAACCCACGCTACTGGTTTTTTTTGACGCTGGCTCTTTTAATAAGTGACCCACTTTGATTAATTTAAAGTGGCAAGGCCCTTTTAAATTTGGACTTTTTTAAAAAGGTCTGAAACCTGTGTTGTATTAAAACTCACTTACAGAGATTGAGTTTTCCTGCAGAGAAGCTCATTTTATAGCTCTCTACTTCTCTCTACTGCTCCTTCCTCTCACCTGCTCGCGCTCCCACGCTCCTGCCATCACCTGCTCGCGTTCAGACGCTCACGCCGACGCGTAGAGCTCTTCAAACTTCGACTTTTCGCGACTAAAAAGTGCAGAAAAGGCTCGGTTTCGCGTGAATTTTCCAATTTTTCATGCACTTCGCCATGGATTCCTCCAGCCCCGATGTGCAGCGTGAGACGCGCCAGGTAACATCCGAATTCCATTCGCATGCTCTCTACACATGGATTACAAGCACTTTTCAGAGTTTCGACTAGCGTGTTACCGCTCTGGAAAACGCGAATGTTTAGATGAACCTTCGCTTGGTCTCTCTCGAAGGGGTCGTATAGGGGCTCAGTTCGCGACTTTTCACTCTCGAAAATATGGCCCAGTCGACAATTGTGCGTATTTCCGAGGGGGAAACCCATCTCGAGCAATTGCGGATGCAGATTGCTGCTTTTGGGCGTTCGCAGGGTGGTCCGATTGCTACAATTCCGTACAAAACTACGAATTTCTCAGGCGAAGAGAAAGAGTGTACGGAACTAGCCGTAAATAACTGGCTGCACCAGTGGACCACATACTTTGATCTCCATGGGGAGTGAAACCGGCCCGTAGGGTGGTAGGCATTGGCTTTCACCCGAAATTCTTTACTTTAAATGCACACACAGAGCACCTTGCAAAGAAAACCTGCGACGGGAGTTAACACTTGAATACACACACGGCTCGGAAGCTAGAATGCTCCGAGCAGACGCCGACAACCTGTAGGCCCCAAAATTGGCGCCCCTTTCGGTATTTCTTTATTCTTTAGGAGGGTAAATTACAAGGTAAGGTCCTAGGAATCCTTCACGTGTATCCACCTAGATACCATTTGATTTGGCCAAATTTCGGCAGCATAACAGCCCCAAAACTTGCGCGAAACCAATTCCCCTGCCGGAATTCGCTTGCATTGTCCTATACCCTCTGATTCCTGTCCAAAAACAGTAAATTCAGCACGCTGTATTTTCTGGTTTTTGCCCTGTTTTCAGCCCCAAACAGTCCCCTAACTGTCCTCTGCCAGTGGGGCACGATTCCCAATGGTCCTGGCGTCCGTATGGCTGAAAAACAGTGAATTTACAGCGCATACACAGCGCTGATTTTGCACCTGTACGGTGAGGTTATGACCCTCACCAGTGCCTGCTTTGGAGCAGCAGTTAGCTACCCCTGTTCCTGCTCAAGGAGGCTCTTGCCTCAACACAAAAGCATGAACCCACACAATTGTACATCAATCAAATGAGTAGCCCTCTTGTGGGGCATCACATAACTGCACGTAGGGGAGAGAGAGAGCAGTGTGTAGTGTACAGGGCATCACTCCTAGCACCACACTGTACATGAGAGGGAAAGGAAGCACTCCATAGCTCTTAACCTGTGACAAAAGCTGAAATGAGGCCTCTCCCAGCATAAAATTCAGCGCCACTTCTTCTGCAAGAGGAAAGTGCATGAAAATTCGACACTTGGCGCATTTACAAGCATTTGCCCATTTCGGGTTCGCCGCTTAAAAATATCCTGACCGGTTGCCCAGTTGACTTCACGGCAGAGTTATAAAATGTTCCCCTAGTCATACCGGAGATAATGACGCGAACACATTTCACGGCCCAAAATAGTAGTTCCCTAAATTTTAGGAGATGCTTCCGTTGGGCTCCCACTGGTCTTCTGACCATCTATCCTCATTGGAGCCGCATCCAAAAGTGCAATGTGGCCCAACTGTCGGATACTTTTTGTTGTTAGTCCCACCTTGACTTTACGCCTTAATTGAGTTCACTTCCTAGTATCCACCAACTTGCTAAGTGCGACGGGGGGACCTATATGATCTTGCTCTGAGCCTAGACATCCTCTTACCATACGAATTCCAGTGCCGACCACTTCCCGTCTGCGGGTGAATCTACCATTCACATTGGCCATACAATGTCCGACCGTTTGCTACTTCAAAAAGAGGGTCTCAAAACAAATAAAATAAACCCCATTGGAAAGAAACCAACAACCAAGGTTAGCAGTTGCCACATCTCTGTGACATGGTTAATAACTGCCACGTCCTCGTGACATACCCCCCTCTTGAAATCGCAAACGTCCTCGATTGCATACCATACATACACGCCACTGATGATCTTGTGCTATTAACACTCTTTTATCATCGCATGTATCCGCAAGAAAGGTCGTAACATACATAGATACAAATGAGTTAATGAGGCCTTCATACTTTTTCCATTTCCATCTATGGCACTGAATTCATATGTACATTTGATGTACTAGCTCTATCATTACCCCTCCTTTGGACACGTTGGGTTGGGGCATACGCTCAGTGTCAGGTCAATAAGGCAGAGCGCCTTAGGAAAGCTGGCCTGCTACATCCATTGGAAATCCCAGATGCCAAGTGGCAGAGTATCTCCATGGACTTCATCGTTGGTTTGCCAAATACTAGTCGGGGCAATGACGCTATTTGGGTTGTGGTCGATAGACTCACAAAAATGGCGAAGTTTATACCAACGAAGTCGACAGTAAAAAGCCACGAGTTTGTAGTTTTATTTGTCGATCAGCTTTATAAGCTGTATGGTCTCCCAAAAGATATCGTCAGTGATCGTGATACTAAGTTCACTAGCCGATTTTGGCGAGATGTCTTTGCTCATCTTCGGACGAAGTTGAGTATGTCGTCTTTTGACCATCCTGAGTCCGACGGACAAACTGAGAGGATGAATCAGACGTTAGAGGACATGTTGAGAGCCTACGTCTCTCACAGGTAATCTGACTGGGAAAGGTATCTTCCACAGTTAGAGTTTGCCTATAATAGTAGCAAGCATTCTGCTACTGGATTTAGCCCATTCATGCTGATGTATAGATTTGAGCCTAAATCCCCAATTGCTATTGGCTTAGAGAAAGTCAAGGAACGCCAAGCTCGTGATTTCCTGTATGACATGCAGGAAATGCTCGAATTGGCTAAGGATAGTATAAGAACGGCTCGTGACCGAGTCACTACTTATGCTAATCAAAAGAGGTCTCCAAGGACTCTAGATGTGGGACAATGGGTCTATCTGAAGATACCCAAGGATTCCAAGACTATGCGAACAGGAAAGCATTATAAGCTTTCAGCTAGATATTGTGGTCCGTTCCTGATCACAAAGAAAATTGCCCAAGTTGCCTACAAACTAGCTCTTCCTTCGGATGTTAGTGTACATCCAGTGTTTCATGTCGGCCGCCTTAGAGTGAAATTGGGCAAAGCTGATGTTGTCGTGCCTATCGAGGAAAATGTATGGCAAGATATGCAAGCTGAGTATATTCCTCGAGAACCAGAAGCAGTTTTGGATCATCGTACCCGTCATTCTCGCCAAAAGACTTATGACGAGTACTTAATTAAATGGATTTGAAAGGTTTGCTATCTGGGAACCTGTTAGAGCTTGGAAGGCTCAGTATCCCCACTTCATTGATGAGGACATCAATGGCTCTTAGGGGGGGAAGTATGTCATGTCCCGCTCACAGGAGAGGGGATCTAGCCCAGATGCCGTCGGGATGGGCGTCCAGTGTCCGGGCGGACGTAGTGTGAACACGGCTAGTGTGGCCGGCCATTATTATAAAAGGGGGGCCAAGGCCTCATTTTCAGCTATCGACCCCACTGGCAGAGTGCTAGTGGTTAGCCCGCGAGGCTAGGAGTGCGCGAGGTCACCTCGAGGAGGTGAGGCCGGGTGGTATGGGAGGCTCGGTCTTACAGGTGCACGCCTACGTCCTCGGACGCTGGCCCCATCACGGGGGAGCTGCCAGATGGTGGCTACGGTCGGGTGGTTCGTCCGATGTGTATCTGTAGGTGGTCCGTGTGGCCGGGAGATCCTTTCTCCTCGTTCGTTTCATCATACTTGCTCGCAAGGCAGAGTCAGCATCAAGGCTGGTATTCTGCGACAATAGTAAGGCTACCCAGTAACGTGGTTGGTCGGTGTTTACATTGAAACAGTACCTACATCCGCAGTATCCACAAGTTTGGAGGAGTTTCCATCGGCTTACGCATCCACGAGCATCAAAAGCATTCAACATAGAAGTATAGATAGAAGTGCGGCAATTGTGCCTCACCTTTAACAGGGGGGGATGTCACGTGCGCACTTTACTTGCGCTATGTGGACATGTTTTGCCACAGTCTAGCATGATCCAGTAGTTGAGGACTGAGCATGGCACTTTTATCAGCCTCTAGCAAGACGTCCATGTCCAGGCCGATCACAGTTGCATTACCCTCTCTTGCACAAGACAACATTTCATCATGCAGGCATTTTACCATGTGAACCATACCTTGTGTGAGAAAGGTATGGAACCATCCTGTCGTAGCTTTCAAATATGTGAAAACTTTAGGATAAAAAGCTTTCAACTATAGTGACATAGGACGTAATCTTAAAAAGCAAGAAAGGCTAGCAATCTCAAGTATTGATTGCCCTTGTAGTAAAACTGCCTTTTCTTCTTACGTAAATGGAGCTTTGGGTCATGTAGTTACTGCCGATTGTTCTATCCTTCCTTCGGATTCCTTGAAAGACCGGTACGTCTGCTTCCTTTAGCATATTTTTCCACAAATCATTTGCGCTAGGTGAAATGGCTTTGAAACAATAACTAAGCCATTTGGAAACCTCGGTCAAAGAGGTGTTACAAGATGCAGCTATAAATCTAGGCTGTATAGGGTCCTTGTGGAACTTCCAAACGGTATATAAAAAAGGTAATTTAGGCTGGCACTTGAAACCAAAAGACTTACAAAAGTCTTGATGTTTCAAGATAACCTCTTGCATTGAATGATCACAATCATTGCAAGTCTGAGAGTTTACTTCACCTAACAAGCATTCTAATAGAACTTTTTGCACGTAACAACAAAGTTATTAGAGCACTTATCTACATAAGAGATTACAAAATCACGATGAAATTTCCTAAGAGCATCACAATCAGAAGAAGATAAGCTATTCCTTCCTGAAGAAACGTTCCGAGAGCAGGATGCTAATTTCAAAGAAGCTTTCTTGAGGACTACAGACTTCCAATGGGTAAAAATACCTTGAACTCCTAAAGACTCCTCAAACTTTACTACGAAACTAGAAATTCCTTTTTCTATGGCTTTGAGAAGGCAAGAGTCGTTTGAGGAAGGGAACCTATATTTAGTACCTCATGAAAAACGTTCGTTCATTTTTGCATCGTAGTAAGTTTATTTTTAATGTTTCTTCCTATGTTCAAGATAATCAATAGTAAATTCAATAGAAGTGGGGAGCTAAAAAGCCCACTTATTGTTTGACTTAATAACACCTTATGTTGTTGTTTTGATCTTTAGCACTTCTAGTATTTTTACTATAGCTTGACAAATGCTAGCCTTTATCATGGCTGAGTATACCCATCACCTCTGGAGGGTGATAGAAACTCAGCTTGTTGGTTTTGTAGAGTACGTTCAAAGCATGAATGACCTCTATATAAACCTGCACCTACTCTTGGGCACTGACGACGTGAGTAGGGATGTCATAGCTGTTGTCCAAGCTATGCATGATAAAGGTGATAATCTTATTCTTCCTGTTTGGACAAGCAGTGAAGTTGAGATCACATATTGTCAAGTTTGGTTCTTTGCTCTTCGTAGGTTTGTGGTAGTATTCATTTTTCGATTTCGTATTTAGCTTACCTGAGGACTTAAGAATGTGTTCCATTAGAAGTTGTTGTGTGAAGTTTGATTTCTAGGATTAAGTTTTTAAGATGTCTTATCCTTTTTTTGCTTAAAGTTGAGTACTTGTTTTAAGCCAAGTAAGCTGCGTCAACTTATTTTACACATGCCTTTTCTAAAAACATTTTTAAGTTAATAATGTTTTGTTTTTTCTAGTTTTGTTTCGTAGCAAACAAAGTGATTTAGTTTGTTTGTTTGTTTGTTTTTGTTTTTCTTTTCTTTTCTTGTGTCCCTTGCGTTTATAGTTTTATGAATGCTTCATTCCCTCTTATAATTCGTGAGTTCAGACTATGAAGGTACATTTATTAATAAGTGACTTTTCATTTATCCTTGTTGGGATGTAGGTAGGGCAAATGGCTAAAGGAACTATAAAATAAAGAATGGGGCGCCAATAGAGAGCAGAAGAAGAAGAGACACAAGGAGGCAGGCACTCAACAGTCAGGTAGCACCTTAGGAGCTCTAGCGTTTTCTCCAGGATCAGCCCAGTGTATTCAGCCACAGAAGTTCAACGTTTTTCCCCAGTAGCCATTTGGCGTTTCCAGCTTAGCATCGGCAACATCTCATATCAGTTCAGCGTTTCCAGATTTAGATCAGATCATTGTTTCTAGATTAGATCAGCGTTTTCAGATTCAGATCAGATCAGCGTTTCCAGATTCAGATCAGATCAGCGTTTCCAGATTCAGATCAGATTAGCGTTTTCAGATTTCAGCCTTGACGTCGTCGTAGTCGTCGTCATCATCGTGGTCGTCGACATAGACCCCAACATCGTCGTAGACATAGTCCCATCAGTAGCCAGTACACAGCATCAGTAGCATCAGTACCCCTTAGCATCAATACCTCAGCATTTAGCATCATTGTACCAGCATTGTGCAAGAATGAAGAAAGTACTTGCTTTGGCAACAGAGCAAGGGGGCCCTTGAGGGTTGGGACCCGACATCCCTGTGTCGTCTCTTTTCTCTCTCTTTTCTCTCTTTTTCTTTTAGTTCAATTGAGTTCTTTCAAGTGAAGTAAAGTGCCCCTTGTGTTTATGCGGAGTCCTAGATCCGAGCTAAATCCATAAACACTTCCGCTGCACCTGACATTGCAATTGCGCCACGTGGACAAGCTTCGACTACAGTCTAGCGTCAGTCTTAGCTTAGGACCTAGCCTGGCACCCTTGTGAGCCTCTAGCAGGACGTGCATGTCCAAGCCGGTCATAGTTGCATACCCTCTCTTGCATTGTTCAATCATTCCAGCTTTTAGGCATTTACCGCGTGTGAACCGCCTCTTAGCATTGCATTATGAATTGATGTCCTTTCATATTCCAAATTGTGGGGTTTAGCCAGAGGGCTACCCGACCTAGCTCTTTGCAGCTATAAGAGCATGCTCTTGGGTGCCAGTAGAGGGCAGAGGACCAGTGACAGAGCCTCTCCCAAGCACCATCAGGACCAGCGTTTTGGCACCAGCAAGGCCGCGTTTTTCCCATCAGCCATCAGCATTTTCAGCATCCAGCCGATAACCTCGTCGGGATTGCAGTCCTCGTCGCAGTACCCTCAGCGATTTCAGTTTTCAGCCCATAACCTCTTCAGCGTTTTCAGTTTTCAGCCCATTGCTGTCCCCGGCGATAGCAGATCAGCCCACATCCTCGTCGCCGCAGTACAAAGCATCTCCAGCAGTACCACCCATTAGCACCTCAACAGCACCGCAGTTCTGTACCCCTCGTCGTCGTCGCCATATCCCAGCATCTAGCACCCCTTACGTTTTGGCTTGGCTTCTGCCTAGCTCAACTTAGGGATCATCGGGACCTCCGTGTCCTTAGCACCCAAGTACCTTCAGTACCGAGCAATACCCGCAATACCAAATACCAAAGTACCCCGTAGTATGTACGCGCCGTAGCTAGTGCTTAGCCTTGCAGTTCCAGCACCTACAGCAAGTACCTATCAGCACCTCAGCAGTACCCAGTATCATTAGCATCAAGTACCCATTAGCATCTCAGCATTTAATCATTGTATCAACATTTGTGCAAGAAATAAAGAAAGTGGGCCCTTGAGGGTGGTTGGGACCCGACATTCCGTGTCGTCTCTCTCTCTCTCTCTCTCTCTCTCTCTCTCTCTCTCTCTCTCTCTCTCGCATCTCCCTCGTTCATTGTGTTCAGTTCAGTTCTCATTTCAAGTGAAGTAAAGTAAACCTTGTGTTTGTGCGGAGTACTAGATCCAAGCTAAATCCTTAAAACACTTTCGTTGCAATTGAGAACCAGCTCACACACACTCAATTTCTTACGCAAAACCTGAGGATGTGGCAACTGTACGGACGCCCGTGATTTGCACTAAGAGTGCCACGTGGCAGCCTGTACAGATTTCCTCGAATTTTAAACTGCATTATGAAGTGGTGGTTGTACGGATTTTCGTGATAAGCGCTAACAGCTTTTCGACGCCAGATTTTGGACCAGATGCTTTTAAGACTGAAGCTTTTTATAGGCCCAGGGCCTTTAAATGTGTGGCAAGGGCTCATTGTCTGGCACTCTTCCGCGTGAAGGTGCACACAATTGATGCTGCCGTTCTACTGAGTTCAAGCCATATAAAGAAATACCAAAAGGGGCGCTAGAGTTGGGGCTAGTGCTCTCTTGGGTTGGAACTCCGCTTCTCTGCGTCTCATGTGTCGTACACTCTCTGTCTCAGTTCGGTTGTTTGAAGTGTCTAAAGTTGTCTCGTCTGTTCTTTTCATTGGCACATGGTGCCGTTCCGTTACACTTTCTTGTGCCGTTCTGGAGACTTCTGCAGAGCCTCCTTAACCAAAATTTGTCTAAAAAACCTTTGTCCTTGGTGCAGAGGAAGCGATAAAGAAATACCAAAAGGGGCGCTAGAGTTGGGGCTAGTGCTCTCTTGGGTTGGAACTCCGCTTCTCTGCGTCTCATGTGTCGTGCACTCTCTGTCTCAGTTCGGTTGTTTGAAGTGTCTAAAGTTGTCTCGTCTGTTCTTTTCATTGGCACATGGTGCCGTTCCGTTACACTTTCTTGTGCCGTTCTGGAGACTTCTGCAGAGCCTCCTTAACCAAAATTTGTCTAAAAAACCTTTGTCCTTGGTGCGGAGGAAGCGATAAAGAGATACCAAAAGGGGCGCTAGAGTTGGGGCTAGTGCTCTCTTGGGTTGGAACTCCGCTTCTCTGCGTCTCATGTGTCGTGCACTCTCTGTCTCAGTTCTGTTGTTTGAAGTGTCTAAAGTTGTCTCGTCTGTTCTTTTCATTGGCACATGGTGCCGTTCCGTTACACTTTCTTGTGCCGTTCTGGAGACTTCTGCAAAGCCTCCTTAACCAAAATTTTTCTAAAAAACCTTTGTCCTTGGTGCGGAGGAAGCGATTCGTGTAAAGAATCCATATTCTCGCAGAGAGCTCTCCAAATCTTTTTGTAAATCTGGGGTCTCTATTTGAAACAATAGACGTAGGCATTCCATGTAGCCAAAAGATGTGTAATATGGACGGTTTTGCCAAATGGTCGACCTTCATTTCATTGGTACAAAGTGAGCATGCTTCTTGAATCTATCCATAATAGTCTATATGCCATCATGCCCTCCTTGAGTCTTCAAAGATCAAATAAGAAATCCATAGCTATACTCTCCCATGCTCGATTTGGAATAGGTGAAGGTTGTAGGAGTCATGTCATTTTGTGCCTTTCATACTTCACTTTCATTTTGACATACCAAACAACTACACACAAACTCATTTACATCCTTCTGGGGCTGAGGCCAATAGAAGTAACTATCAACTACCTTGAGCGTCGCTTCTATTCCCCTATGCCCAAGAAAAGGAGGATTGTGACACTCCATTAACACCTACTGCCTCAAACCTCATGTAACACACAACATGGTCTTCGGTACCAAATAACCTTCCTTGAGAGAATATCTTGCAATTGTCTCCCCACTTAGTCCTGTGTTGAATATCTTGCATGCGGCTCTTGCATCTCATGGAGACTACTATGTTTCTGAGGTTGTCCAAGGAATCTAGTATCCCTGACTCTCGAAGTCATAGGTCTCACATTGCTTGCTCTCTGTGTTCGCTCATTGAAGTCTCCTATGAGGAAGACCTCCTGAACTCCGTCTTCTTCCCCTTTTTCTGTAGACCCTCCCATATGTCTTGTCACATTGTTGCAAACTTCGACTTTGATGGGG
This sequence comes from Adiantum capillus-veneris, assembly GCF_014529385.1. NCBI lineage: Eukaryota > Viridiplantae > Streptophyta > Polypodiopsida > Polypodiales > Pteridaceae > Adiantum > Adiantum capillus-veneris. The sequence goes on from NC_140931.1 coordinate 75,016,343, forward strand.
CAAAATTACATACGACGACGTATATGATGTGCTCCTCGTACGTGTAGTCTCATCCACATGAATCGGGCCTCTGGGTCTTGTGCCACAATCTGCACTTTTCTTTAGTGACTCCCATTGGTTCCCCTGCACTCTTGATAGGTAGACTGGAGGAGGAGATGGAGAGCAAAGATCTAGCACTACTCATGCAGCACATGAGAGTCCATAAAGGGGCCCTAGGTGTGTCCATATTGACACGGTACAATTCCACATTGCATTGTGTAGCTCTGTTTGGTGTGTCAACGACGTGTCACCGATTTGCCCCATTGCCATGTACGAGGCTCATCATCTGATAATGATGTATGCATTTTGTCATAACGGCTGAATTTTTACAAGGCCCCTTTGGGGAGGGAGAGAGAGAGAGAGAGAGAGAGAGAGAGAGAGAGAGAGAGAGAGAGAGAGAGAGAGAGAGAGAGAGAGAGAGAGAGAGAGATGAAATTAACATCTTAAAAAGGCCAAAATGACCTATGAGACCAATCCGTTACAAACTAGTGAATCTGATACCATGTCTAGGTACAACAAAAGAGATATGAAAATGAATCTAATAGAAATGAAATCTTATATAACGCCTTCAAAAGGCCAAAATGACCTATGAGACCAAACTGATACAATCCTTGTGAATCTAATCCAATGTCTCGAGGATGCTCGACATTGGGCGTTGTCCGAGAAAGTATTGCATCGGTCGATGAAGAGCTTTGTCAATGTCCGCCTCTGTACATAGTCGTACTGGGTGTCTCTCATGTCGTGCTAGAATAGTCTTGATTCTCTGGTGGAGCCTCCGTCGATGGGGGCTGTGAGTGTCAGAATATGATCAAGAGTGGAGAAAACCCTCCTGAAACTAGCCTGGCCCTTTGCTCGTACACCTCACCCTGTGCCCAATTACTCAACTGTTGCTCAAGAATGGATGCAGACAACCGTGCCAATGTGTACGCAACCATAATATTGTTGTAATTCCCAGGCTCTGTAGGATCACTGTCACGTGACACATCCAACCCTGTGTCTGTGGACAAGCTACAACATAACAGGGTTCAGTCAGTCTAGATTAGAAGTGATCTGGCACTTTTTGTGAGTCTATTCGTAGACCGTGCATGCCCAGTCACTTAGTGTAGATGCATATCCTCTGGTTGCACACAGCATGATCATCAATATTCCCATCAGAATCCATTAGAATCAGTTAGGGGATTTTTCCAGTGCATTTAGCCTATTTTCCCTAGTTTTGACATTTTTCACTTATTAATTTAAGTGACTTCCCAACAAAAGTAGGTAGGGCAAATTGGGTAAGAAAATATATAAGCAAACCAAAGCTAGCACTCTTGGGCAGATGAGCAAGGAGCACAACAGGCCTTGGGCAGCAGGTACTCCCTCTCTCTCAGCAAGAACCCCTCAAGCACCCCATCAAACTTGGCGTTTTTCACCTTCCTAGCCTAGCGTTTTCTGGAACATCGCCAATCCCCAACCTGCTTGGTGTTTTCAGCCTTGGTTGTACTTCAACAGCACCAAGCCACTAGCGTTTCCAATATCGCCATCAAAGCTGCAAATGAACAGCGTTTTCAGCCTTGCAGAACAGCAGCACTTCAGCATTTTCCAGATCGCCAAAGGGCTGCCCAATCCAGCGTTTTCCATAGCAGATCAGGCTGCGTTTTTCAGCCTTGAAGCATAGCAGATAAGCCAGCGATTTCAGTCAAAAAGGACAGCAGAACTCAGCGTTTTTGCCTCCCCAAAACCTGCGTTTTTCAGCCACCCAAAACAGCCCCAAAATTTAGCAGATTTCAGTCCTTAGGTCATGACATCACCGTCGTCGTCACCGACTTAGCCTCGAGTTGCATCAGTTTCCATGCAACATCATTGTACCACTTTGTGCAATCATAAGTAGACCACTCTTGCCGATGAGAGTGGGGCCTTCGGAGGAGGGTTTTACAACGTCTATGGTGTCGTATCTCTCTTCTCTCTCTATCTCTCAGTCTCATACACTTGCACGCACAGTGTCCATTCACTTTGTTTGTGATCATAGCATTTTCTCACTAAGAACGGAAGGGTCTCCCTTCCATAAGAACAAAAGGAACCTTGAGCACAGTTCGGAGCACTCATCTTGAGCAAAGCGCAAACATTCATTCCGTTGCACCTAACATTGGTATCGGAGCTTTGGCAGTGTTCTGTATCACTCAAGGAAAGAACCACAAGAATCACAAGAATTTTTTTTTCTTGTTGCGGTCGCACGAACCCAAGCTCGCTTGGGCATGTCGATTCCTAATCGTGTTTTTGAAGAGTGACAGGAATTCCAGGAAAGAAGGGCTTGTCCAACCTCCCCTTGTGTCTCTTTTCACTCATTGAGAGCGGACCGTGCACTCAGTGGCTGGCCACTCGACGTGAGGTGGGAAAAAGCAACCTTGGTGGGAGTGCAAGGCCGGCAAGGGGTGCGCCCGTAGAAAGGAGTAGAACTCGGGTGAAGAGAAGATCCTTCTCAAACACAGATTGCAAGCGAAAGAAAACCTCAAGAACCTCAAGACCCTCAAGAACCCAAGTTCCTCGTGAACTTAAGAACCCAAGACCACAAGAACTCACGACTTCAGAATGGTCATCACTCGAAGCGGAATGGATACTCCGCTTGGAGGTGATGAGCACGAGAGAGGTGAAGAAGAATTTTCCCCACCAAGAGGTTTTTCTTCCTCTCCCCCATCTACGTCAAGGATTGCGCTAACTCCTATGGAGGAGTTGAACCAAGAAAGAGAAGCAGACAGAAAGGCCTACGAAGAAGAAATGGTAGCCATAGATCATGATTACGAAGAAGAAGTGGCAACCATAGAGCGTAAGTACGACTTGGAAGAAAAAGAAAGTCAAGCCAAATTTGATCGCAAGAACAAAGCAAGACAAGCAGAATTTGATTGCGAGACCAAAGCAAGAATGCAAGAGATGTTGCGACTCTTTTCTCAAATGCAGACACAAATGCAAGAGATTCGGGAAAAGGAGACTCTCTCAGTCTCTTCTTCTCCAAAGCATGACACACAGGATTTGCATGATTATGAGAAGCATGATAAGTTGATTGAAAATGATGAGTATGATGATTTGGATGCCAATGATTTGCATGATGATTTGAATGACGATGATAAGCATGATGATTTGAATGATGATGATAAGCATCATGATTTGCATGACCAAGATGTGATTTCTCACAAGCATAATGACTTGCATGAAGATGATGTGATTGTTCACAAGGATGATGTGTTAGTGGATGCTTTTTCTAGTGAAGCTAACCTCATTGCAGGTTCGATCAATCACGAAGAACCGATCTTGGCTCTCGAGTCGAGGTCCAAAGAACCCCCACAAGACGATTCGATCATTTAAGAAGAACCGTTCTTGGCTCTCGAGCCTAGGTCCAAAGAACCCTCACAGGAAGCATTATGTGTTCGCATGATTGATACGTACGAATTGTTCGAGTGTTTCATTCGTGATCGTTTCCTGTATTTTAGTAAGCGTCTTTATGTGATCCCTTTTCCTAGACACGACATATTGTACGTTGAGCATGTTTCACTTATAAATGAGCACGAATGCATACGGATTTTTCATGAAAAGCTGAAAAGTATGCATTCAAGGAAGCCACATTCCATGTTTCTCCCTTGGCATGACACATTTGTAGAAAGAGCACATGAAAGCATGAGCACCAAGCATGGGCATTTCCGTTGTGAATTGCCACAGTTGATTGCTCTAGATCATAAGAGAGATTCGATCTCATTGTTTGCATGTGTTTGATGAACGGTTTGTCACTCCGTCTCTATGTTCATCTACATTGCATACACAGTCTTTAGAGAAGACAAGATTTTTTCCACTCACTTTACATGGAATGGGTATGTTCATGGTCTTGTGTTGGAAATGGTTTCAGGAATTTTCAGCCATGGAGATTCTTGAAGAAGACAAAAGCATGACTCTAGACGAAGTTGAAGCATCGAAGGAGCTACAGAAGACTTTGTGTCGCTTTCGGCGCGGCCCAAAGAAGCACGCATTGTAGACCTTTATGAAGTTCAAGTACCGCACGACCCACACATCAGAGTGGGCCGGCGAAGAGTCCCTTCCAGGATTCCGGATGCTATTGGCGATCTCCCTCAACGCCATACAGTTCGGTACCAGTACCTCACTTTGAAAACGAGGGATGTCACGTGACACATCCAACCCTATGTGTCCGTGGACAAGCTACAGCATGACAGGGTTCAGTCAGTCCAGTCAGTCTAGATTAGAAGTGATCTGGCACTTTTTGTGAGTCTATTCGTAGACCGTGCATGCCCAGTCACTTAGTGTAGATGCATATCCTCTGGTTGCACACAGCATGATCATCAATATTCCCATCAGAATCCATTAGAATCAGTTAGGGGATTTTTCCAGTGCATTTAGCCTATTTTCCCTAGTTTTGACATTTTTCACTTATTAATTTAAGTGACTTCCCAACAAAAGTAGGTAGGGCAAATTGGGTAAGAAAATATATAAGCAAACCAAAGCTAGCACTCTTGGGCAGATGAGCAAGGAGCACAACAGGCCTTGGGCAGCAGGTATTCCCTCTCTCTCAGCAAGAACCCCTCAAGCACCCCATCAGACTTGGCGTTTTTCACCTCCCTAGCCGAGCGTTTTCTGGAACGTCGCCAACCCCCAACCTGCCTGGTGTTTTCAGCCTTGGTTGTACCGCAACAGCACCAAGCCACTAGCGTTTCCAATATCGCCATCAAAGCTGCAAATGAACAGCGTTTTCAGCCTTGCAGAACAGCAGCACTTCAGCATTTTCCAGATCGCCAAAGGGCTGCCCAATCCAGCGTTTTCCATAGCAGATCAGGTTGCGTTTTTCAGCCTTGAAGCATAGCAGATAAGCCAGCGATTTCAGTCAAAAAGGACAGCAGAACTCAGCGTTTTTGCCTCCCCAAAACCTGCGTTTTTCAGCCACCCAAAACAGCCCCAAACTTTAGCAGATTTCAGCCCTTAGGTCATCGACATCACCGTCGTCGTCACCGACTTAGCCTCGAGTGGCATCAGTTTCCAGGCATCATCATTGTACCACTTTGTGCAATCATAAGTAGACCACTCTCGCCGACGAGAGTGGGCCTTCGGAGGAGGGTTTTACAACGTCTATGGTGTCGTATCTCTCTTCTCTCTCTATCTCTGTCTCATACACTTGCACGCACAGTGTCCATTCACTTTGTTTGTGATCATAGCATTTTCTCACTAAGAACGGAAGGGCCTCCCTTCCATAAGAACAAAAGGAACCTTGAGCACAGTTCGGAGCACTCATCTTGAGCAAAGCGCAAACATTCATTCCGCTTCACCTAACAATCACCTGCTTTGAAGATAGGCACAATAGTAGACAACCTCCCAAGTCTCAAGTAACCCCTCGCACATGGCACGAGTGAACAACACTGCAAGAACCTCTACCAACATATCTCTAGCATGTGTAAAGTGCTCTGCTACTAGACGATCATGATCATATGCCCTGGTGGTCCTCATCCTGTCAATGGCTCTCTTTACCATCTCAGTGGTAAAGAAGGTGCTGGTAGGTGGGCATGGCTTTGTAGGGATCTGGAAGGGGGTCCTGTCCAGGAACCGTATATAACGATGAGGCATACTGGCCTCACACCGTCATGTAGAGCGCCGCTCTACAATCACCACCCGACCATCTCTGTAAAAGGCAAACTTTTCCTTCTCCCTTGCCATCGTAATCTATGGCATTACCTCTCTCACATGCGCAAGCTGTGAGAGAGTGAGATCATCACCAAGGAAAATACCTGTCTTCTTGAGAGTAGGCCTCTTTCTCAAGAATTCCTTATTCTCTTACAAGGAGGGGAAACGTAGTATGAGAGCTCTTTCTTTTGACGATTCTCCCGGGCCATCACTCTTCTTGCCCACTCTCCATGCCTTTGTGTGTGAAGGCTTGTCCACCCCCATCATGGATGTGAGGATTGTGACCTCTTTTTCCACATTGTTTATGTCCTTGCGGCCGGTTACCCTCACATGTAGAGCCCGCATCCTCCTCCTTTGTTCCTCTTCGAGGGTCGTGTTAATAAGAGTGGGTGTACAAGGAGCTTCCTTACCTTTCCCTTTCTTGGCAACCTCAATCCATTTTTCGGCCTCCTCTACTTTCTTTTGTGTTGCGGAAATGACCGCGGCCAATGACTTCTCCTCCTCACCTTCCTTGATAACCCGTATTTCTTCTCTCATGGTATTCAATTCTTCCATCATGGATGGTCGAATTTCGCCTTCTTCGAGCCGCCCACTTTTTCTTGTAGATTTCGGATAATGGAATCTTGGATGACCACTTTCTCCTCGAGCGAAGCGATCCTCCTACACATGCCATCTCTTTCTTCGGTCCATCTTTGAAGAATAGTTCTCCTCTCCTTCCTCCACTCTTCCACTTCGTTTCTCCATTCTCTCATTTCCTTCTCTATTGCCGACATCCTCTTCCTTGTCGGCATGAAAGGGGCTTTGTGGGCGACCGGCGAGGGATGTGTCTTCTTACATGCGGGGGAAGCCGTTGGCACTTCTCCGATGCTTCCCATGAGAGAGAGAGAGAGAGAGAGAGAGAGAGAGAGAGAGAGAGAGAGAGAGAGAGAGAGAGAGAGAAATGAAATGATATATTAACGTCTACAAAAGGCCAAAATGACCTATGAGACCAACTGATTACAATGATGAGTCTAGTACCAAGTCTGGGTACAAACAAAGAAAACTACAAACAAAGAACTGATCTAGGAGTGCTACCGACTCCTATGGTATCATGCCACAATGGTACAGAATGGGGATAAGTGTCACCATGATATAATATGCAGTAGCATGAGGCCTATCCTGATCGACACTCTGGGTGTCATGCTAGAATCCTATGGATGCTCTGTCGCAATCTCCGTCGGTGTTGCGTGGCTCCCCTCCTCAGTCGCGGTCGTCTCGATCTCCCCAACTCTATAGCTCGGTCAATGAGAGTACCGTTGGTGTGTGTATGGGTGGGAACCGAGCTCTGTGATGGTGGTGTCCCCTCTGGCTCTGTGGTACTCAGACTGAAGAAATTTGAGATGCATCTCTAGGGCTGTCTCTGTCTTTGCCCTCTCAATAGAGCGTCTCTATGTCTCTGTATCTCAAGTAGAAATAATCCGAGACATCTTTGATCCTGATATCTCATGACTCTATCTAACGAGTCAAAACCATCTATGAATAAACAATGAAAGCGTCCCCGTATCTCATAGTAGACTGTGCAATGACATATGTAGTGAAACTCTCTCTCTGGCTCTGCATGGCATAACTGACATATCCTACTGTCTGCTGGTATGCCTCTGAATCTACCTGTCTCAATCCCAAGCTGGCGTGAACATGTGCGAATCTGGCCTATGGCACATCGTAACCCATGAGATAGATGTGTGTCCATGTAGCTGGGCCGTGTGACAAATCCGTCTGTCGTGAGTTGGAGAAGATGCTCTCTATAGAAAGCCCTCTTCGTACCCAACTCCCGTGATGACTCTATCCATGTCCTCTTGCTATCAAGCTGGATAAGATCGTGCCGAATGAGTCTAGTAGTCTCCATCCGTGTAAGAGCCAAAGATGGTGCATCAAGAGATTACTGGAAAGGGGGCAGCTTGTCCATGCTGAAACCATGAGCTCATCTGTGCATACCAACATGATGTATCTCCCTGTAATGCAAGCTGTCTAGATGACTCAAGAGCAAGCCTAGCATACCTGTCCCTGGTGGTGTCCCATAAGCTGTGTACAAATGATACTGATCTGGTGAGTGCCTCAACCTCCATAGGTGGGGCAGCCAGCTCTGCACGTATGATGTCATGTGGAACTGAGGCCTTGGCTCTAATCAACCTAGACATCATAGATATCAAGGGTCTCTCCATATTACTCCATCCAGCACTGTCAACAGAAGGTCCCCAAACCTGAACCCCGTAGTGCATAACTGAAGCGACCAAAGTGTCGAAAAGCCAGAGCTTTGTTCGAGGTTCCTAGAACTGAACCTGCGAACAAATCCTCTCTAAACCGCCTAGGGCTGCATAGGCACGAGTCAATCTAGTGTCTGCTGCCACTTTTAGTGTGAACCTCGGTCCACTAAAGACCACCCCAAGATATGTGTATGCATCAATGTACTCCATACTGTCTTGCCCATATGTGAATGTAGGTGCTGATCTCCTAACCCACTGTGGCGTGGTATTAAATACCATGACCTTGGTTTTACCAAGGTTGACAGACAATCCACTATCCTCTGCAAAACTATGCAATGCGTCCAAATGTCTTTGCATACCCTTTGGTGAGTCTGATATCAACACGATATCGTCAGCATACAATAAAAGAGGGATCCATGTCCCCGCAAGCTGAGCACCTCTATCTCCTCTGTCAATATAATCAGAGACCTCATCAACATACATACCAAATAAAGTAGAGGACAATGGGCATCCCTGTTTCACTCCGATAGTGGAGTGAACTATGTCAGATATCCCCTCTGATGTGCGTACATGACCCATCACTGAGTTGTACAATGCCATATTCCCCCATATCAGCTCTGTGGGTACCCCCAATTCCATAAGTCGACGCATCAATCTGGCCCTCGGTACTGTGTCAAAAGCTTTGCGGAAGTCCACAAAGCTGCAATATATCTGTCTACCATGTGCTCGACCCTCCTCAATGATAGCTCTGAGTGTAAAGACATGATCTAGTGTGGAGAAACCCCTCCTGAAACCAGCCTGCCCAGGTGCCTGTATGCCCATAATCTCTGCCCAACTGCTCAGCCTATGCTCAAGGATGGATGTATACAACCGTGCCAATGTGTGTCCTACCATGATAGTACGGTAATTCCCTGGCACTGTGGGGTCTCTTGTCTTGAAGATAGGTACAATAGTAGATAATCTCCAAGACTCAGGAAAGCCCTCACACATGACATGGTTGAATAACCGTGCAAGCATCTCTGCCAACAAATCCCCAGCATGTATAATGTGCTCTGCTACCAAACCCTCCTGATCCTGTGCCCGTCTGGTCTTTATCCTGTCAATGGCCTCCTTTACCATCTCAGTGGTAAAGAAGGTGCTCGTTGCCGGACATGGCTGCGGTGGATCTGGTAGTGGTGGCTGTCCAGGTACAGTGTATAAAGATGTTGCATACTGCCCCCATATCTCTGTAGAAGTAATCACTGGTGGGGGAGACTGCTCATGGAATAAACGCCAAGCCTCTCCTGAATCTCTACTAAGGAAGAGCTGATATAAATCTTGCTCCATCTGGACCAAGAAAGCTCGCTTCTTTCGTCGCACTAGTCGTCGTGTAGCAATACGAGACTGTCTATAGGTGATCACTCCCAATGCAAGCTCCCGCTGTATCTGAGCTCTCCTCTGTCGACACTCCTCATCATACCAGCTGTTCTGAGGCATATGCCCAGAACGACGTCTCTGACCAAGCTGAGTGTGTGGGTATGCCTCTGTCGCTACCCCATGCAATGTCACTGTCAGCATAGATGTGATCTCCTCCACCGTGTATACTGGCTCTGATGTGCATAAAAGCCTACGTATCTCCTCTGTATAGACTGAGTCAGTCTCTGGTGTAAAAGTATAGCGTGGATGTCTACCACCCCGTGAGGCCTGAGATGTATTGTACTCAAAGGAGACTGATAATGTCAAAAGTGCATGATCTACTGCTATCCCAACAGGCCTGGGCCCCACTGTGAGATCTTGAATGTGAGAGATAAAGCTCGGATGTGTCAGAACATAGTCTATAGTACTGGACCCATGTCTGTGTGGAAAACAAGTAAAACCTGTAGACGATGGGAAAGTCGGTAAGCCATTTAGTATGGCTAAACTGTGAGTAGTCGTCATCTCCCTCAGGTATCTCCCATACTCTGTATGCTCTCTGTCGTGTGAGCATCTCTCAAGCCCCATCTCCTCTGGCTCTAGCTCTCTGAGCATCTCCTCTGAGGTGTCATAGAAGACCGTCTGTGAGCTACCTGTACGGGCATTGAAATCCCCCAAAAGTATGATGTCTCCATCCCTGGAGAACTCCCAGATATCATCATCAAGTACAGAGTAAGGAGACTGTCCTCTAGGTGAAGCATATACTGAAGTGCTGGGAGGAAAATAGCATATGGCGATGTACAAGAAACGTCCAGTCTCTGCCCTCAGCCTCACCCACAAGTATTTGGCCTGATCATCTCTCCGAACTATGTGCAGTAGTGGTTGGAGCTCCTCTCTGAAAAGAACTGCTACACCTCCTGATCCTCTAGTCCCATGCGCAGATCTAGTGCATGTCCGGCAAGCTGTCTCCCCATCTGTATCCTGATATATGCGGCATCAATTGTCCTGGAGCCTGATGAGTCTCTGAGCAGAAAACAATGTCTCTGTCTCTGAAGCTGTCCTCAAAGGCCCCCACATCAAGTCTATACGAACCAGTACAGTTCCAAACCGCCATCCTGAGAGAGAGAGAGAGGATCTTGAACAGATGAACCCTAGCTGGCAAAGCATGTAGGAAAGGAGGACACTTGGTGACACATGCAAGTTACCTGGCGCAACTGGAGTCTTATGCATGGTAGGTGGCAGTCTATGTAAGGCAACTAGAGTTCGTGCATGGAAGGTGGTGGCTCATGCAAGGCATGTGGACACTCTGCCAGTTCATGCGTGGCTGGTGGCCACTCATGCAAGGTAAGTGCAGAGGCGACCCCACAAAGATTGGGTGACTCATTTTTGCAGCCACACTAGTCATTTTCAGCCAGGGAGCTTTTACCCACAAACACTGGCAGCTGGGCAGGAATCGACTTGTCCACTCCTGCTCATTCTACATTCAGTTAGAAGAGGAAAGTGCAGACAGTTCGCAGGATGGCTATGTATAAGCGCGTGTGCACACATATCTCTATATAGAGGCTGATTAGCCCATTGTAAGGGTCTTTTGCACACTCTCTCTCTCTCTCTCTCTCTCTCTCTCTCTCTCTCTCTCTCTCTCTCTCTCTCTCTCTCTCCCCCGGCCTGCTCTTTGATAAACAGCCCTCTCTAGAGACTTGTATCGCTGAATTTTTTCTTCATAAACAAATACCGAAAGGAGCGCCTATTGTGCAGGAGAGGAACTCCGCCTCTCCATTTAACCTCACAGAGGATATTTCATTTCTCAGAAGAATGTAAGGATGATTGGGGATGTTGTCAATGATCAAGGCCAGGTGCTTTCCTTCCCATTTGAGCCGGTTAATGGTGACCTAATAACCCACCAAAAGCCCACTGGGCTATTATTTTTCATGGCGGGCCCACTTGGATATGGTAAAAACCTGCTAGCGAGCCTACTAGGATATGGAAAAGCCCAGCCGGAATATCCGTTTGGGTGGCATTTGTAGGTTAATATGAAGGTGAAGTGAACATTTAACGTGATCGCGTGTTTTAAAAAGTGACCATTCATCATTTTAACTTGTGATCTCGTAGTCCAATACTGCTCGCTGTTGCTGCCCGCATCTCCTCGCGCCATCGTTTCTTGGCCCGCCCCCCCCCCCCCCCTCCCTTGCGTAACCCCCTCCTCGCGCAGCCCACCTTCCCCCCCCCCGGCACATGTCTTCGCTCGCAGAACCCCCCCCCCCGGCCACTCTCTTCGCTCTCTGCCTTTCTTTCCCCGAAGGTTTCTTTGAACTGGCTTTGGCAGTGTTGATTTTTTGGACAGTGCTCGTCACGGTTTGTTGCAGAGAAATTACTCTATCGGCTTCTCCACCACAGCAGTAGACACAGATGGAGGCTCCAGCTCCGCCACAGAGGGACTTTTCCGAAGTCCCCTCGCCCGACCCCGCTGAGCTCACCATTCGACTTGCTCTTTCACCGACAGAGCAAGCGAGCCTAGCCGCAGAGGTAGAGCGCTTGCAGGCGACTTCTGTCATCTGCAAGATTCTCGGCACCCGACCAAGCAGAGGAGAGTTGCGTGACCTTCTCCAGGCCCGCCTTCTCGTAGAGGTGGGCAAGATCTTGGACATACAGATACTCGGACGAGGCTACTATCAGATCGAGTTTGAGACCTCCGAGATGGCATCCAAGGTCATTACCATGAGTCCATTGACCATCCGAGCAGCTCGAGCCCACTTTCGATAGTGAAGACATGGTTTTGACCTTGCTTCGGATGTTCTGGTAGAGGAGGTAGACATCCCCATTCCGTTTGCTTTCATTGTTTGTGGAGGGAGTACTTACCACTTTTGTCTAGGATAGGCTCAGCGATTGGGACTGTCCTCGAGACACCTCTCACGGCAGCCTCTGTAGCTGCCTAGGCGGCCGGCATTCCCTCAGTTCGCGTTTTGGTTAGGGACACTCACACGCTCCCGAAGGTCATTCTTCTGCCTCGGGTGAGTGGGGGTTGGTTTAGAGAGAGCGTGGAGTATTCTGGCCACCCGAACCAGTGCTTCATTTGTCGATAGATGGGCCATCTTGCGAAGACTTGTCCACGAAGGAGGCCTCGACCTACACCACAGACTCAGCCCTAGCCTGCAAGGGCTTGTTAGCAGCCACAGGCAGAGACACATCACACACATGCAGAGCCACTCTCTGAGCCTGGGGCTCCAGCGGAGGAGGGATGGCAGCAGGTCCGTGATCGACGACGGCAGGGGCCACAGCGACAGCCTGACACTCAGAGTGGTCCTCAGGCGCCTGCCCAGCAGCAGTGGGTTCCCATGGGGAACCGTTTTGGTCCTCTTGAGCAGGATGAGGTCCTTCCTCCAGCCCCACCCCAACTTCACCCTCGACAGCCCCTCCCCCCCCCTAAGAGTTCCCCCCCTCCTCATTATCCTCCCCCCCGCCTCCTGCTCCCGCCGCCTCTTCCCCCCGCCCCTCTACCTCTACCGCTTCCCCCCGCCCCTCTTCTCCACCTCTTCCCTCTGCTCCTACTCCCCCCCCTCCCGCTCCAGTTTCACAGTCGACCCGGGGGGCAGGGCCATCTCCGGCTGCTAGGAGATCTCTTGGCAGCGCCTTTGCCATGAGTCGCTTGGTGCGAGAGAGGGACATCCTTTCTTGCAACCCCCTCTACAGGTACATACGTCTCCCTTTGCAGCTATCCCTCGTGGTTTGACGAGCATCGACATCCAGCGCCGATGAAACTTCTTTGACTACGACTTTACTCCTTTTCTCGGCGACCCCTCAGCAGACCATGAGGCAGCCTGCTTCAAGGTCCATGTTTTGTTCCTTGCAGTTAGGGGGACAGTAGCCTTGGACTCAGCGGTTGGCTTCTCTTTTCCCCTTTGCGGCAGAGACCAGACTAAGTGGACTCTCGATTCAGTGTTGGGGTGGTTACACACACAGGTTCTAGAGTTCTATCACCACATGGGAGAACTAGGAGTTACAGACATGCTTCATACTTTGTGGCCATTGGCCAAGTTTGCGGTGACCCCTCCAGATACAGTAGGATGTAGACACATTGTGGTTTACTTCTTTGCCGATATGCAGTGCTTGCCATGCTATGTACACATTCATGAGGACTCCTGGACAAAGGAGGTTGCTTTATGTATGGCTCGCTCTACTTGGGCTTGGGCCAGGCACTCGTTGCAGTCACGCCTATCTAGAGGACGCTCGGATGCGGATTACTCCCCATCTAAGCCAGCCTCGAAGATAGCACGTTTAGCTGTTGCGGTAGCATCTGTTCTCTCTCGCTCCTCATGAGGATCATCTCATGGAACGTGTAGGGACTTGGTGGGCCCCAGTTTCAGCGTCAACGGGGCCGACTGCGTCAGGAGCTTCAACGCTTCCTTGTGGAAGGAGAGATTGATCTCCTTATGCTACAGGAGCACCATCCGTGTGAGAGTCGCATTAGACGTTGTGGTCAGCTCTTGTGTGGACGATATGATACTTTTTGGTCAGCTGCTTTTGGACCTGGAGGCATCCAGGGTGGAGTATGTATGACTATTGCGGATTCTTTGCAGCAGGCCATTGTAAGCAGAGGGATTATCGTGCTAGGCAGGGCTCAGTGGATCACTATGCAGGTTCAGGGTTGCCTTGCGGGCTTCCTGAACATCTATGCACCCAATGTGGTGAGTGCACGAGCAGAGTTTTGGTCACAGATAGTTGAGTCTCTTCCGCATGCAGAAAAACTGGTGCATAGGGGGGGACTTCAACATGTTGGAGGACCCTTCTGACAGGATTGGTGGTAGCCATGCTACTGTGCATGGAGTTGAGCTGGCAGCTTGGGAGAGGTTTTGTATGACTCTGAGGGTCTCGGATGTGTGGCAGCACTCTAGTTTTGTGAGGCCCCCAGACAGCCTAGCCTTCTCTCCTTTGGACCGTAGAGTGGAAGGAGTGAATCTATCGCGGATAGAGCGCTTTTACACTAGTGACCATTTCAATGAATTGGGTGGGACAGTTGGCATTCTGGCAGGGACTTCCTTCTTGGACCATGCACCAGTGATCCTCACAGTGGTAGACAGGCAGAGGAGGGGGAGCACGATGCTTCGCATCCCAGAGAGGGTCTTGCTAGACTTTGCACTCATAGAGAGAATTGAGGCTCTTTGGATAGAGAGCTTGGACATGTAGGATTCTCCTGTTGACAGAGTGGCCTCAGGACTAGCTCTGATTAGTCGTTTCTTTCTCCAGGAGTCTTTGGCTCGCCTGGCTGCAGCGAGAGAGGAGGAGCAGCGTCTCAGACGGGGCATTGCTTCGTTGCAGAGGATGTAGGAGTAGCATCCAGACAGTCCTTGGTTGGAGGAGCAGCTACAACAGGCTCGCCAGGAGCTTGTTAGCACAGAGGAGCGACGACATGAGTTTGCTTTCCATCGACAGGCATCTCAGTGGACACAGGTGGGCGATAGAGTGGTTGGTGCTTTCTTCGAGGCAGTGGGACCTCGGCATTCTCATGCCAAGGTCAGTCAGTTGAGGAGGCGCGACGGGTCAGTTGCTTCTGAGCCAGAGGACATGCGTGCAGTTGCTACCGACTTTTACCGTGAGTTACTGTCTGTAGAGTCTCAGTCAGAGGGTCAGGATGCATGCAGGGAGCAGGTGTGGGCACATATGCCTTGCCTTGTGACTGAGGAGATGTGTCAGAGGCTCGAGCTGCCACTTCAGCTTGAGGAGCTGCACACGGGTCTTAGTGCACTCCCTCGTGGTAGCTGTCCAGGTGAGGATGGATTGACTCCCAGTTTTTTCTTGGAGTACTGGGACTTGCTTGGCCCAGATCTCTGTAGTGCTTTTCAATACATCTTGCACACAGGAGTGATGCCTGACAGCATGAGTGAGGGTCTGATTTACCTCATTCCCAAGGAGGGTGGCTCCTTGGATAAGATTCGACAGTGGCGCCCCATCAACATCCTCAACTCAGCCTACAAAATTCTTGCCAAGGCTCTGAGTTTGAGGATCCAGCCACTTCTAGAGAGTTTTATACATGGGACTCAGACAGGTTTTGTCAAGGAGCGCAGTATCCTTGACAACATCTTTACTTTTTGGGAGGCTTTTGCCCTAGCGCGGCTCCGTGGTGAGGACTTGGTGATTCTTCTTCTCGATTTTGAGAAGGCATACGACAGAGTTGACTGGGACTTTCTAGAGGGCACTCTACGCAGGATGGGCTTCTCAGATGCTTGGATCAGAGGGGTGTCAGCTTTGTACAGACAGGCACACAGTCAGGTTCTTTTGGCAGGAGGTAGAGGTGATCGTTTCATGCTCACACGTTCGGTCAGACATGGCTGTCCTCTTGCCCCCTTCCTCTTTCTGTTCTATGCTGAAGAATGAGTAGGTTTTAGTAGGTTGGTCTACGGGGCTTAGCACTCCCTATTCGGGGAGATGAGCTACTGGACGCTGAGTTTGCTGATGACTCGGCCTTGTACTTAGATGGCCAGGAGGCCAACCTTCACAGGTGTGAGCAGGCTCTTGAGCTTTTGTTGTGCATCTGGCGCATTGATCAATTGGAGAAAGACTGTGGCTTCCTCGGCTGGTAGTGCTCTTGTACCCGACTGGACGCCAGGTGAGGGTTTCAGGTGGATTCCCCCAGGGACTGCAATTCGGTACTTGGGCTGTCAGGTTCTTGTCTCCCGAGCAGCAGATTGCTTCCCTCCTCCTGTCCATCAAGAGGAAGCTGTTACATTGGAGCTCCGCACGACTTTCTTTGGCGGACAGAGTTGTAGTGGCCAACCAGTTGTTGTTGGCTACTATGTGGTACATCACTTCTTGCTGGATCTTCTCGAGTTCTTGTATCAGCTAGGTAGAGCGACTGATCAGGAATTTCCTTTGGTCAGGGCGAGACACTCTAACTGCCTGAGCCAAAGTGGTTTGGCAGGTCATCACTTTTTTTCTTTGTTCACAGGGAGGGCTGGGATCATTGACCCAGCACAGCAGAGCAGAGCCCTTCTTGGGAAATTCATCGTCCGAGGTCTACTTCCAGGCGAGGAGCCCTGGAAGGAGTTCTTGCTACAGCGGCTTCGTGCTAGGGTGCTTCGGGCAGGAGGCCCCTGGTAACCTTTGACCAGATGGATCTTCACAGAGATGCGTAGAGTTGGTTTGAGCAGGAGACTGGAGGATCGCTTCGCTGTGGGGTTGCTTCGATCTTGGGAGCACTTGCGGCGAGGCGTGGAGCAGTGCCAGCCTACTTGCACGGAGGAGCGCCTGCGACAGCCACTTGTTTGGAACCCCATGGTTAGCACTTAGAGAGGGTACTTGGTTGGTAGTCGGCCTCATGTTTCCTGGGGTTCCATGGTAGCGGGTCCAGCACGCTCTTTAGGTGACTGGTTACAGTTTTCAGGCTTGTCAGAGGATCTACATGGCTTTCAGCTACTACAGGGCATGAGAGGGGTGCAGAGCACGTGTCAGGACATCTCAGAGGCAGTACCAACTGAGTGGCTCATGCCTCTCAAGTCAGCAGCGCTAGATGGATGGGAGCCTTCACGTGACTGGAGGTTCTCATCTCTGTTCGGGCTTGCTCAGAGACTATTCCCTCCCTGTTTTTCGAGCTACAGGGTGAGGGACGCTTATAGCGAGTTGCAGTAGAGGCCCCGCAAGTGGCAGAGTGCTCTTTTCAGAGGATCCGAGTGGTGGGCATATGTGGGAGGACTTGTGTCATCGATCCTGACCCAGCAGGTCTTGAGACTTGACATTGGAGGCTGTGGGCCTGGGAGTGTTGTCCATTGACACGAGTATAGTGGGACCCTGGAGAGAAGGCTCTAGAGGGACCCTTTCTCTTCTGTGGACCACCCAAGTGTCCCTTTCTTTAAGTACACTATTCGACTAGGATGTCACATATTGGCAGCACAGAGAGAGGCTCGCCCTACTGTAGCAACTCATTGGTAGGAGGAGGGTTTCACAGCTGAGTTCTTGGCAGCTTTTTGGGAGAGGTTGTGGGACTCCAGACTACCGAGGCAAGTCACTTTGTTTCAGTGGCTGGTCACACACAGAGCTACAACAGTTGGGAGCTGGCTTGTGCATAGTGGCCTCTTGTCCGCATGCACAGCTTGTGACCACCTTGTGGAGAGTCAGCGTCACTGTCTTGGGGATTGTCCCTTGGCACAACAGGTGTGGCTTCGTGTTCTTCGGCTGATGCCTGCTCTTTCCACGGCTCGGCAGTACACTTGGGGGGCAGCTGCTTGGTCCACTCTCTCGGGCCCGGCACTCCGGTTTGAGCTATCATCCACCAACAGGATGATAGTGATGCAGGGGGGGCGACCTTCACTCCAGCTTGCCACAGAGCTTACTCCACAGGAGTGGTGCAGTGAGAGAGAGAGGTGTGCTGGGAGCTCATCAGTGGCCTGACACTCTGGTTCATCTGGCGGGCCCGTTGCTTCCGCATCTTCGAGGCGCGGCCTGTACCACCAGCAGAGACGGTTCGGGATCTTTGGCTTGAGCTGGTTCATACTCTCAGAGGACAGTTCGAGAGAATCCAGGGCAGTTCCGACCGCATGCGGGAGCACAGAGAGGCTTTCCTTTGACTTTGGCGTCTTGGGCCATTTTTCACCATGGACCAGGGTGTGCTCAGATGGCACTACCGTCCACCTGTGTGGCTCTTCCCTCCTCTCATCCCCTGATCTAGCCTCATTGTACATATGTTGTTTTTTCATTGGGAGAGTCTCCCCATCATGATTGTTGTAGTCCTCTCTTGTAGAGGAGGTTGTAGCCCTATGGGCAGTTTCATTAACTAATAGAAGGATCTTTTTCTCGGAAAAAAAATAAAGTGACCACTCAACGTTATTAACGTGTTCAGGTGTTTGTGATCACGTTAAGGAAATCCCCCCCGGGGGGGGGGGGGGGGGGGGGGGGGGTTGCACAAAGGTGGTTCGCTCTACATCATCTGAAGCCTAGTTGTGTCTCTCATCCGGATGCCCCATTACACTTTTATAGCTTTTATGCACGGCGATACCTAGATGCTTAGCTGAGGGAGAAAATCCCTCCTCTGTTGTGTCATATCATCAGCTAGTTCTTGCGTATGAGATCTGTCATCAAAGCGGGGCGTGGGTCTTCCGCGAACTTGATGCCATGTAGCCCTTGCACATTAGTACTTTGGTGGCTGGGCGTTGAATGGCTCCATGCTTAGCAGTTGTACATGGAGAAGTGGTGGTTTGTCTCTGTTGCATTCGCTTGTGCTTTGGTTGCTAGGCTGTCTGACAGGCTATGTATCTCCATGAGGTATAGGCTAGACACAGCTAGTCTGGGTACTCCCTCTCTCTTATATACTCTTATCTATTAATAGTGAAGGGAGCGCCCATGGGTGCTGCAAATTTGAGCCAGTTGCGAGATCTGCTGTGTATTCTTTTTTTGCCCGAAATTTCAGGCATTGACTCTTTCATTGTCTTTCAGGTTCCGCTCTTGCGCAAAAAGATGTTCCACAGATTGATGCTCGAATTGCTGAAAAGATAGTTAGAAGATGGCAAGCTGTGAAGTCACAGGCGCTTGGTAGAGATCATGCGGTCAAGAGTCTTTCTGAGGTTATTCTCTCTGTCAATGTCTTTCTGGTTAAATTTTGTGAGCCAATGTTTAGAGTCCTGTATATTACATGCAGGTGCTTGATGGGCAAATGCTAGAAAACATGAATGGACGTGCCCAAGATGCACAAAAGAATGGGTGGTACTGGGAGTATAAGCTGACTAACCTTAATGTTGATAGTGTGACCATAAGCACAGATGGGAGAAGGTCTACAGTAGAAGCAACATTGTGGGAGGGGGCTAACTTATATGATGAAAAAACTTCACAGGTTCTAGATTCTTACCAAAGCTCATATACCATCAGGTATGAGCTTGCTACCATCAATGGTCGCTGGAAAATAACATCTGGAATTGTCCTGAAGTCTTAAAATAATCATAGAAAGTCGCCCATGCCGCATTACCTTGCTGGCTGTCCTTCACACACGTTCTATATCCTTAAAAGTGAAAGTGCTCTGCATTTTCTGGCTTGTGAGCTAGTTGTTCTTTTAATTGGGAATGCTGAAGCTTAGATTCTGTCATCAAGCCTCTGGTTGGTTGCAGACAATTCTTGCAATGCTGAAGGCTCAACGGTCTTTGCTGGGTGGTAATAAGTCTGCATGGTTATGTCTTGGAAAGTTAGGGAGTCGTGCAGCTTTCCTGTGAGATTGATGCCATGGAAGGAATGGGTACACTTAAGGTGCTTGGAAGTTGGAGGTAGGAGGTACTCCAGTTTGCAGAGCATTATCTCAGAGATTGTCCGATTTTATTTTATTGGGATTGGTTTGCGAGATGGAGATTTTTAGATGCCGTGTTAGGTATGGTAGTCCGTAGGTGTAGGAGTTATTCTAGTTTTGAGAATGGCAAAATGAGAGGCACCAGCTTAGTGGCAAACCATTATGTTAAAGACGTTGGATTTAATCTTTTATTCTTTCAGTGGTGACCTACATAATGGTTTCAAGTACCTTTGTAAGGCTTATATAGGAGCCTCTTACTGTACCAAATATTAGCCATAAATCTTGGTTGGCAATGGTCATTGCTTTTTGGAAGATCAAAGGGTTTGCATCCTTGATGACCATCGAAAAAATGCATACTTGAACAATGGGGACTGTTCGATGGGATCGTCCTCCTGCTGGGGTGGATCACCCAATGGGAAAAAGTCACTTTAAAGAGTGTTTCCTAGCAATTGCAAAAAACTAGGTGAACTTGTCTGCTCCTTGGGAGAGGTCAAGGGCAAATGAATCATGTTATGGAGTAGAGGTGTTACCATTGTACTATTCCTTTGGAACAGTGAGAAGAAAATTGAACTCTTGCAATGGTCGAGTTTTGTAAGTTATGGTTTTTCTTGTACCTAATTGGGACTACATGTGTTTTTTTTTTGGTTGGAGAAATTGCTCTAGTTTGTCTTTGTTGCAATCTGGTGTCAAAATGTCACTTTTCTTGAGAATTTAACGACGGTTTGGTTAAACCTATTATTGGAATGGCCACTATTTGGGCGTATTGAGTCGGCATTTTGTTCCTAACATAGGAAAAGTTGAGATTCATCATACACCTTGAACGAGAACTCTTGTACTGTTTTTCCTGGCAACTTGGCTGGAGTGCCATGAGCAAAGGAAGAGCTAATTATTTTATACCATTATAAAAAGTGTTACAGCTTGAGTGTTCAGCAATAAGCAAGATGAAAACGATAAGACTAGAAGATTGATACATCTAGAACATTTGGAACAGCAGTTCATGTAGACTAAAGAAAGTAAAAAAATTGTCTTGTAGCCCTTCAATCTTAAAGGGCATTGGGTCTCTAACAAACCCTGCGCTATGGGATATACGGAGGGAAAGCTAGGAGCCAAATCGTCTGGGCCAAAGTAAATTTGGACACCAGTGGCTTGCTTTGTCTGTCATTCAATTGCCTTTGCTAAAATTTATTGTTCCTTGCCATATAATGATGAGGACACAAGAGTAACAAGGATTTTGATGTTCAAGATTGCTTTGATGTGTGCCAATGATGGGTCCCACACAAATGAGCGGTTTAGAGGCAACATGATAGGGATATGCCGACATGCATGGCTGCACAACTAAGCCTTGCAAATAGAAGCCAGCCAAAAAAACGATAGTTGCCATGCCAAAGACCAAATTGGTGCTAACCCTATTACCATGGATGCTTCTTTGTGAGCATGGTTAAGGATTAGCTATTCAAAAAGTAAGCTTCATATGGGTGCCACCTATAAAGGTTAGAAAATTCTCTATGGTTTATCCCTTTCTATCCTTTAACCTCTTTCTCCTTTAAACCTTATTTTTTCTCACCATCTTTTAGTGCACACATACCATTAACAATGCAAAACTTTTCTCAAAATACTCTTTGGCACATGGAAACACAAAGAAAGCTATGTAAGAACGCACAAGGCATTTCCCCTTCCCTCCAACACACCCCTTGATTTTTCGAAGTAAAGCTTCATGTTGTTGGTCAAAACCTCAAGGTGAGGCAAACTTACAAAGAAAATAATGTTGCTTGGAGGTCTAAGGAATAAGAAATCATTTCTGAAAGTCCAAATGGATCACAAATCCAAGTGAAAATTATGCTAGCATGCATAAAAAAGCAAGGCAATAGACCACTTCCCAAAATGGAGGAAAGGAAATTTGATAGGAAGGCAAGTGAAAATACATGAAAGAAATGCTTGAGAAGAGCGAGAATATCAAAGCAAATGTATATGAGCCCTCCACTTATTAGCAACAATAGTTGCATTCCAAATATAATGTCTTGCAAAGCACAATACCTATAGGAAGCACCCAAGGCCCAACAACACATCAGCATAGGAACACTATTTGTAGCTCATGTGGCCCATGCACATATGCTTAACTACCCATGCACATGTGCTTAACTAGTGTTTGGATAAAACATGTTTTCAAGAGTGATTAGTTTTTTGTGAGTAAACTTCTCTTCAAGCATCTTGTTCAAAATTCAAAAAGCAATAGATAATGCTTTAGCAAAACAAAGAAAAAAAGAGGCCAATTTTTCATGCTATTAAGGTTATTGCAAGTTTAGCAACATGAATGCTCTTCAACTCATGAAGTCTATTTTGTTGTGGTGTACATCTATACAAGCAATGCCTTTGGTTTATACCTTTTCAACAACGTATATAACTTGTCAGAGACATCAAGCCTTTGCTTTTTTTTGCAACAAAAGTTTTGAAGACCACAAATTTCAAAGCTATGAACCTCTAAGCTTTCTTAGCAAAACTACATGTAGAAAAGGCTAGTCGATGGCAAAAATTTGCATCAAAAAGGATGAAGGCACGACGATAAAAAACTTGCATATTTTTTATATTTGGCCGAACTTTTTTATGTTTGTATATGAGTTTTAGTCATATACAAGTGACACTTCAAAAAACTCACTTACAGGCACTCAAGATAACTCGACAACTGGCGTTACACTAACGACTTTCGCTACATGTACATTTGCTTACTAAAGAAAGCTAAAAAACCTACAAAAAGCACACATCATCATGTCTATATGTACAAATTTGCAAAAAGTAGCGTGTTGAAAATAGGTACAACAATGGATAACTCATTCTGTAAAGTTTTGGAGCTTGTTTGAAATTTTCTAATCAAACATCCAATTTTGACCAAAAGTGATGGCATGGCTTTCTTTAGAGGGACGTTTTGAGACCCCACAATTCCAAAGCATCCCGTTTGAAGTTGTGGTTTGGCAGTATAGTCTCTTTCCCTCCGGGTATGAGATATGGTAGTCCTCATGCAGTTTGGTGTAGAGTAGGTTATGGAAGCTCACATGTTTTGTGGTGTATGTACACTTCGAAATTGTGGTTTTGAAGAATTAATTGGTGAAGGGGGAAGCTCTTGTCCTCAAGTGCATTGGTTGACGTGTGTTATAATTCCATGCTAGGGCAAGTGCTTCTTAATTTCCATGGTTGTCTTTTGGGTGGGCACGCACTTGTAAATTCCCAAGGGATCACTTGTCTTTAAGTTGTGGTTTTTTTGGGGTTTATTTGATGCCATGTGTGGTGTTAATCTTGTGTTTTCAGTGCTCTTGGAAGACATTGCCATAGAGTTGCCCCTATTCTTGTTTTTCCAACATCGTCAAGAGCTATTTGGTGATAGATAGGTCGATATCCTCTTGGTATTGTTATTAGAGTGTGTGTCCAATTGTGTGCTTGTGTGAGTAGGTTTATGAGATTAAATGTGACTTGAGAACTATTCCACTTGTGTGTGAAGTTTTTGATTGACCTCGGTTGGAGAAGGCCAACATCAATGTAATTAGTGTGTGCTTGTGTTAAGGGTGCTTTTGAGACTTGTGACGACTCAGAGATAACTGGGAAGTTACATTGATATGCATAATGCATGTAGGTGTCTCTTGATTAGTGATTAATGTGAGAATAGTGATAGTCAATTCGTGTATTCTCTTTTCACAAATGTAACATCCTATCGAGCCATATATCACATGATAACCATTGATAAGTAAAATCTAAATCTTCACCCTCCACATAGTTTGGAACTCGTTCAAAAAATTATCGAACACCCAATTTTGAGGAGAGGTGATAGCATGGCTTTCTTTAGAGGGCCCTTTAGAGATCCCAACATACCCCTAATGAATACTCTCCCCTCCATCCATCTTAGGGGTGTTTGTTGGTAGAGTAAGGCATTGACCTTTTTGAATCATGTGACGTTTGTTGTCCTTGATTTTGGCTGCCACCATCACCGTTCATCTCCTTGAATTACACCTCATCCTCTACCTCTTTCTCTATTTGGCTGAAAGCCCTACTTAGAACACTTTTACCTTCTAAAGATATGTCTATTAAAACTCATCTCCTTGATAATCATATGGGTATGAGGGTTGTAAAGTTGAAATATTCTCTTGAGCAAATAAATTTCCTAAACAACTCACAAGCTAGCCCTAAACTTGGCAATTGGTAAACCTATATTTCTTCTCAATAATTTGTATCTGATTTTTTATTTTCGATATGCATTCCTTTTTATGTCTTTCACAAAGTGGCTACCATTTGCCGGAGATAGATACAGTCAAGAAGTCATCTCTAAAACATGCAATGAATTGATGTCTCTATTACGCATGATAATTTTCATAACTATCTTGGCTAGGTTCAAAACTGAGAAATTCCAAAAGGGTATGCTCACATATGTATATATTTAATGATGAAAAGTGATCAATGATAATACTTTTTAGTTTTTTTTTGGGGGGGGGAAGGATGGGTGAGGCAAAACATTGAATCTCATTGATGCACTCATGGTACGTGCATGAAAGGGGGGGGGGGGGGGGGGGGGGGGGGGGGAGGGGGGGAGAGGAGGAGGGAGAGAGAGAGAGAGAGAGGGGGGGGGGGGGAGAGAGACATAGTCTTTTGGGTGGAGTTCTCTTTAGCAACTGTGTGCAACTCCTCATTATCTATACTGGATAACCAGAAAGAATGGTGAGTGTAAGGTTAGTAAGTGGGCTATTGGACACAAGATGGGCCATGGAATATTGGCTCTTTACCCAACAACCTCCCACTTGAAAGTCAATGTGACATTAAGCAGGGTACGTAGATTGTACAAGGTATGTAGAGTATGGATCTCTATGCGGTGCCCATGAGCATCCCACCGTGTGAAACCTTCTCAGAGGGTAGACCTTTGGTTAGTAGATTAGTAGGCTTATCATCTCGATGAATCTTGACAAGCTCTATGTACTTCACCTCAAGCACATCACGAGGAGTAATACTCCACATGAATGTGCTTTGTTGTGGATGCAATATAGATTAGATGCTTTGAATGACATGATCACTTATGGGAATGATGCACTAGATTGACAAGAATTGAAGAATCTACAGATGTTCATATGTTCATATGTTCATATGTTCATATGAGAGTCTTGAAATATAAAGAGTTAAGATGATGTTACACACCCTACTACATAATCCTGCATAATTAATAGTTCCAGGGATTTACAAACTCTATGGATTAGTGGAAGTTGAGCTTGTGTGCAAAAATGTATGGGTGTTTATAGAGGTTTGCAAAGCAATGCAGTTTAGGCTTTCAACATTACAAAAAACTCGGCTTGAATGGGAGAATGGTGTGATAGACTTGGATTGATTGGTATATTTTGAAGTACAAGAAGATTGGAAGGATGGCCAAACAGAGTAGGAATTTGGGCACGATGCTCTATTTTGTTTGTGAAACCGTCCATGTTTTCACAACATGCATGAGTCATTGTAATCTTGAATTATGGCATCAACAAATTGTATGTGCACTTGTTAACAAGCTAAAATTGGTGTACTGTCTGCTAACAAAAAAACCATTTTCTTGATCTTAATTTTGAAAGGCTAAAGTAACTAGACAATTGCAATTTATACCAACATCTAGGGCATTTACTAGATTTATAACTAAATGCCTAATTTTTTACCTTGAAAATTAAGATCTAATGTAATAACATATAAATATTACAAACAGGGATACTTGAGCATTGGTGCACTCTAACAAATATATCTATATAGCATGTTTGTTGCAATATAGAGCTACTATTGTGCAAAAAGTTTCTAAGACCTATTAGTTTGGGTAGACAATCAAAACGCACTTTCCCTAATACATCTACTGATTTTTTATGATTGTATTTAATCTGTCTACACAACTATGATTAGCACAAGATCAAGCCTTACAAAATAGCCATCATCATCATTTCTTCTCTATTTCTCCATTCAAAAAGATCATTAACACTAGTTTGGTCCCACAAGTGGGCACTGCAATGTCCTTTTTAGGTTATCTTCAAAAAACTATAGTGGAAAAACCTTGAGAATTCCTTGCAAAAGCACTTGAGGTTGTGATACGATCCATGGATGTACTTTCTAGAAAAAATAGTATGGACTGGTTTTACAAACCACAAGGTCATGGAACAAACATACAATTGACATTGTATATGTGAGCTTGCTTGCAGACATGTCTCCTCATAAATTGGCAATGAATGCAGAAAGAAAATTCATTTGTTTTGCATGAATTTGTTAGTCTTTGCATTAGAGAGATCTTAGGCAACAAACGAGAGGAATAAGCAAACTTCCCATGGGTGTTATTAGCAAAGATCTCTCCATATATGATACTTCTCTCTCTCTCTCTCTCTCTCTCTCTCTCTCTCTCTCTCTCTCTCTCTCTCTCTCTCTCTCTCTCTCTCTCTCTCTCTCTCTCGTCGGTTGAGGTCTCTTGGCATAGTTTCCAACGACGTTAAAATACTCTTCTTCTTCTTGTTCCTCTCTCTCTCTCTCTCTCTCTCTCTCTCTCTCTCTCTCTCTCACACACACACACACACACACACACACACACACACACACACACACACTTTTGGGAATCGGGATTGTTCCTATGATTTAAAAAATTATATCTTCTTCTTCTTCTTCTCTCCTCTCTCATGAAATGGGCAACAAGAGAGAGAATGGATTAGCGTCTCTCTCTCTCTCTCTCTCTCTCTCTCTCTCTCTCTCTCTCTCTCTCTCTCTCTCTCTCTCTCTCTCTCTCTCTCTCTCTCTCTCTCTCTCTCTCTCTCTCATATCAAGCAGTCAACATGCGTGCTCCCCGCGTTCTCATAAAAACAGAAAAAGAAAGCCTCCCATCCGAAGAAAACGATGTGCAGGAAAGCAGTTCTTGATGATGGCAAGCGCACGCAGCACACTGCTCCCACGCTCCTTATTCTCTCCCGCATGCATACCACCACCAGAAATTGTTAATTTGGTCAAACCAACTCCACCACATCATCCTCACGTTGCAAACGTTCTATGAATCATCATTTTTTGTATTGTAAGTTCTCACACATCTTAGCTCTCTCTTGAACTCCTCACTTCTTGGGTTGGTCATGCTAACACCACATTGTAGCCACACTCTCACTTAGAGATGTTCCATCATGTATCTTTCTTATCATGGGTTCCAATTGTGCACAATCACATTACATATCCACCGCATAATTACGGAACTTTCTATACAAAGCTTGTCCTAGTAGACTATTACATAAATGATGATTTAGAACTTGCAAAGAATGCAAGAAAATACCAAAAGAATCCATGGCACATTATGTAGTATTGGCATATGGAGGCACGGTCAATGGTGGTGGAGCTTGACCAAGCCTTGAGTGCATCCACCAAAGCATGAGTAGCATGCATGCTCAAGGTTTAGAGGGGAGGGCACCTCAGGTCATAGCACACGTGGTAGTTGGTCAGGTCATAGCATACGTGGTAGTTGGTCAAGTCATAGCATACGTGGTAGTTGGGCTCAAGGTTTATAAGGGAGGGCACCTCAAGTCATAGTACATGTGGTAGTTGGGCTGGTGTGGATAGGTTGGCCACCACTATATACCTAGTTCCTCATATTATGCAACGTGCATTGTCGCTTCTACACCTCTATGGTTGGTGGTGACCCTAAGCTCCTACCTCCTTCTCCCTTGGCCACCATGGAAAAGACCATAGCTTCTACATCAAGCCCAATAAGAGAATTACAAGACAAAGGGCCGTTGGCTTTGCATGAAACAATATAAGTTGCCCATTAAACCGAACGCAATATTGCATTCAAAAACCAAATGATTTGGAATGTCAACAAACACCCCTACCAAAACCAAAATTGGTATACAAATGTTAGAAATAGCTTATCTTCACACCATGAAGGCACCCTTTGGCCATAGAGACATCGTACTTGGCATAAATCCATGTGATAAATATGTATGCCTATGTGTTATAGTCCACATATGGTAAATGAAATAAATTCTAATGCATCTTTTTGTAATGTTAGTGAAGATCTCTCTCACTAGGCCACGCTGAAAGTCAATTCACAAGTAATGCATCACCATTCCCTTTTTCCATAATGAATGGTTTTGTGTATCTCTTTTGATCCTTCATGTAGTATCAAAGATTTGTCAATATCATGAATAGTTTCTTGTGTGTCTACATCACAAGAATCTTTCAGGTAGTATTTAAGTTTTTTTGTATAATAATCACTCAGTAATTAAGCTTAATTATATTCTCTCTGCCTCTAACTATCCATGCTCTAATGCGTCTCCTTGATTCTTGTTGGGCATGTTCTTAGCTTATGCCTTGAACTTATCTGGTCATCATTTACAGGGTGACATAAACTTTGGGTGAGCTTGTATGGCTTTGTGTTTTCAAATTTTTGATTCAAGCTCATTTCAACCTCTATTTCTAGCATAGCCAATATTGTGCAATCAGTTGGCCTTTTTGTATGTTTTTTTATAATTCAAAAGTTTGCAAAATAGGGAATTTGTAGTCTTTTTGGGGATGTTATGTATTGCATGTGTTAGTTCCATGCAATTTTTCTTATGTATATGCAACTTTTAATCAAGTGTAATCATCAACCATGACTGACAACAATGATGTTTTTTGGGTGTTAACTTCTGACAGAAACAAACTCTGTTTACACTTTCCTCCAGAAATAGCAAGATTTGCACATGCTTAAAAACACTCCTTCAAAGTACCAAGTGCTTGAGGTAAGTCTCACCTTAGGCCCCAAAGCCTATAATTGGTAGTTGAGCTTGAAGGAAATGGGTAACATTCCAGAAGATTGGGCTCTATATGAAAATGACTTTTGAAAGAATTCTTACCCGAGAATGAACTAGAAAGAGATTAGGATGATTGGGATAAGGCTTTGCAAAGAGGCAGGTCACTGCTCATGTACATAGCTGAACATCACAAAAATATCCTTAAACTTCATGGTATTGACATCTTTCATAAGACGAGGTTTCATCAGGGGGTTGGATAAACATTTTGAAAGATAAATTAAAACGAGTGCCCCTAAGACCTTAGGAGATGAAAATACTTTTTTTTTTAATTTATGGAAACCACACACGCTTAAGAGCACTTCAAACCCTATTGATGGTGAGCCCAAAGGTAAGGAGACTGGAACTTCACGGCTATTTCTGAAGGGCAAAATAAATCTTCCTTTTTCAAAGGACAAGAAACATCCTTTTAAGAAAAAATAAATGATCAAAAGGCCTAAGCCTAATCAAGAATGTTTTGAGAGAGCAAAGAAAGAAAGTTGTTTTCTCACATATTTGTCCCTAAAACCCTACATGGAGTTTCCCTAAGAGCAAGAAGAAAGGGGATGAAGATAAAGATAGAAACCTTGGTAAGGGTCAAAAGATAAGCAATTCCATGTTTTTCAAACCTTCTCCTTACATAGTAATTAAAAGTATAAAACTATAAAGGCTTTGCATGATGACAACACACATGGTTGTAGTCTATCAGCTAATATGTGGAGTTCCACATTTGGACCACATGACTTGGTTAGAATGCATGGATTTGTTAAAGGGAAAAGATTGAGAGTTATGATTGGCAACTGCGCCACTCATAACTTCATAAATAATGCTCTTGTCAAGAAATTGAAGATTTCTCAACAGACTAGCATACACCAGTATGTAGTCTCTCCCATGCGGGAAGAAGATAATCATACATGGGAAACTTTGGTATCCCAATTTGGAAATACAAATTCAATACTATTAGGATACCCTTGACTTCCAAAGAATGAGTATGGATAATGCGGATTTGGTCCTCGAGAGAGAGTGATATGGGGTTTGGGACCTTTTTTGAAAAGAAATTATCAGCAAAACTCACTAGAGGTGGAAAAGGAAGGTAAAACATATGTTAATCAAGGTGAACATGATGTGCCTAGCTCTCCTTTGATTTGTTCTTTGGAAATTCAAAAGCTAGTAAAAGAAGATATTGTGAGTTAAATTGGTATTTAGGACTAGATATGATCATTATGAATTATTGCTAACCCTTTGGACTTAACAATGTTCCAACCACCTTTATGAAATTAATGAATGATGTTTTATGACCATATCTAAGTAAATTTTTAGTGGTTTTTCTTGATGATATCCCCATTTATAGTAAGACTAACTTAAAGCATTTGAAACATTCAAGGAATTTTTTTTTATTTGATAGATAATTATCTCTATGATAAAAAATCAAAATGCGATTTCTTTACACAAGTAGTAAAGTATCTTGGACATATTATCTCTTGTGATGGGATTTGAATGGATCAAAACGAGGTGAAGAAAATCCTAAATTGCTCGGATCCAAAGAATTTGACAGAGTTACAGATATTCCTAGGAATGTTGATGCTATTGAAGTTTCATTAGAGATTATGCCCAGATTGCAACTCCCATGAATAACCAACTCAAAGAAAAAGGGAAAACCTTTGAGTAGGGGGACGAACAAAAAGAAGCATACAAAGATTAAAGGTAGCCACAACTATAGGTCCAATTTTATTTATAAGGATCCCAATAAACCATTTACGGTTGAAAGAGATGCTAACAATTTTTCTATAGGTGTAGTTCTTTCTCAAGAGTGTTAACCCATTTCTTTTGAAAGCAAAAAGTTCAACCGCACACAACAAAACTACTCACTCTATGATAGGGAGTTGTATGCTATTGTGCATGCTTCAAATAAGTGGAGGTACTATTCATATGGTGCCAAAGTCATGATAGTGTTTGATCAAGAGAGCATTAAGTGCCTGAGCACAAAGGATGCAAGGCTAGATGGGTTGAAATCCTTCAATAGTTTGATTATGAGCTTAGGTATCAAAAAGGAAAATACAATACAATAGCAGCTTCCCTTAGTAGAGAATGCCTATGGTCAATGAGCATTAAGTGCCTCTCTACTCAAAGGATGCAAGGCTAGATGGGTTGAAATCCTTCAAGAGTTTGATTATAAGCTTAGGTATTAAAAAGGAAAATAAAATACAATAATAGATTCCCTTAGTAGATAATGCCTATGGACAATGAGCTAAGTTTGACTTATTTTGCAAATAATTTACTTGAACCAATCAAGGGAGATGTTAGGATGATCCTGCATATTCCAAGATATTGAAAACCATTGTTAAAAGGGATTCAAATGAAGAGGTTTCCAATGATATCAAAGCATCAATGGATACTCAAGATGGATTTCAAGTGATAGAATTTGGCCATAGATGATGGCTTTATAGTCTACACGGGTAGAGTGTGTGTTCCAAAGGATCAAGATTAAGGTGTCATATACTTTGAGTGTCATGATAGCCCTAGTGTGGGAAATCCATGTTTAATATGACTTATAGTCTTATTAAAAGATAATTTAATTGGCTAGGAATGCTTAAGGGTCCTTGACTATGTTACAAAGTGTGACAAATGTCAAATCATTAAAGCTGAAAGGTTAAAGATTGGAGGTCTTCTCCACCCATTAGACATTCTTTCAGAGAAATGGAAGAGTTTTCTCCATGGATTTTATCATTGGATTACCTGGGACACAAAGGGGAATGGCTCTATGTGGGTAGTCATTCCTAGGCTAACCAAGATGACTAGGTTTATTGATAAGGTTTGTGAATTGGCTAGATTATCTGTTGAGTATCTATACCAAATTTATGGTCAGTGTGCAGGCATTGTTTTTGAACGGGATAGAAAATTCAATAGCCACTTCTGGAGAGCTATCTTTACCAAACTTGAGACCAAGTTTAGAATGAATACATCTGATCATCCATAAACAGATGGTCAGACAGATTGGATTAACCAAATCCTAGAAGATATGCTAAGAGCATATGTAAGTAAAAAGTAAATCAATTAGGAAGAGTACTTACCTATAGAAATGTTTGCATATAATAGTGCCAATCTCTCTTCCATGGGCTATAGTCCATTCATCTTAATGCATGGATTTCAACCAAGAGCCGCATATGTGTTACTACAAAAGGAGAAGGTTAAGGCCGCTAAAGATTTCCTACAAGATATAAATGACATGCTTAAATTGGCTCAAAGCAGCATTAAGAAAGGTCAAGATAGAAAGAGAGCCTATGCTGACCTCATAGGAGATCTCTCACCTTTGAGGAAGGAGAAGAAGTTTAATGTGCGTGAAAAATCAAAAACTATGAAAAGTGGACTGTGTCCAAAGTTATCTCCTAGGTATTGTGGCCCTTACACAATACTCAACACTAGTCTTGTAATTTCACATTCAAGTGTCCAAAGACAATAAAGTGTCCTCTTTGGCTACCAAGTTTTGGCAATTTATTTGTCAAGCTAGAAACAATTTTTTTACACCTTGCTTCTACCAAGGTTGGTTATGATGGAAAGAAAACATTGGAATTTTCTCCATGTCAAAATACAAGCCCTATGGAGGGAATTATGGTAAGTTTTATGTCATAAAATTTAAGAAAAGTTTGAGGTTGTTTTGCCAATAAAATCATAAAATGCTTATATCTTGGTGTAGAGATGACCTTTTTTATGTTTGTAAAAGTGAAGTGCTAATACTTAGTGTTACAAAACAATGGAATTCCCTGAAAGGACTACTTTACAAGTCACTTGCAAGTTATAGACATAATTTCATACTCAAGCATGTGCTGACTAAGGGCATAATTTTGGCATTCCAAACTCCTTTGAAGGAATTGGGGCTATTCTAGTGTAGTTTGACAACTAGAAATGGATGTATATGTTGAAATCAAGTCAATTCTTCCAAGCATCAATCACAGTCTTATGAGGTCCACTTGATGAGTATAGTTCGTGATCATGATAGCTTCTAAAATGCAAGGTTATATTTTTAAAAGATCCTCTAGCTGACATATTTAAGAATATCAAGAGGGTTTTCTTAAATAGACCGTCTGATGCAAGTAGCATTTAATAAAAATTTGTTAAAAAAAGACACTCAAATGTCCTGTTTTGGTACTAAGCTAGTGTTAAGAAGGTAGAGAGAGAGAGCTAACAAACTCCAACTACAAGAAACAAGAGAAATCCACCAAGTTTTTCTTGTTAGTAGGATTAAGAAAGGGATGGGGATTCCAATAAAATGGTTCCATATGATCAAATTGTAGAGCTTATAGATAATCAATCTCTTCCGCGTCAAGGTCGGCGGTCAAGGGGTAGAAAATCTGCACCCTCTATTTCACCTACGTTATTCAACGGAATATCAAGGTTGGCCGTGCAATTGCTACCAACTCAGGAGCCGTAATAAAATTGAGACCCACATAATCGACAGTGACAGCGTGCTCAGTCAATCGTCGTCGCCTCAACAACCAGAATGTGCTTAGAGCCTCACAACTCAACATGAAAAATTCGTTGCACCTTGGGACAATCTCGCTGAGCTTCAGACAAGTCAACATGCGGAATCAACACCTAACAGGTGACAGTGCAGTACAAGCACCAGCATGTGACAATGAAGTACGTCAAAATCTGTTCTTCTATTGCTGCTCAAGACTCATGGTGCAATGAGCACGTTTTTGGCCCCCCTCCCATCGACACTTGATAGTCGAGAATGGTCCTGAGTGACCATTCCCCCATAATATGTGCTCCCACCATGGCTCTCGGCCCCTGCCAATCGCCATGTGGTTGTACATACTACGGGCAATGGTCACTTCAAGACCATTCCCTACCCCATGATCTTGATAAAATACTAGACATACAAGAAAAGAGAACTAGACATGTAATTTATAAAGAGTGTTTGGTCAAAATGGAAAGATTATTCTATAGATAGTTCTACATGGAAGTGAGTAAACACTCTCCAAAAAAGGTTCCCAACTTTAAGATTACTCCTTTTAATGAAATTTTCAAGGACTACTTTAAAAAAAAAGAAGAAGGGAGAAGTAATGTGACATCCTATAGTTGGGCACTCACATGCTACACTACGTATTTGGGGGTTCACCCATGCAAGATAGCGGCACCCTTTAGCAAAGGAAGATCATGAGTTGAGAATTTGTGCATAAACGCTCCACTAACCCAAAAAAATTGGTCCTAATCCTTGGGGATGCGAAGCTATATTCAATAACTCGTTCCATATACGAACATGTCTACCCTTCACTTCGGGAAGAGCCACATAAATCAAATGGCCTATCCAAGCCTTTGAACTCACTTCAAAGAATCCCAAAAGGTGGTGATTAAGTTGAGATTCAACCTTTTTATGTGAAAAATGAGCGTAGGCTAACATCTACGGTCTTGAAACTCTACATGGATGAAATGACTCTATGGATTGAATCCGCGTTCATGCAAATTTGCTTGCATATGGCTCAAATGATGGATGGGAAGTCTATACCCCAGCTACTAAAGACTCCAAATTTTCCATGAGTAGACTTAAAATATTCCATTTTAGGTGCATTCTCTTTTGGAATATTATGTTCGGATACGACTGGCCAACTACCAATATATAAATAGATATTCATTGGACATACCTCACCTTGTAAATATGTCAGCATCTCATCCACAGGAACTGTCTCAACCAACCTTACATCCAAAAATAATAACACCCTTTGTCATAAAAACTAATATCTAACCAACCCAAATGATTTTCTCATATTAAACTGATCACTTAATGTGGGAGAATAAAGGGGAACAAGGGTTAAGATATTGAGATGTGCTTATAGATCTATCTCAACATGGGGCCAATAGAAAAGGGCCCAAATGAGAGATGGTCTATCAAAGAGCAAGGCTAACCAATGGAGCATAAGACCTTAGCGTTAGCTTCATTGAAGACCTCCAATAATGTGTGTAAAAGTCCTTTGACCTTAGGTAAGCTAGGGCTGAGCTTGAGGCGGGAACCTGACCCAACTCGAGGTGCTTGTCATGCTTGATGACTAAGGTGCTTGAGGTGCTTGATGATTGAGATTCTTGAGGTGCTTGAAATGCTTGAAATGCTTGAGATGCTAGGACTGTACTTGAGGTGAGAGCCCAGAAGCTTAAAGTGCTTAAGGGCCAAGCTTGTGGTGGGAACTGGGCCTATGCATGAGGGGCTTGAGGTGTCAAAAAGTCAAATATTCAATCCCTACAAGGAGGGACGAGCCCTACATGAGGGGGGATGAGAGAGAACACCCACACACTCACACAAGGCATGCATGGTACAAAGAAAGCAAAAGGGACACTTGTCAAGTTTCTCCTCATGTTGCCCTCATGGTGTGTCTGAAGCCTATTGGTTGGCCACCCAAGGGGTCCAATGATAATTTAGGAGATTTAATTAATTGATTTTGCATTTATCAAGTCCTCTCTCTCAAAGGGGAAAGGGGGACACTTGTCCCAAGGCTACCCTTGCTGCTTGTAATGCCTCCTGCTTGTGATTGGCTAGGCGTGGAGGGGTCCAATGAGCTTCAAGCATGAGCTACAAGGGGGGGGGGGGGGTCGACCCAAGCAAGCTAGGGGGTTGCTTAGGGGGTATACTCACCCACACACACTCACAAACACTCTCATTGTGTGCTATGCAAGGTGCAAGAGCTCCATCTCCTTCTCCAAGCTCCTTGAGAAGTTGAGAGCCTACACCAACACTCTTGGCTATGGAATGCAAATCCAACCAAGAGCTATGCTTCAATGCTTAAGCTTCTCCATCTTCATTACTATGCTATTATGGATGCTAAGCAAAAAGAGTGATGATAAGTGAGGAACTATCTCTTTCTCCTATGGAATACTTCTTCTTCCTCTTCCCTACCCTCATTCCCTGCTAGCTCTTTCCACCTTTGAAGGTGTTTGAGGTCTTGGGATATTCAATGCTTTCCACAAGTTTATGTTATGCTTATTGAAATAAGGCTAATGGTTTATTGCAAGTAGATTAATTACGTCATGCAAGTAGATTAATTGTATTGCAAGGTAGATTAATTGTTGCTTTAAACACAAGTTGATGGATAAAATTTTTACATCTTCATGCATCCAAATGATTTAGGGAACACAAGGATTGATAATTCTCACAAGTTCTTGATTGTTTTCAAACTAAGATTGATTGTTGCTATTAAGCAAAAGCTTGGTGTACGAAGCTTCCATATTCATACCGCCAAAGAGGTCTCAACACAAAGATTGTATTGTACCAAGTCTCTCTTAATGAGAGAATTTGTAATACAAATGCCTTTTGGAGGGGGGACCGGCTCCACATAAATCCGGTCCTCAACTGTTGTCATATTCTCTAAACTCTCTCTCTTGCAAAAGTATTGCTCATGCTTAGTTAATTAAGTGTTATATGATTAAGTTGCTACTACCAATTAAGTTCACCCTCTATGCTCTCAAAGTTGCTCACTTAATTCTCTTAATTCCACTATTCTCTAAGTTTACAGGCCATTTCCATTACATTGGTATCAGAGCATTTGGTTTCTCTTTTCTTGCTTAAGAAGAGAGGTCCTTAAGTAGCCTATAAATGGTTGATGTTGTTAATTATATTAGGGTGAGTGGAACTGGGATCTATTATCAATTTTGTTGAGCCCACTATGTGGGATATGGTGCACACCTGGGGAGCTTTGGACTTAATAATGGAGCCTTTTTAGACTTGACTACGGCTTTACCATTATTGAGCCATAAGAAGTTTGAAAGGAGCTAACCCTGGGGAACTCTGCTATGTTAGCCCTACTCCTCTACTCTTTATAATTAACCACTTTGAGCTATGGATGTAGATACTTAAGAGCCGATTTTCAAAGGATAAGAGGAGTGGCAACTAAGGTTTTGAATTTCCAAAGCATACACTAAGTACACACATAAATTTTGTTAACATGGCTGTCAATAATCAAGAGAGTAGAATGAACATTGATAGCTTTGATTTTGCACATGAAGGTGTTAATGACAATGCTCCCATGTTTATCAATTGTCTTGTTTCTAAGATGCAACAAGCTATGGGAATCCCAACCCTACAAGGTGAAGTTTTCAAACAACTTCATAGTTATGGGATTATCCAAACTCCCCCAAAAGAGAGAGCACGTGAGAAGTCCCTTCGAGAGATTTTCAAGAGAGGGCTCTCTAGGGTGAGAGAAGAGGAGAACCTATACGAAGCGTTTAAACGTTTAATAGCGGGCTTACCTCCATTAGGCAAAGTCTCTACTATAGAGCCTTCACCAAGGGAAGGAGAAAGAAGTGAGTCTCCCAATACTTTCGAAGATGTGGCTTCAAGACGACGGCGGCCTCAACGATCTCCAACTCCTCCCAAGAGGGAAAGATCGCTGCAAAATCCTCCTCCTCCTTATCACAAAAGGGAAGAGAGGTACCAAAAGAAGGAAAGGAGAGAAAGAGGTCACCCTCTTCTCCATCTTCATCACCTTTTCATATTCCAATGAAGGTAGCGGCTCTTATCTCAAAGAGCCCAAGAGGAAAGACCATCGCAAGTCCTATCCGGTATGGTGAAGGTCCAAGAAGCTGAAGAAGTTCAAGGAGGGAGGAAAGAACACCACTTTCCTTACCTATGATGGCACCTTTGGTGCTACGGACAAGATCTTGGCCTTCATCCAATAGTTTGATGCGGCCTTTGGTGATGAGGGCTTCACGGAGTCCTCTAAACTGCGTCAGGTATCTATACATTTCCAGAGCTCCGCTTGTCAATGGTGGGCTAGCCTACGAGCCCAAAGAAAATCTCCAAGGACATGGAAGGCTTTAAGAGCCTCCATCATGAAACAATTTCTGGCAAGCAACTCTAAAGACAATGTCCTCAAAAAATGGTAAAGCTTGAAACTCTCTCCCTACGAGTCTATTCAGAACTATGTAGATAAGTTTTGGGATTTACTTCTCAAAGCCACTGTCTATAAAACGATAGACTTTGGGGAGAAAAAGCAACAATTTTGTGCGGGTCTTTCTGAAGAGGTGGCCAAGTATATCAACTCGCAAAGACCTAATACCATATCGGCGGTCATACACCATACTATGGTCACCTCTCAAATCAATTTCCAACAAGGGGTTAAGAGAAACTCTAAGCCCATGGAACTGAAGGATCAAAATGAGCCTAGAGGGAGGAATAATGCTCAAACTTCCTCCAAAAGAAAATCTAGCAACAACGATAACAAAGCTAAGGAGAAAGGAGTCTACAAAGGTAAGAATAGACTCTCTCCAATAGAGCTAGGGTGTTATCGTAAGGATAAAAAATGCTACAAGTGTGGACAGCAAGGGCATGTCTATCGTGCTTGTCCCCAAAGAAATGCACGCAACGAGCCGCCCTGAGTTTCTATGTTGGAAACTCCAAAAGAGGATGCTCATATCAAAAGTCTTTTGTTTTTCCTATACTAGGAGATATGTACATACATGTTTATGAGTCGGGTAGCATCCTATCCCTTGTAAATATGCATGATTTTCACAAGTTAATGAAAATCTATATTTTCATATACATGAGTTATGTTAGAAAGTCTGTAAATGAATTTAATGTTTCAACCAGTAACAATAAAAAAGACGGGAATCAAGAGGAATTAGAGTTGTCTAAATTCCTAAATGGATTCCAATTTTTTTTTATTGATGATACCCCCGTGAGCTATGTCCACAATGAGGGGACAATGGCCATGCAATGGAGCTTCTATCACGAAGCTCGCTGCCTAATAAGCCTCCTTATTGAGCTTTATAAGCTCCACAAGAGGAGTTCAAAAGGCAATAGCATGAATTGGTAAGTTTTGAGAGGGATTAGGCTTTCTTCTAACCAAAAGAAAAGTGATTTTTTCAAAAGATTCAATAAATAGGTCACATTATCTATAAAGGCGGTATCTGTATGGATCCACAAAAGGTAGAGGTAATAAAAAGATGGCCTAATCCAAGGAGTTTACATGAGTTGCAAATCTCTAAAGGTATGAGTGCATACTAGAGATGCTTCAAAGGAAAAATTCATGCTTATAGTAGCAGGTCCAATACATGACTTAACGGAAAAGAACGTTAAGTATACATGGACTGCAAAGAGAGAAAAATACTTTTGAAAAGTTCAAAGAGAAACTATCTCTCAACTTATGCTTACACTATGGGGTCTCCCAAAGCTATTTGAGGTCCAATGTAATGCCTCGATGATTGCCTTCGAGAAAAACTTTACTTCAAGAAGGGAATGCCATAGGATACAAGATTCAAATACTCAAATCCAATGAGCGAATGTTGGACATATACAAAAGGAACTACGAGCTGTTTTACATGCCATAGACACATGGAAGTACTTCTTGAGGACTCCATCCATGATGCAAACCAAGCTATCTGACAAACAAATGAGGTGGGCGAGTTCCTTTTTGCAATTTAATTTTTACATCGCTCACATTGCTTGCAAGCACAATCATGTAGCTGATGCACTTTCACGATGGCCAAGGGTAGATAGGGTATCAATAGCAACTTACAATGAACTATCTTTTATGATAGTTAGATATGATTCTAACCCAGACTTTAGGGATATGATAATAGCCTTTACAAATGGAAGAAAAAGAACCACTCATGTTAGAGGATGGTTATCTTCCATACCTCAATAGGCTATATCTTCCTCACTTCCCATGCTCCTCCCATATGCGGGGCAAAGAGGAATTTGAATTTACTATGCTAGGAGTAAAAGCGGCTATATCTTCCTCACTTCCCATGCTCCTCCCATATGCGGGGCAAAGAGGAATTTGAATTTACTCTGCTAGGAGTAAAAGCATACTTGTATTGGCTTACCAAGAAATGAGAACATACAAGAGTATGTTTCAAAATGTATGGTATACCAAAAGATGAAGTATG
Organism: Adiantum capillus-veneris; assembly: GCF_014529385.1. Taxonomy (NCBI): domain Eukaryota; kingdom Viridiplantae; phylum Streptophyta; class Polypodiopsida; order Polypodiales; family Pteridaceae; genus Adiantum; species Adiantum capillus-veneris. The sequence continues at coordinate 75,055,588 of NC_140931.1, forward strand.
ATAGAGGGACCATGGCTTGCCAACATCTAATTGTGTCGGATAGAAATCCTACAATGACCACTAATTTTTGGTAGAGTCTCTATTAGAACTAGATTAACCCTCTTTTTCTTGGCCTGCTATTCCCAACGAATGGCCAAAAGGAAACTAACAAAACTAATGGTCCTTGATCTACTAAAAACCTATGGTTCGAAGTAGATCAACGGTCAAAATGGGAGAAGTACTTACCCTAACAACAATATGTCTCTAATAACGTGAACATACTTCTAAGGGGAAAATACCTTTCGAGGCTAAGGGTGGAAGATCCAAAAGTCCCTTGTAGCTTAAGGTACTTGGGAAGGTATTCATTGCAAAGGAGTATACCGAGATCAAAATGAATCTTTTTAGAAGATTAAAACATGCTATATTCATCTATTAGCTAGGCAAAAGAGGCTCCTACCACTAGGCACAAAAGAGCCTTACCCTTCAGTATAAAGGAACAAGGGGCTACTACTATTAAGCACAAAAGAGCCTTATCCTTTAAAGAAAAAGAAAAAAAGTTGGGTATTACTAAACTTCCCCAAGGCTCATCTAAGGCAAATTACACACAAGAATCCTACGGGCCATTAAAGGTATTATGCTAGGTCATCACAAAGATACTATGGCCCCTTCTAAATTTCCAAGCCCATCCTTAAGATGGCTTATCAATTAAAGTTTCCCAACTATTGGCTCATATACGTCATTTTTCATGAGAGCCTATTCGAGCCTTATTAAGGAGAGCCACCAATAGAGGCCATAAATGAAGACCCACCAGAGATCGAGGATGAAGCAAACGAGCTCCAATCCAAGTTCATCCTTCGACAGGAACTCAAGGTATTAAGAAATGGTAAGATTATTGACAATAGCTTATTAAGTTAAGAATTATCCTTTCAAAGATGCTAAATGCATGCAAACGAACATAGCTTAAAGATATTATGCACCTTTTCAATGCTTACAATTCCACATTAGAGTAAGAAAATGTACAAATTTCTTTTAAATGACCAATGTTTTTGTCTTAAAAGACTGGTTCTCTTTTTATTGTGCACAAATTTAAATAGTATGCATGCTTAGAATCATGTTTGTGATGACGACGTCTCTCAAACACCAAGTAGAATTTGTCACTCTACTTTGGGAGAAGGAAATGGACTAAAGAGCAAACATGCTTGCGGTAGCTGTCTCCCAAGCACCAAATGGATTAGTCATCCATCTTGGAAAGATGTCGTAGGGTAAAAAGGGAGCCTCTACCTGCTAAGTAGAATTGACTAATGAATAAGGCTTTATCTCTTCTACCTCATAGTGAAGGACGACTATGATTTCAAGAGAGAGGTAATGTCATAAAAACTAATATCTAGCCAACCCAAATGATTTTCTCATATTAAACTGATCACTTAATGTGGGAGAAAAAATAGGAACAAGGGTTAAGATATTGAGATGTGCTTATAGATCTATCTCAACATGGGGCCAATAGAAAAGGGCCCAAATGAGAGATGGTCTATCAAAGAGCAAGGCTAACCAATGGAGCATAAGACCTTAGCGTTAGCTTCATTGAAGACCTCCAATAATGTGTGTAAAAGTCCTTTGACCTTAGGTAAGCTAGGGCTGAGCTTGAGGCGGGAACCTGACCCAACTCGAGGTGCTTGTCATGCTTGATGACTAAGGTGCTTGAGGTGCTTGATGATTGAGATGCTTGAGGTGCTTGAAATGCTTGAAATGCTTGAGATGCTAGGACTGTACTTGAGGTGAGAGCCTAGAAGCTTAAAGTGCTTAAGGGCCAAGCTTGTGGTGGGAACTGGGCCTATGCATGAGGGGCTTGAGGTGTCAAAAAGTCAAATATTCAATCCCTACAAGGAGGGACGAGCCCTACATGAGGGGGGATGAGAGAGAACACCCACACACTCACACAAGGCATGCATGGTACAAAGAAAGCAAAAGGGACACTTGTCAAGTTTCTCCTCATGTTGCCCTCATGGTGTGTCTGAAGCCTATTGGTTGGCCACCCAAGGGGTCCAATGATAATTTAGGAGATTTAATTAATTGATTTTGCATTTATCAAGTCCTCTCTCTCAAAGGGGAAAGGGGGACACTTGTCCCAAGGCTACCCTTGCTGCTTGTAATGCCTCCTGCTTATGATTGGCTAGGCGTGGAGGGGTCCAATGAGCTTCAAGCATGAGCTACAAGGGGGGGGGGGGGGGTCGACCCAAGCAAGCTAGGGGGTTGCTTAGGGGGTATACTCACCCACACACACTCGCAAACACTCTCATTGTGTGCTATGCAAGGTGCAAGAGCTCCATCTCCTTCTCCAAGCTCCTTGAGAAGTTGAGAGCCTACACCAACACTCTTGGCTATGGAATGCAAATCCAACCAAGAGCTATGCTTCAATGCTTAAGCTTCTCCATCTTCATTACTATGCTATTATGGATGCTAAGCAAAAAGAGTGATGATAAGTGAGGAACTATCTCTTTCTCCTATGGAATACTTCTTCTTCCTCTTCCCTACCCTCATTCCCTGCTAGCTCTCTCCACCTTCGAAGGTGTTTGAGGTTTTTTAACCCTCATGCACATTCCTATCACCTACGACAGACACTGTATTATTTATTTGGTAGAGTCAGGTATTGGGCTTGTCGGTCCAATAGGAAAAGGGTAAGAGTGATCGCCGATGAGAGGCACACTCTAACTGGAACATTCAAGAGATTAGTTGGCTAAGCATGGGCGCCCAAGTGTGAATGGGACGAGCTCATATAAAAGTCAACTAAACATAAAATTCACTCATTTGTTCATGTGTGCAATTGAAGAGTGCTCTTGCTCCATCTCCATCTCCTTCTTCATCATCTCCTTGTGTGTGTGTGTGTGTGTGTGTGTGTGTATGCGTGAGAGAGAGAGAGAGTGCGATTGAGCATAGCGGCGGCACGACGACAGCGAGGCGGTTGAGCGCGGCGTAGCAGCGTCTCCCTCTTCTTCGCGACGAGAAATTCTCCATGACAGCAAGCGTAGAGCGGTGAGTGACACACCATCGCCATCTTTGAGCTTTTGAGTTTAGGCTTGTTGTGTGCTTGGAGCCATTTGTGGCCCGCACACAGTGTATCGGCAAGTTCCTTGCATTGACACATGCGGCAGACGCGCACATTTTTGGCACCGTTGCCGGGGAATGCCATACACTAAGCTTGACTGGCACTCTGTGCTTCTTTTGTGGTGCAATTTCAATTGTAGGAAAGGTAGGGAAGGAAGGTGTGTGTGTTGAGAAGAAGGATTTTGTTTTGCTACAATGTATTGCTTTGTTAATGATGTTTTGAAAGGTTACTGTGTTTTCTCTGTGATAAGGTCTTAGTATTAAGGTTGTTAGTTTTGTGTAATGCAAAGTACAGTAAGTAGAAAGTAGATCTGTCAGAGCTAATGAAGTGTGTTAGTGTGTAACAGTAGGTGTATTAGTTGTAAGTAGGTAGGTAGAGTGTGTGTGTGCTCACGCGCAGGCCGCGGCGACCTTATCCCCCCCAAAAAAAGATTAAAGGTAGGACCGAGATCTGGAATATCTCCCAGACCCAAGCCCAGGATCAGGCTTCAGTCGCCCTTTAAAATTACGTATTTTAGCTTCACACGTAGCTAAAAATTAACTTTTTTGAGGACCAACGGAGCTTCAGGTGTCCCAATGTTGTGTTGTAAAGCACACCGCAACCCTCTGAGTGATACGCTCGTTTTGAGCTATCACACACTTTAATGAAAAGATCGATCATTAAAAAACATTTATAAAAAAAAAACGAGTGAAAACGGATGCCTGAAAAAGTAAGCGGTTAACCTTTGAGGTTATTCGCCGACGCTTGTAGGGTGCTAAAGGCACATGCATTTGCGCTCTGGTTGTGTGCTAGAGACGGAGCAACTAGAGAGAATTTTGACTTACACAAGTTCTCATTATCCACCTACCTTAGGTTCCGGGCCCTTGGCGAGGACCCAAGGTAGTACAAACCAAGACCCAAACATAGTGGCTAGTGACTCTTCCTCTGACTACGACATCATGGAGGGTTTCCCAATGCCTAATCCCGATAGCTCAAGCCAAGACATGCATGCCATGGGCCCATGGTCCAGGCCCCGAGCGTGCTTAGCCGCTTGGAGGAAACGTTTAGTAGAGCCACTCGCTCCGAACATGGAGCTAATGATGTAAATGAGGGGGGTGGGGAAGTAAATTCTCCATTCATGACCAACGTAGACCCTATGCCCTTAGAGAATGTGCACATGAATACTTCATTCACTGCACCTCCTAACTCTTTAGAGTTATTTCCCTCCGAGGTCATATTACGCAATGGTAGGAGCCTTGCCGAAGTGCAAGAGGTTGAGCGATATATTATTGCAGCTAGGGAAAAGGAAGTCAAGAGCTTACGCAAGGCGAAGCAACGAAGAGAGTTAAAAGCAAAAGCCCCTATGTAAATATCCTTGCTAAGAGAGCAATCGAGTGCTCCTGACTTAGCAACCGCTAAAGGGCAACCTCTAGAAAGCAACATTGCATCTAGCTCAAAGGACACCCCTAGCACCTCAATCCTAGATGGAGCGTTCTTAAATGAGAATTGGGAGTACGAACTACAAACGGAAACTCTAACCGACCTATACAGAGGTTATACCTATCACGTGGGTTGGTTAGATGTCCTACAATCCACAATGGGTGCTACTAGTGTGGAGGATCAACAACAAAGAGTTCGTGAGGTCATCCATAGGGTCATTGAGTTAGAGAGACAGAACAAGGGTATCCACATGCCTTCAACGGGTCTCATGAGATTCTTGGATACAGGGAAGGCTAAACAACCGACCTTATTATAGAACCCTAAGGGTGGAAGAAAAAACGATTTACCCTACTCTTAGGAGATTGTTCTTGAAAGAATACATATGAGGGGGAGTACTTTGTTTGGGGTGTAGCCTCTCAGCTCCAGAAAGCTTAACGAGAGGAAGGAGAGTCGGTGAGAGACTTTATTAGTCACTTGAAGCATTTGAATTCTCGTTGTAATCCAAATGAGCGCTTCAATAATAATCAATTGCTTGATAGATTCATTAGGGGATTACGACATGAGGATATCTACAATGTCCTAGTCATTAGAGGTATCACCACTTGGGAAGCAGTCACCACCAATGCGATCCAATTGGAGGATAATTTAATGATTCAAGGAGAAAGACTGTCTGTTGAGCCTAAATCTATTAGCTCGCAAGCATCAGGGCATCAGCCAATGACCCTAAAGCCTATTGCTAAGGATCCAAAGATATCTGAGATGACTTTAGCAGACCTCACCAAGGCTATTCAAGAGAGTCTTAGAGACAATCGTGCTCCATAAAACAATCATACATATACAAGAAGAGAGCAACAACGGTGCTCAGTATGCTATGGACCGCATAGTACCAGTGAATGCCCTAATTTTAGAGTAAAATTCAATGGTAACTGCAATGCCTGTGGAAGGTATGGTCATCAAGCTAAGGATTTCATAGTATTTAAATGCACGATGGCCAATAGACCAACCTTAGCATGGACAGACACACCTCGAGTGCCTGCATTGATGCCGGCCCCACATCTTGCACAAATAGCACAACACATGGTCCCTAGGGCCCAAAATGTTGTTCAAACAACACCTTTACCACCTCCAGTGCTAGGACCGCAACCACCACATCCGAGAATCACTTCTGTGAATCAAGTAGGTTGTGAGTAATCTATAGCTTGTGGAAGGCTGTGAGGAAGATATAGATCCTAATATTGCCTATGGGATGAATGTGCTTAAAGAAAGTCCACAATACTACATGGAGGACTATTGGGGACAAGTCAAACCTATCTATCAAGTAGCTGCTCTTGCGGCAAGAGGCCAAAATATCAATTACACTACTAAGAGACCACCTCTTCAATGCTATGAGTGTGGAGGTCCACATCGTGTAGCCGAGTGTCCTATTAGGCTACAGAAGAACGCCACACTAATGCAAACCAATCAAGCGAGCACGTCTACAATGCCAATACTCATGTGTAATCGATGTGGCATAGATCATTTGATTGCCCAATGTCCAAATAATCCAAATGCACCGAAGATCACGCCATTAAACTTGTTTGAAGTTACCGAGGAGCCATCACAAAGTACACCTGTGGTACCGATAAATGTACTCACACGATCAATGCTCCAAAAACAAAATTATATTCTTGAGGAAAGAGACACGGCATCAATTGCCCAATCTCAGAAGAAGAAGAAAACACAAAGGAAGAGATCGCAAAAGGCAGCGATGTCAGACTCTAGTTCAAAGACCACCATAGGGACTGGTCACAACCCCGTATATATGAACGACGTTGAAGAGGATTCTGATTCAGGTGAAACCATGGAGACCAAAACGACCACTAAGATAGAAACCAACAAGGAAGTTATTCATGAGCCACAATGGCCAAGATCCAAGAAGAAGATAGGAACTTATCCAAACCCTACAGAGGAGATTGAGCGAGTCAAGCAATTAAGGAGTTTGGTAGAAGATACCCAAAGGGATCTAGAGCCAACACCTAGGTAGATCCAAATTATAGACACCGTGTTCCCTATGCAACAACAACCTCACCAAGTCCATAGACCCTTAGCCATACCTAGTGTCATCCAAGAAGAAAGTGACTTAAAGTCATGGGAAAGTGGGCATACTCACTTCTTGATGGAAAGAATGTTTACAAAGGGACTACTTGATCCTATCAAAGAAATGGAGATCCCATCTTCCCCACGTCAAGGGACTGAAGCCCAAAAGGTGCCGTTACACATTGCCAAATTGATGCATTTCATGTCTTCAAAAGTTAGAACCACCATCATGTCCAAACTATATAAAGACCCTAAGCTAGTCTCAGCTCTTCGAGCCTTCCTCAATGGAGAACTGAAGTTTGGGCTACCACAATTTTCCCAGATGGATGGAGCTGGGGAGATGCCACTAGAGGAGGAACACTTAGATCCACAACCCAACCTAGATGAGAACCTTGTTATAGAAATACCTGTTAACAAGTTGGGACAATACTTTGAGGGTGATGAATCCAATGCGACCATACCAATCACTACTAAGGGATTAACTGTGAAGGGAATCCTTGATGGTGGCGTTGGGGTTAGCATTGTGACTAAAAATTTCTAGGAAACCAGACCTCACCTTGCGACCACAACCATAGTAGTGAAGATGGCCAATGGGTCTATTGTTAAACCTATTGGGATGCTAGAAGATCTCAAGATCAAGGTCTTTGGACATAAAATAAGGATTACCTTCATTGTTATGGATTTCTCCAAACACACTATGGCATCGAAGATGTTCTTAGGACGTCCTTTTCATGAGGCAAGGTAAAGTATTTTTGCCTTTTGGTAATTCAACCAAATCCCATGTCTCATTAGCCGTAATCGAATTGTATTCTGATTACATAGCCTGCTCCCGCTTAACACTATCATCCATTTGTATAGCTTCTTTGTAGCAGGTTGGCTCTCCACTGTCAATGACCAAAATGTGGTGTATACCCGGCTCAAACCGCTCGGGCGCACGTGATACTCTCTCAGAGCATCTCAGTGTCTCATTGCTGGACTCTGCTCTCTCCGGAGCAATAGTAGTATCTTGCACTTGAGGAGTAGGTGCAACACTATTGAACTGAGTTGGTTCAGAGGCTACATCCTCAAAACGAGCACGCTTGTACTCAATATCTTTCATGGGCTTCTTGTGAATTTTTGATTCATTGAAAATCACATGTGAGCTACGAATGACTTTGTTTGATTCTGGGTGCCAGAGACGATATCCCATCTCTCCGTTTGCACCATAGCCAATAAAAATGCATTTGTGTGATCTGGGATCTAACTTTCGACGAAGTTCTTTGGGCACATGTGCATATGCCTCACATCCAAATACGCGTAAATGCTCATAGCTTGGCCTTTTGCCAGTCCATAAATCCTCTAGAATTTTGAAATTTAAAGGAGAACTAGGTGACTTGTTGATGATGTGCACTGCTGTCAGAACAGATTCCCCCCAAAACTCTGGAGTAAGCTTCGCCATAGACATTATAGAGACAACTCACTCTTGAATCGTACGATTCATTCTTTCAGCTATCCCATTTTGTGCAGGTGTGTATGGAGCAGTAAACTGCGTCCGAATGCCTCTTCTATTGCAAAAATCCTTCAACTCTCTGGAGACGTATTCTCCACCATTGTCCGTGCGAAAAGCTTTGAGCTTTGTTCCTGAGTGGTTCTCAACCATGGCGAGGAATTTTTGGAATGTCGAAAAGACTTCTTACTTACGCTTAAGGAGATACACCCACACCTTTCTGGTAGAATCATCTATGAAAGTGAGAAAGTAGTTCGCCCCCCCTAGAGTTTCATGTGGCATTGGACCACACAAATCACTGTGCACCAAGTCTAGAGGTTCGCCTAGTTTCTTATTCAATGGCGAAGATGTCAATCTAGTCTGTTTTCCATATGGACAATGCTCACACAATGGAAAGTCCGTGTAATCTAACAAAGGTAAGTAGCCAAAACGCTGAAGTATTTTCATTCCCTTTTGGCTAATATGCCCTAGCCGGCTATGCCACAACTCAGGAGACGGCAGCTCGGCAACATAGATAGAGTGTTCGTCGACACTCGAAACAAACAAAGAGTACAGGGATCCGTTTTTATTACCTTTCATCATGATAAGGTTGTTTTGCGGATCATCCAAGAACGATTACCAAAAACTGTAGTGTAGCCAAGATCATCGAATTGCCCTATAGAAAGCAAGCTTTTCGTAAGCTTGGGCACATGTCTGACATTCTGCAACACAAAAGTAGTGCCATTATGCATCTGAAGTTTCACATCACCAATGCCAATAATGTCAAGCTCATAGGAATCACCAAGCTTGACTATTCCATGCATGGATGCATAAGAGGAAAACCACTCTCTATGCGGTGTGACATGAAAACTTGCACCAGAATCAAGAATCCAATTCTGTGCATAACCCTCATCCTGTGCAGCCAAAGCATCTGGAGTGAGATCTGAAGTGAAAATGAGAACATCTCAGGCATCTGCTGTCACCTCGGCATGAATCTTTGTGGGCATAATGAGCATCACTGGAGGAGGAGCATCCTCTACTGCAGTGGTAGGTATGGGAGACTCAACAATATTGAGCTCCTCAATTTTTACTGTACTTTTGCCTTTGCCAGAATTATCCTTTTGCATGTTTTTTTGATCTCTTAGGAAATTGCGACAATCCTTTTTGTAATGACCCTTCTTGTGGCAATAGTAACACCCGACATTTCTGACATTGTGGTCTCTACTTTGGTTCTTGTGTCTGCTAGGACTACGAGGATTTCTCTCTCTACTTTTGCTTTTGTATTTGTTCCTGTCACGGCCTCTTGCCTTTGTTGAACTGCCAGCCATATATGCATCTCCATGACTAGCACCATCGAGAGATTTACGGCGAATCTCTTCAATGAGCAATGCATCTGTGACATCATTGAACTCTAACTTGCCATTCGGAGCCGAATTGCTAATGGCTATGCAAAAGATATCCCATGAACTGGGTAGAGAGCATAACAAGAAGATAGACTTAAGTTCATCGTCAAACTCCTTAAAGCCCTGAGATGTCAGCTGACTGAACAAGGAGTTGAACTCATTTAAGTGACAGAAAACTGTGCTACCTTCTTTCATGTTGAGCTTCATAAGCTTTTTCATGAGAAAAACTTTGTTGGATGCACTTTTGCTCTCCCATGCTGAACATAAGCTATCCCAAAGTTCCTTGGTTGTTTTCTTCCCTATGATAGTGAAGAAGACTGACTCGGCTAGATGTAGAGGTATCGTAGCCATGGCTTTTGCATCCAAAAGCTCCCATTGAGCTTGTGTATAATCATCATCCTCTGCGCGCTCTTTCAATGGTTCTGAGAGGCCTTTGTTTATCAAAACATCTTTCATGCGCTCTTTCCACATGGTGAAGTTGCTGCCATCGAACTTCCGAATGAAATACTCCTCTTCTGAAGAAGAATCCATCGCTCACAAGAGGGTTTGAGAGGTGCCAAACTATGGCGAGAAGCTGTAGAAATCTGGGCACAGTAACCTTTGTATCGGGAGTAAAATCTCAACCGAAATAGACTCAAAAGTGCCAACAATGAAAGTCACGACTCGCGGGAAGGAAATCCGGCAGAGTCTCCTTTGTATGAGGAGTCAAAACTCAGCTCAAAATGAACATAAATGTTCCAACTACACTAATTGGGCATCTACTGCACAAAACCACTGCTGTGTGACTACCAACTCGACGTCAAAAGCATAAATAACTATCCAGATACATATCCTATGGTGAGGGTACCGTAAAGGGGAACTCTAGCTACCTGTATCACCAAAGGTGTCTCAACATTCGAGCACACCCCAGCTCAAAGAAAGCCTCACGCTATCGACCCTCCAAAGGCTAATGCAGACACAAATGGACTAGCCACAGTCTCAGAAGGGGCTCTTCTGGTCCGAGTCTCAGAAACGGCTGGGAAAAACTGCCAAAATAGCCAAAAATGGCTTAGTACAGTGGGTAGTGTCCACAACTCAACGTACATGAGTAAAACCGCGCTCAAACAGGCACCAAGAACTACTGCATGCAGTGAAAGTGATCCCTGCGAGGATATCTGCTCTCAAAAGAGCTCATTAGCACTATGTGTGCTCACAACAAAATGGATCTGTCAATGCATGTGTCCGCAGAGAATCTGCTATCGAAATGACTGCCAAATCGCCTGTGAAAGCGCTGTGTCTGGTAACATGGAGAATCTGTGAGTGAATGAGCTGAAAAAACCCCCTGTAACCTGTAACCTACGTGTCGGTGTCGCTATGTGCCAATTTCTGCCGTCGGGCAGAAATATGCTAGTCGAATAGCCGCCAAAGGTGTCGTATCCATAAACTTTGTCGTAGAGTGCAATCGGTGCGCTCGATGCCGATGCCAGGTGTCACTCCTCTATGATAGAGGTACCTCACCCATGCATGTCGCAAGCACGGTCGTCGATCGCGGGAACATGCTTGTCTGGGGAAACGCTCGGTGTCTAGGTCGGATGTCGGAGATCTGCCGCAATGAGCAGTGTCCAGCCAGTGCGCATGAGCGGTGTCGATGTCGATGTCGCCTTCCGTCGCCAGGCGGAAGTGGCTAGCCGAGTAGCTGTAAAATGCCAATGCTCGAAGCCGGTATCAAAAGGTCAAGGCCGAGTCGGATCGGTATTGATCGCAGATCTCGCTCGATCTGTCAAGATCGCTCTCAAGCTTGTCGGACTCGGTGTGTGGACGTCGAAGTTGGATGACGATGTCAAAGAAGTCGGTGACGAAGTCGGAGAATCACGGATGTCAATGATGAGATTTTGGTATTTTCCAATCTCTCTCTCACGCTTGTTTTTGGGGCATGTGTGTGAGCCGGTCAAGGAGTTGGGGCTCGGAGCATCAAAATGGGCTTTGTTGACGGCTCTGTGTGTCAATGAACCCTTGCACACAAACTATGAAGCTTGAATTTTTAAAAAAAAATGATTTTACTTCTCTCTACCTGCAGCTTTAGAGTCGATGACTCTGTGTGTGTGTGTGTGTGTGTGTTTGCTGCTCGGCAATGGCTGCTGCCTATCCACTTGCTGCTCGGATGATCCAAGCAATGCTTGGGTTTGCCTGATTATACACACACTGTGTGTGTGTGTGTGTGTGTGTGTGTGTGTGTGTGTGTGTGTGTGTGCACGCGCGCGCGTGTGTGTGTGGTTCTTGCAAAGCTCACGGCCTTGGTGCCTCAATTTGATTGCAGCCCATCCTGCCCGTTCTCACAACGCTCACGAGCAGCCCGATTGCCCTCAATTCCTGCAAGCTCAAGTGTGTGTGCAGCCCGATTCTACCGAGATTTGCTACAGTGTTGTCCAAAATTCTCAGCCTTTGTCGACTGCAATGCTTGGTGCAGCTTGTGCACCAGTCGGCTCGATTTGCTGCTTACACACATTGTGTGTGTGTGTGTGTGTGTGTGTGTGTGTGTGTGTTGTCACCACACAGGGAAAAAAGTTGTTGCTCTCGACTGCTCCTGGTCAACCCCTTTCAATCCTGCTGCTTGCCTTTTGTTTAGCTCTCGATTTCCAAGCTCAAGCCTTCAATTTCTCTCGGTGTTGAGCTGTTGCCCACACTGCCAAAAAACCCCTCAATTCTCCCTCTACCTCTTTGCCCTCGAATTGCTTGGCTGCCCCGATTACAAACTCCAATCCCCTGCTTCTTTGCTTTCAAGCTCCGTACATCTCGATGCAGCCTGATCTACTGTAGAAAGATGCAAAGCTTCCCAAAGCTCTCATGGGGTCACTAAGTGCGTGGTTATCCGGGGCTTGAGGTCGGGTGCCATGAGCTCTGATACCAATTGTTGTGAGCGTATAGTGCGTGTACGCAGTGTGTGCAAGAGAGAGGAAGAAGAGAATGGGGAAGGAGATGAAGCACAATACACAGCAGGGAGTTTGGGTTAGTGGAGAGGAAAGTGAGAGAGTGGTCAACTCTCTCCCTTTCTCTCCCTATATTCATTTAGGTGAAAGTATAAATAGGGGCGGTTTCCCACGGCCACTTGGCCTACACCCCAACATGTACTACCTGGGATGACTGAGTCGGACAATGTGGATTGGGTCCAGCTAGCAGCAACCATAGACACTTGGGGAAATAGGGGGACGACCTGGGTAACACATGAGGGTGATGAAATGCCACCACTTGTATCCTTAAATATGCTACAAGCAATGCATATAGCTTCTGACAAGACTCATCCTAATATAACAAAGAAAACATACAAGTGGGTCCCTAAAGCTTCTTTAGAAACCATAGCCAGTGCTAGAAAATAGAAGCCTTGTAAGAAACGTCCCACTCGCTCTAAGAAATGTAAGGAAACGTGGCGGTGAATTCCTAAACAACTATTAGAAGCCCAAGGCTACTATCTATGGGTGCCAAAACATAGAATGTATTCTTACTTGTCACCTGACCCATGTGAGCTCAATCCTGTAGCTCCAAAACGAATTGACGATCGTGGAAAGAAAAAAATCACAGAATGCTGCACACCCGCTCCAGAGCTAGTTTGGGTACCAAAGAAAGAACAATTTGTTTCACCTATCTCAGGAAGGCGGGAGACCCATGAAGCTTCTAGCTCCTTATGTAACGCATCCATAGAGGTAAAAGCTTCTCCATAGCCTCCGCCTACAATAGTGGACCTCCATAAAGCTACAAAGGAATCCACACCTCCCAGTGTTCAAGAATCACCTGATGAACCACTTCAAGTTCGATCCTGGGAGAGTACCTTACCACCCTTGCAACTCGACGAGGCACCGAAGGTAATACAAAACTATTGGCAAAAATCCTCACCTATTACCAACTGGAATAATTGGTCTCAAAGGGTGATGAGCACATTTCAAAGGGTATGATCTACCCAAGGAAGGGGGGAGTGTTTGCTAACAGTCATCATTCACTTGCTTCCCTCTCAACCTTCCTCCCTGATCTCTCAATCACCAATCTTAGGGAATGTATATATAAAGCCTTATACTCACAAAAAACAAAATTAATAAAGAGCAAGAGCAATTAGCAATGAGTATGCACAATAAAAGTCAAAACATTGACCATACCTACACATTCACATCCGGTACACTGAAACAGAAACATATGTCATCAAACACCTTTGATCCTCTCACTCGAGTGATGGAGGGTAGGTAAGATTAGTACAATAGGAGTGTTTCTATTTTAGAGTCTAGTGATTAGCAAAGTTCTTTCTTCCCACTGATGTGCCTCGTAGAGGTATTGTTTGTGTTTCCTAGTGTGTACAGAAATGTGTTGATGTGGTTAGGATTTGGACCTTCATGGAATCTTTCTCTCGTTCACACTTCAAATCAAGCGCCACCATCAACACAAATAGGTGTTTCTTGTCCATTAACATTGCCCCTTATCTTTTTGCATCCATGTTTGTCTGCTTTAATTGTGATTGGTAGCATAATATTCAGTGCATTTTCTTAGTATCAAACATTAAATTCAATGTCATTTTTTGTCATAATCACTTGTTTAGGTTTAAAAATCAAGCAGTCCGACTAAGCTAGTTTGATCAAGCTAAGTGTTAGAGATCGACTCTTAATAACATGGGGAATGCCTTCCTAATAATTAATGGCTACTTATTTTCTTAATCCGATTTAAGCAGCATTGTGTGAAATGTACTAGGGCTTCTAGTGGGCTTAGTCCCTATTGACCTTTAGCTTAAGTATTATAAAGGGAGTTTACTAGTGTGATGAGCCTGGGGAGGTGTAACAGTGTTATATGACCCCCCAAAGTTACAAAATTAAAACGCTGAAAACGAACAAAATAAAAATAAAAAATCAAAGTGCCACAATGTAAAATCTTAAGTTGGAAGAGAAATCTCACCTTGATTGGGTACTTCACTCACATGTATCGCCTATGGTACTAGAGCCCTAGAGGTTCCCAGTGTGGGCGCTTTTCCTTGAAAAGAAAAAAACCCAAGGCATACAAAATAAGCACACACATCAAAATTGAATCACTGTGAAAAGACTTTGGGGGGTCAAAGAAAAGGTAATCAGTCAGGCAATGATTTCATGAGAAATTCCTTTTATCGTAGCTTAACTACAAGTTCATCTAGATATAGCCTCTAGTCAGCCCTCGAACATGAAATACTTGGCTCTCGCGATTAAACAACTTAATTGACCAGAGAAAATTAAGAAGCTTACCCATGGTATTAATAGTCGATCTTTAGTGCCTTTCAATCGTTGAATTAGCGACCCAGAACTTGTTTAGTTTTTTACCTTCCCAACTGTTTATGCGTTTGATTATATTGCAATTTAATGTTTATTGCTCACAAATGGTTTAAAATTATGCTACCAATCAATTTGTCTGCCTAAAACTGCATATGCTTTTTAATTGTATATGAGAATACAATTACTGTGCCAATGTTATTTGATTTTGCAGTGACTGAAGAAGGCTAAGGACATTCATGTCAAATGCTCTTCCACCTCAACGAACGAGCTTCAACTCAATAGCTTCTGAGGACGGAATCTACATCAGGAAGGGGGGCATGTTAACCCTCACGCACATTCCTATCACCTACGACGGAAGCTGTATTATTTATTTGGTAGAGTCAGGTACCGGGCTTGTTGGTCCAATAGGAAAAGGGTAAGAGTGATCGCCGATGAGGGGCGCACTCTAATTGGAACATTCAAGGGATTAGTTGGCTAAGCATGGGCGCCCAAGTGTGAATGGGGCGAGCTCATATAAAAGTCAACTAAACCTAAAATTCACTCATTCTCTCATTTGTGCAATTGAAGAGTGCTCTTGCTCCATCTCCATATTCTTCTTCTTCATCTCTTTGTGTGTGTGTGTATGCGTGAGAGAGAGAGAGAGTGTGCCATCGAGCATTGCGACGCCGGCAGGACGACGGTGAGGCGGTTGAGCGCGGCGTAGCGGCGTCTCCCTCTTCTTCGCGACGAGGAATCGTCCACGATAGCAAGCTTAGAGCGGTGAGTGACACACCATCGCCATCTTTGAGCTTACTAGTTGAGGCTTGTTGTGTGCTTGGAGCCATTTGTGGCTCGCACACAGTGTATCAGAAGTTCCTTGCATTGACACGTGCAACAGACGCACACAGAGGTCTTCGGACTGAGGCTTGGGATAGTCAATGCTTTCCACAATTTTATGTTATGCTTATTGCAATACGGCTAATGGTTTATTGCAAGTAGATTTATTACTGCATGCAAGTAGATTAACTGTATTGCAAGGTAGATTACTTGTTGCTTAAACACAAGTTGATGCATAAAATTTCACATCTTCATGCATCCAAATGATTTAGGGAGCACAAGGATTGATAATGCTCACAAGTTCTTGATTGTTTTCAAGCTAAGATTGATTGTTGCTATTAAGCAAAAGCTTGGTGTATGAAGCTTCCATCTTCATACCACCAAAGAGGTCTCAAGGAACACAAAGATTGTATTGTACCAAGTCTCTCTTAATGAGAGAATCTATAATACAAATGCCTTTTGGAGGGGGGACCGGCTCCACATAAATCCGGTCCTCAACTATTGTCATATTCTCTAAACTCTCTCTCTTCCAAAATTATTGTTCATCCTTAGTTAATTAAGTGTTATGATTAAGTTGCTACTACCAATTAAGTTCACCATCTATGCTCTCAAAGTTGCTCACTCTAATTCTCTTAATTCCGCTATTCTCTAAGTTCATAGGCCATTTCCATTACACCCTTTAAACTGCTAATAAGTTGCAATGCAAGATTGTTATGAAAAATTTGCAACAAGCTATAATGTTTGTGTGCAAATAAAGCTATTACAAAGGTGAATCTAAAGCGGAAAAATCAAGAAGCAATTTTCTCACATTATATGGATGGATTGTTAACTGTTGATTAATCAACAATAACCTAACAAGACATGGTGGGAGAACACACTTGAGGAAGTACAAATACACTGGAAAAACAAGAAATGCATGAGAGAAAGGATAAATCACCTATCATAATGGATCTTCCTTTGCACTCTGCCTTCCTCATGGGTAGCCAATGTGGGTCAGTTTTCCATGGCGATTGTCACGCAAACTCGCAATCGCTTACCTAACCTATCTACGTAATCTACTGGCATCCCAATGTAAACTAAGGTGGACACACACAATGCACAACATAGCTAAAGAGAGACAAATGGAATGCTGAGAAAACCAAGGATTTACTTGAGCCAAGAGGAAAACTGATGATCTTTGCATTGAGGATGGGGCCTCTTAATATAGGCCATAGGATTGGATGCTTTACATTTGAGATTTATGTGGCCTCCACTAGAGACTTTCCCTTTAGGCATTATCCATTTGCTTCAACAACCCTTGTATTCATGATGCATATGTGGCAATTATTGTGGACTCACGTGTATGGGAGTTGATAGTGGTGCTTCAAAGGACATTACATCTGATTGTGATATGGTCGCTTCTCTTTAAGCTATCTCTCTAATGGGAATAGTATCATCCTTGCCAACAATGCCTCTATCTAGTAAAGGGAAGTGGTAAGAGTGTTTTTACTGGTCAAAGTGACAACTCTTTCACACTTGGTAATGAATTGTAAGTAAGTCTAGGTTCAATACAAATCTTTTGTCTATTTCCATGCTTTCCAGAGTGGTATTGTTGTTGTCAAGTCTAAGGTAGGATTGGGTAGGCTAGGTACCGGGATGCTCATCATGTAGTTTAGGGGGCTATATTTAGCAGTCCAAGGGCCTATATATGACATGGAAGGGTGGAGAGTTGCATGCATCAATTCCCGGTCTCTTAGATTGGTATCAGAGCCCAAGGGAGAAGGGAAGCCATGGAGTAGGAGAAGCAGGAAAGCGGTCGTGGATTTTGTTTGACATGATCTCTCTCTCTCTCTCTCTCTCTCTCTCTCTCTCTCTCTCTCTCTCTCTCTCTCTCTCTCTCTCTCTCTCTCTCTCTCTCTCTCTCTCTCTCTCTGTGTGTGTGTGTGTCTCTCGAGCCGGACATCGAAACTTGAACTTGGACAAGGTGGGTTTGAGCAGCATAGACACGAGTTCTACACACAAGCAAGGTGGTGCAAGGACCTGCACAAAAGGGCATGGTATTGACTTATGCAAGGTCGTAGGGCTGAGGGCAACAAAATGCATTACTGTGGCATCATGAGGTTAAGCCCATGTGGGGCACTAGGATCCTATTCTCTCTCTTCAACGGTGTTGTTGTCTTCAAGCCTTAGAAGGTTCACCTTCACACACAAGCTTTACTTGGGTGCCCTATTCCCCCCCCCCAAAAAATCCATTTTAGGAGGGTCTTGCCACAACACATGGCAGTGGGGGAGAAAACAGAGCATGCATGGGCTGGTGTGCAATGGTAGCCCATGGCTAACATGACAAGATCGGCAAGCCCCTCGACATTTCAGAGTTTTGACAAGGCTCTTGAGCAAGCTGTGTTAGCATGGCAATTTTGGCAAAATTAAGTGACATTTAGCAAGGCTACGCCAATGAGGGAAATGAATTGGAGTCATTTCCGCATGGGTTTTGTAAGGATATTTCATGTGCAAGCAATCAGATTGAATCAGGTAGAGTTGATTTTTGAACTTGGTTTTAGATGCACTACAAGAGGCCACTTTGTCACAAGGCATGAAACAAATTGATGCAAGGTTATTTTTTAATGTATTCAAGGCATGCACGAGTGGGCAAGCTCTTCCTAGGCTTCACCATACTCGTTCTTTAATCTTGATAGGATGCTTGCAAGGTAGGCGATTATGTTTAGGCTAAGGAGCAAGACTTCGTGCAAGATTCCTCGAATACAAGATCATCGATTTCATTGACATGGTTTTTCTTCCACTATTAATGAGTATATGACGAGGAAATCGGATCTTGCCTTTGTTATTGCTTTACGAGAATGACACCTCTAGTTGAAGACACAAGATGGTTCTTCATATTGGCAAGAGTACGGACCGATGCTATCTTTGTAACCCCCAACGGTGTGAGGAGTTTTTCTAAAGCTCAACTTCAACGCTATCGGAAGCAAATAAAGGTAGCCCAAAGTTCATCAAAATAAGAGATTTTTAATGTCATAGGAAACTATCCCAAGAGACCTTAAAGATCTATCCGATGAGAAGAGTTGAACTCAAGACTTGTTCTTCCACACATGCACACACACACACACACACACACACACGGAGGTGTGTGTGTGTGTGTGTGTGTGTGTGTGTGTGTGTGTGTGTGTGTGTGTGTGTGTGTGTATATATATATATATATATATATATATATATAGAGAGAGAGAGAGAGAGAGAGAGAGAGATAGGGAGAGGTAGAGGTAGAGGGAGACAAAAGTGTATGAGTGTAACGGAATATGGCTAATAACATTGATTGTAGCGGAATTAAAGTAACAATAGTGAGCATTTCCTTAAGAGGATTCTTAATGAGCATAAGAAGAGTACTTGATTAAAGGTAGCAAAATAAACATTATACGTAGTTAGCTTGGCATCAACAATACTTGAAAAAGAGAGAGAGAATTAGAGAAATTGACAATAGTTGAGGACCGGATTTTCTTGGAACCGGTCCCCCCTCCAAAAGGCTTTTGTATTATAGATTCTCCCTTGAAGAGAGACTTAGTATAATACATGCTTTGTGTTCCTTGAGACCTTGTTGATGCCATGAAGATGGTAGCTTCATGCACCAATATTATGCATGTAACTAACTTGCAAAAACATTAATTTGTCCCCTGCCTCAATCCCAAGACCTCAAACACCTTCAAAGGTGGAGAGAGCTAGCAGGGAGTGAGGAAGATGAAGAGAAGAAGATGTATCTCTACGAGAAAGAAGTAGTCTCCTCACATATAATCACTACTAGAGCATAGCTTAGCATAGTGATAATTAAGATGGAGAGATTGATAAGCATTTCTTTGAGCATAAGTCTTGATTGATTTGCATTCCATAGCCAAGGGGTGTTGATGTAGGCTCTCTACTTCTCAAGCTTGGAGAAGGAGATGACTTGTGTGCACAACACACAATTCGGGAATGTGTGTGTGGCTTGTGGAGTATATGAGAGAGAGAGAGATAGAGAGAGAGAGAGGATTCGCTTTTTCTAATTTACTCTTGCTGCAAGCCTATTGGCTCAAGACTTGGGCTAGCCAATGAATGGCTCTAGTCATAACAAGCAAGGGGTGTAGCATTTGGACAAGTGTCCTCCTTCCCCCTTTGAGAGAAATATCTTAATTATTTGATTGTAGGATTTAAACAAGTGTCCTCCTTTCCCCTTTTGAGAGAAAGATCTTAATTATTCAATTGAATCTAATATCTCATTGGACCTTCCTATAGGTCATTCAATAGGATTTAGGCACATTATGAGGGCAATATTGCTAGGAGCCTGACATGTGGCCTTAATGCGTCTTGAGTCTTGGGCTTGGCTTGAGTGTGTGTATGAGTGTTCTCTCTCATGCCCCTACCTTTAGGGCTCATCTTTGACTTGAACACCTCAAGCACCTTGGTCATCAAGCACGACAAGCACCGTAGTCATTAACACGACAAGCACCCAAGCACATGCCTAGCTTACCTAAGGTCTAAAGTACTTAAAGGTCCTATGTCTAAGGATATTTAACATTAACCTTTGGAAGCTTTAATGAAGTTAACCCTAAGGTATTTTAAGCTCCATTAAATGCACGTTGCTCTTTGATACACTATATGCTTTTGGACACTATTGAGATGTAACCATCTCTCCCCTTGGTCCCCTGCTAAGATAATTCTAGAAGCACTTATTGCACATTGCTCTTTGGTAGACCATCTCTTTTTGGACCCCTATTGAGATGCAACCATCTCTCCTTTTGGTCCCCTACTGAGATAGGTTTAGAAGCACATATCTATATCCAACTCTTGTTCCCCTTTTATCTTCCCATATTAAATGATTAGTTTAATATGATAAAATAATTTGGTAAAGTTAGATACTAGATTTTCTGATAGTGAGAGAGAAGAGACAGGGAGAGAAAAAAACCTTTCTCAAAAAGCTCGCTCCAAATACTTGTTTGGAGCAATAGATTTGGTTAGTATAGCAATATCCCAAAAAAAGATCCCTTTGAAGCTCTCTCCAAACCTCTACTCAATGCTGACCAAAAAATATCTCCTTCTCCTTATAAGAAGAAGAGGTCACCAAGGCCTAATTATCCTCCTCATGAACTCGAAGGAAGAGGAAGAAGAAAAGGACTCCTTCTTCAAGTTCATATGATTCGAAAAGTGAATCACCTTAAGGAAAACCATCTTCTAAGGAGCATAAGTGCAAAGTGCATTATCACTCTCATAAGACTTGGAAAAGAGCTTTCCACTTGAAGAAGTTCAAGGAAGGAGGTAAATGCATCAATGGAAATCCTTACATGATTTAATGACAAATGCACATAAAATTAGGCTAGACTTAAGATTAGATTAGATTTAGATTTAAGATTAGGTTAGATTTATGTTAGATCTGGTTTACTTTCAGGATTACGGTTTAAATTTAGAGTTAGGCCAATGGTGATCTCTCTCTTTCTCTCCACGGATGCGGCCACTTGGTGTAATCATATACATGCTACCTGTACTTATCTATTAGAGCTTTTAGGGCATGTTCCTCAAACAAGGAGTAGCGTCACCAAGAAACGCATTTCGACAAGTCTGGACAGATGAAACATTTTGGGCCTTGAAACGTTTCGCTCAGCAAGTCAAAGACAAGCCGTTTCACTAACAACAAGTTACTGTAGTTTAGTTTCAAAGTCGCTAAACACATGTTTTGGTCTCACGTTTCATGGTAACTCAATTTTGGAGTGAAACGTTTCATGATGAAACACCACGTTTCAAGGTGAAATGTTTCGGCCTTGAAATGTTTCCTGGTGAAGAGATGTTAAGTTGTTGTGAATTGCTACAGCTAAAGAAGAGACAAAGGGAATTTTTCCACGACATGCATTGTCATGTAGACGTGGGTGTGTAGATTTCTCGTACCTACAAATATAGGCATTGACCAATAAAGACGAGATTATAACCCGGTGGTTCTGATCTCTGAGCACCTTTAGATCGAGATGTGCAGGGATTGGACATGACTAGAGAATGTGAAGTAGTTTACAGTGTGATCTAAGAGAGAGAGAGAGAGAGAGAGAGAGAGAGAGAGAGAGAGAGAGAGAGAGAGAGATAAGAGATGGAGGACGCCAATAGAAGATTAAATTTATGTTCAGGTTATAAGGTTTTTACATTCATTATGAGTAGTGATGATGATGTGGGGCCGTCCAACCGAAACACCTATCTCTCAACAAGGATCTTATGTCCTTGTAATCAATGCAAACATGTTATGCAATGGACAAGACGCCTTTCTTTGCAACATGTTCTTGAATTTGGCGAGTTTGACCCATCTATTATAGATCGAGTTGTTTCCGATTACAACTCGTCGAACTCTGATGCTGGACAACAGGCAACAATCTTGCAACCCAATAGATGTGTTCGCATGCGCTTTGGTCAAGCAGCATACATGAGGCCACAAGATGCAGCCTCTGACAGCTTGGAGGGTGATCATGCAGACCACCATCCCAACGAGGCTACGTTTGAGCCCGAGATCGGTGAAATGATCGAGACGATCATGGATTTAGAAAGGCTTATATATGATGACATGAAATGTGAAGCCGATACGCCATTGTATGGTGGAGCACGTGTGTCTAGATTGAAGGAGCTCTTGGTTCTTCGCAACATGCAGGCAAAGTTTGGATGGAGTGACACTAGAATCACAGTGCTTTTCTGGTGATCTATTACAATGTGTTTAGTTCAATAAAAAACTATAAATGTATAATGATTCGATAGATTACTTACACAAGTGTATCGTATTTTTTCGCTATGTAGATTGCTTAAAGAGCACATACTGCCAACGGATAATGTGATGCTAGATTCCAGAGAGGAAGCAAGAAGATCTTGCAAAACTTGGGGATGGATTACAATTCGATTTGCGCTTGTCTTAATGACTGCATTCTTTTCAAAGGGGAATACATAGACATGGAGAAGTGTCTGAAATGTGATTCCGAGAGATATCAAGTAGATCTCCACGGACAAAAAATTCCACAAAAGGTTTTGATACTTTCCTCTGCTGACTTGTATCAAGCATTTCTTTGAATGTAAGTCCATGGTCGCCCTAGCATCATGGCACGAGGAGAATAGATCTTTCGATGGTGTGCTGCGGATTCCTACAGATTGCACAGCCTAGAAACATATAGATGACACATAGCCGGATTTGCCAGGGAAGCTCAAAATTTGCGCATCGACCTGGCCATGGATGGCGTAAATCCATTTGGTCAAAGGTCAACATCTTACAGTGTATGGCCAATTGTCATCGTCAACTACAACATTCCCACGTGGTTGACTACCAAGAAGGGGCACCTGTTTCTAAGCTTGATTGTGCCGGGGCGGTATAAAGTGAAGAATATGGATTTGTATCTTCATCCACTATTGGAAGAGCTACAAAAATTATGGATTGGCATAGAAGTGGTGGATATGAGGCGACACACAGGTCGACGCAATGCTTTGATCAGAGGCATTCTAATGTGGACCATGCATGACTATCCTGGACTAACAGAATGCTCAGGTGATACATACTCAAACTTAAACAATATATACCTTGGTTTTTCTCAAGCTTATCTATTGTCATGTGTATACATGCAGGGCTTCAAACAAGCAGATACAGAGCATGTGTCACATGTGGACCTAAACTTAATGCACGTCGGGCGCCCTCACTGAAGAAGCAAATCTATGAAGGTCATCAAGCGCATCGTTTTTTTGGAAGAGAGCCACCGAGGATGTTTGCTCGAGCATGGTTAGAGAAAAATAAGATGTGTGATGACGGTTTGCCCCCAGGGATGAAGTGGATTTCACAATACGAGGGTGCAAAGCAAGAGTGACAAAGGGCACGAATCAAGTGGAGACGGGAAAGATGACCACCGATGCACTATCCGGTGGGTCTTGAGAGCCTACCAACATTCATGAGCTTGAGATGGTTGCACAACCAATTGAAAAGCGCACGACAGTGCGGCGAACAAGTGACTGAGAAGGAGTGGAAGTACTCTCGGTGCACGACCAAGGTAAGTTTGCAATGTACGGCTCGGGTCTTCTAGATGTTTGGACAACTACTCATAATCTTTGTTGATTGTAGTATAAGTCATACACCGCAGCATGGTGTAAAGGTTGACATTTTAGGGTGGAACGGATCAACAAAAAGCGTTTTACATAATATTGTGGAATCATGGTAAAATTTGAACAGTCTAGTCGACGACGATCCTCTGATGCAGATCCTGTTGTGGCGTAACTCACTTACTTCGGTACGCTACAAGATATTCTAAGGATCAATTATAGAGAATTTTTTGTGGATTTGTTTGACGTGCAATGGCTCAAGATAAACATGGAGGGTCACAATGCTACAGTGTGCAAAGGAAAGTCAAGTTTCCTTGAGGTGCATTCAACTAAAAAATGGACCGACCTAACAGATACTTTTGTACTACCCGAGCATTGTGAACAAGGAAGTCTGTGAACATCCAATTTTAGAGGAGTGGTGGTCTGGAAGCACTAATGTAAGTTATGTGGCTCTTGCAGGTGGTATTTCATCCTACAAAGTCTACATCAAACTTGTGGTATGTCATAGAGGTAGCCCCTTGTAGTGCACGGACGTATGAGGGCTACCATGTGTCAATCATAGTGGCATCAGTGGAGGAGATCGGAGAGGATGCTGAGTCAGAAGCCGCTGAGATGGTACAAAACGAGCATGGCGCTGCTACTCTCTATGGGATGCATGCAGAGGATGTACAAAATGAAACAGAGGACATCTGCCTAAACAGAGAGTTGTATATAGACATAGGGAGTTATGTTGAGCTATGCGAGGATGAGAGAGAGACCTCTCAAAGCCATAAACATTGTATTTGAGCAATTTTTCTCCTTTTTATAATATATATTGTATTCACAAGGAGTTTTGTCCATTCTTATCTACATGCTATACTTGAGAAATTTAAATTGTGTTTAATCAAATTATAACTTGATCAAGTTTTCTTCTCCATTCATCATTAAGATTTAATGTTTGTGTGTTTAATGCAAGTATGGATGATGATCAGTTTCTTTCTTCCTTGTCATCCCAGTAGAGGAGGTGGTACGAGGAGCGTCATTGCTCTAGAACACCATCGCATTGTTCCACTCCTTAAGCGTCTCCCTCTATTTTAGAGCATTCAGTGCGCTCCGAGAGTTCGATATCGAAGAGATGATCTACACACTCTTTTAGGCACCAACATTCTAGTGGTGGCGATGACGGTTGCTATGGAGATGCCGCCGCTGATGCTTTGACACCGCCTCGTAGTTGATGAGGCTCCTTATCTTCCCCTTCTTTGCCTGCCACCACACCAGCCACGACATCACCATCTACTCTTGGTTTTGCGCGGCTATCGGTCATTCTTGGCTACACACCACTCGCTACTCCTCCGGGAGTCACCCCAGTCGACCCTCCTCACTTCAGGGCCCAGACTCCAATGGAGACACCTGTCGTCCATACCCCCATCGAGATGCCACTCGATACGCCACTTGAGACCCCTGTCAAGACATCCAAGTTCACACGTCACAGGCGAGAGGGCTTACTGTACTCGATTGACATCAACGGCGGCATCATCTTGGATGACAACGGTAAGAAGGAGATCTCGCGCATGCACTACCTTTGCTCTCAGGTGTTTTGACACTATATATTAAACACCTGGAGTGAAGTGCCAAATGAATTAAAAGACAGAGTCATTAGCATGCTGCATGACGAGTTTCCCATGTCAAGTCAGGATGAGCGCTTCAATGAAGACCTGATGAAGGTGCGGATGCGCGAATAGTGCAAGCATAAGCGTTTTGAAGTGCAAAAATCAATAAATCATGGGTAGAACATGCCAAATTGGCAGACGAAAGAAGATTCGAAGAATGCAAAGCGAGCAGCACGTGAGAATCCTGACAAGTGGAAGCAACAAAAGGAGGCAGCCAAAGCGCGAATAGAGGCAGGGAGGTCGCACCACTTGGGGAGCGGCAGGTGGGCATCATTTGAGACCAATTTTGTAAGTGTTTTTGCATTTCCCTTTAGGTTTGGTAGTTATGGATAATCATACTTTTAAATTCTAACATAATGAATTCTTTGTATGTTTTGATCAGTGGTCGATGATAGGACGTGACCCCACATTGTACGAGCGCGAGTATGTGGGCAGAAAGGGCCTACACGCCCTTATGAACATTCTCAGTTTTTGCATCGGCATGGTTAGTATTTCACTTTACTCTCTTACATTTGTTGTATTTTAATGATAAGCTAAAAAAATTGATTGTTTTGTAATTATATGTTTATACTTACAAAAAGTTTTATTGTCTTTTTTTGCAAAATCCGACAGATACGCCGCTTGGACGCGATGAGATGTCTGATTAGTCGACGTCAAACTAGCCATAGCTAGATAGCACTAGTTTTCTTTTGTCGTAGCATGTATATATGATGACGTGTGTGTTAGTGTAGATAGTGTTGGCAGTGTCCTGTCCAACACCCAAATCAGTCATAAGACATCTAAGCCATACACACTCAACCGTAGTTGTGAAGACTGTCCTGTACTCAGCCCCACAACTAGAAGTGGCCACAGTAGGTTTCTTCTTGCTCAACCATGATATACATGATCTACCAAGCATGAAACAAAAACCACTTGTGGACACTCGCGTGTCAAAACAACCAGCCCAAAATCTAAGGTCGAAAAAGCATATAAGTCTGGCGGCAATGATCCCCCCTTGGGATAAAACAAGCCAAGATGTAAAGTGCCACTAAGGTAGAAAAAAATACTCTTGACAGCTTGCCAATGCTTAGACCTTGGGCTATGCATAAATCTGTTAACATGTGAGACTGCAAACTGAATATCCGCCCTTGTGTTGCATACACAAATGAGGTAGCCAACAGCAATTTGATAAAGAGTGACATCAGTAGGATTGCCAGCATCATGTAGACTCAACTTCAAACCTATTTCCATGGGAGTGGCAATAGGTTTGCAATCCTCAAGTCTAAACTCACATAGCATGTCTCTATGTAACTTTTCAGACACAAGGCAATACCACCGTCGCACTGCTTAAACTGTATTCCCAAGTAATGATGGAACAGCCCCAAATCTTTCATCTTGAAAGCAGCATTCAAATCAGCCTAAAATTCAGCAATATGTCTCTCATTTGGTCCAGTGATCATCAAATCATCTACATAAAGAACCACAATGAGAAGTACATCACCCTCACGCTTTACATACAATGTGATTTCTGTTGAACTATTACAAAAGCCTTGTTTGGCCAAATGAGTGTCAGCTTTCTCATACCAAGCACGAGGAGATTGATTCAACCCATACAAAGCCTTCTTACATCTACACACTTTGTCCTCTTGTCCTTTCTTGACAAAACCACGAGGCTGCGTGCATTACATAAACTTCCTCAAATATGTTACCATTCAAGAAAGCAATAACAAGGTCCAAAATGAGATGCCAATGCAGATAGAAAACGCACAGTAGTCATACGACAAGTGGGAGCAAAAGCCTCTTCATAATCTATGCCTTTTTGTTGTGCGTAACCCTTTGCAACAAGTCAAGCCTTATGGCGATCGATCTCACCATCCGGCTTGTATTTCAACTTGTAAACCCACTTTGTACCAATGGCCTTTTTGCCGGGAGGCAAATCACATAAAGTCCATGTGTCATTTTGTATAAGTCCATCATATTCTGATTGCATGGTAGCCATCCAATTTTTTGAATTATGTGCTTCATCAAAAGACAGAGGTTCCTCAACATCATGTAAGCTAGACACAGCCAAAGCATAAAAATCTGATTCATAAGATGCATAACGAGAGCCTGAATGAGTACGACTAGACAAAGGTACATCCAATTTACTATCACACAATGTATGCACCAGCCATTTTGGCATACCTCTAGCCTGCTCATTTTCAGCCCTTTCCTCATCAAGTACATCATGTACATCTGCATCAGTGATAAGCTGATCCGTAACATTTTCAAAAACCCCCAAATTCTGTATATTTGCCTCAATGGAATTTACAATCAAACTTCCATCACTGAAAAGAGGCAACAAAGTGTCATAATGTCCTGTGAGCTTACATTATTGTCTCTAGTACATGACAACAAGGGCTGAACAGAATCTTCCACAAACACTACATTCTGTGAAACCAAAATACGCTTTGTTTGTGGATGATACAACCTGTAACCTTTGCTTTTAGCACTATAACCAACAAAAATACATTTGACAGCCTTATCATCCAATTTTCTGTGTTGTATTTGTGGCACCAAAGCATATGCCAAACAACCAAAAACACGCATGTGCTCAATAGAAGGCTTTCTATCATGCCATGCTTCATATGGAGCAATAGACTACAAAGCTTTCGTAGGACACTTGTTTAGTACATAAGTTGCACACATGATGGCCTCAACCCAAAAAGAATGCGGAAAAGCTTGACTTTTCACCATACATCGTGCCATTTCCGTAAGTGACCTCTTTTTCCTCTCATCAACACCATTTTGCTGAGGTGTATAAGGCACTGTACATTGGTGTTTTATCCCACGACTAGCCAGAAATGCATTAAATTCATGAGACATATACTCCCCCCCTCGATCGGAATGAAGGGTGCCCATAGTACATTTCAAGACATTTTCAGCCATAGCCAAAAATTGTTTGAAGCACATAAAAACTTTGGACTTCGCTTTAAGAGGAAATCCCCATGCATGCCTGGAGTAATCATCAATGAAAGTCACGAAGTAAAGGTAATTGCCCAAGGACGGAGTTTGCATGGGCCCACAAACATCACTATGCACAAGCTTCAATTTGCACATGGCCCTAACAGAACCATCCTTTGGAAACTTTGAACGCTGCATCTTACCAAAAATACAACCTTCACAAACATGTTTGACAAGTGCTTCAAGAGGCGGCAAAGAAGCAACCATATCATATTTTTGCAAACACAGCAAACTGGCAAAATCCAGATGACCAAAACGTGCATACCAAAGTTTTGCATCTGAAATAGCCCTTGAATCTGCAACTGCATTTGCAAAATTTTGTCCACACTTGTCATACAAAGTGAGCTTATACAGCCCATGGCACAAAAGCCCAAATGCAACAATTTCATCTCCAAAACTGAGATCATGAACTGTACATATGTCCTCACAAATTTGACTAAAAGTCCAAGTCTAGCAAGTGCAGATACAAGTAAAAGATTCTTCTTGATCCCAGGTACATAAAGTGCATCAACAAGTGTGAAAGAACTATCATTTGTAGTAGTAAGCACAATCTTTCCAACTCCTTGAACTGGATAAGAGGCATTGTTGGCACAAGTGACTGAATTCCCATGAGGGACAGACTCGAGAGAGGTGAACAATTCACGATGTGAGGTAATGTGCTTTGTAGCACCACTATTGAAATGCCACACATGTGAATCTGCAGCAACTAACATGCATGTGTCATGGACAATAGGATTGTAAGTGCACTCTGCACTAAAAGCCCATTCTGCATCAACATCAACATCACAATCTCCTTTCACAGAAGACTCAACAATGGCTGCATTTGTAGTGGAACCAGCATTTGCAGTGGAACCACCCTCTTTCTTCTTAGCCTCTTTGGCCTTCAACTTAGGACACTGCTTGATCAAATGATCGTAAACTTTACAATAATGGCAATGCATCTCCTTTTTGCCCTTATCACCAGAATTGCAGACGAAGTGTGTTGAAGTTAGGGTTGCAGAGAAATGCAGAAGACTCTAGGCACACAATAGAGAGTGTATTACTTAGTGTGCAATGGAAAGATAGATAGCCCTAGATTCATGGACGTATATACAATGCACGGGAGAAAAAACCTCCTAAAGAAGGAAAAAATGCCCTAGGGATCCTAGTCTGGTCACACACATCACTACCACATGTATATGGTAACAAATACCCCGTGGAGTGATACGGTGAACGAGAGCTGGCACATGAGTAAAGGGAAGTGCCATGCTCTGAGGACATGATCAGTCCACAAAGGGGAGTAAGCCCAAAGCTTTGCAAAAAGCTTAGAGCTTCTCACGAGACAATGCCTTTTGAAAAGATCTGCAAGGTTGTCCTGTGTTGGCACATAAGCCAAGGTGGTCTCTCCTGCTGAGAACCTCTCCCTGACATAGTGGTAATGCATCTCAATATGCTTTGTGCGAGCATGAAAAACAGGGTTCCTTGCAACTTCCAATGCGCTCTGTTAGTGTATATAGTGTTGGCAGTGTGGTGTCCAACACCCAAATCAGCCATAAGGCGTCTGAACCATACACACTCAACTGTAGCTGTGAAGACTGTCCTGTACTCAGCCCCACAACTAGAAGTGGCCACAGTAGGTTGCTTCTTGCTCAACCATGATATACATGATCTACCAAGCATGAAACAAAAACCACTTGTGGACACTCGCGTGTCAAAACAACCAACCCAAAATCTGAGGTCGAAAAAGTATATAAGTCTGGCGGCAATGATCCCCCCTTGGGATAAAACAAGCCAAGATGTAAAGTGCCACTAAGGTAGAAAAAAATCCTCTTGATAGCTTGCCAATGCTTAGACCTTGGGCTATGCATAAATCTGTTAACGTGTGAGACTGCAAACTGAATATCCGCCCTCGTGTTGCATACACAAATGAGGTAGCCAACATCAATTTGATAAAGAGTGACATCAGTAGGATTGCCAGCATCATGTAGACTCAACTTCAAACCTATTTACATGGGAGTGGCAATAGGTTTGCAATCCTCAAGTCCAAACTCATATAGCAATGTCTCTATGTAACTTTTCAGACACAAGGAAATACCACCATCACACTGCTTAAACTGTATGCCCAAGTAATGATGCAACAGCGCCAAATCTTTCATCTTGAAAGTAGCATTCAAATCAGCCTTAAATTCAGCAATATGTCCCTCATTGGGACCAGTGATCAGCAAATCATCCACATAAAGTACAACATTGAGAGTACATCATGCTCACGCTTGACATACAATGTGCTTTCTGTTGGAGTGTTACGAAAGCCTCGTTTGACCAAATGAGTGTCAGCTTTCTCATACCAAGCACGAGGAGATTGCTTCAACCCATACAAACCCTTCTTACGTCTGCACACTTTGTCCTCTTGTCCTTTCTTGACAAACCGTGAGGCTGCCTGACATAAACTTTCTCAATATGTCACCATTCAAAAAAGCAGTAACAATGTCTGATTGATGTACATTCCAACATAATTGGGCTGCCAATGCACATAGAAAATGCACAGTAGTCATACAACAAGTGGGAGCAAAAGTCTTTTATAATCTATGCCTTTTTGGTGTGCATAACCCTTTGCAACAAGTCGAGCCTTATGGCAATCGATCTCACCATCCGGCTTGCATTTCAACTTGTAAACCCACTTCGTACCAATGGTCTTTTTGCCATGAGGCAAATCACATAAAGTCCATGTGTCATTTTCTATAAGTGCATCATATTCTAATTGCATTCTAGCCATCCAATTTTTTGAATTATGTGCTTCATCAAAAGACCTTCCTCAACATCGTGTAAGCTAGACACAACCAAAGCATAAAAATCTGATGCATAAGATGCATGGAGAGACCTAAACGAGTACGACTAGACAAACGTGCATCCAATTTACTTTCACGCAATGTATGCACCAACCATTTTTGCATACCTCTAGCCTGCTCATTTTCAGCCCTTTCCTCATCAAGTACATCATGTACATCTGCCTCAGTAATAGGCTGATCTGTAAAATTTTCAGAAACCCCCATTGGCTTTACATTTGCCTCATTGGAATTTACATTCGAACTTCCACCACTGAAAAGAGGCAACAAAGTGTCATAAATGTCCTATGAGCTTACATTATTGTCTCTAGTACATGACAGCAAGGGCTGAACAGAATCTTCCACAAACACTACATCCCGTGAAACCAGAATACGCTTTGTTTTCGGATGATACAAAATGTAACCTTTGCGTTCAGCACTATAACCAACAAAAATACATTTGACAGCCTTATCATCCAATTTTCTGCGTTGTGTTTGTGGCACCAAAGCATATGCCAAACATCCAAAAACACCATGTGCTCAATAGAAGGCTTTCTATCATGCCATGCTTCATATGGAGTAATAGACTACAAAGCTTTCGTAGGACAACTGTTAAGTACAAAGTGGCACACATGATGGCCTCAAGCCAAAAAGAATGCGGCAAAGCTTGACTTTTGACCATACATCGTGCCATTTCCATAAGTGGCCTGTTTTTCTCTCAGCAACACCATTTTGTTGAGGTGTATAATGCATTGTACATTGGTGTTTTATCCCACGACTAGCCAGAAATGCATCAAATTCAAGAGACATATACTGCCCCCTCGATCGAAACGGAGGGTGCCCATAGTACAATTCGAGACATTTTCAGCCATAGCCAAAAATTGTTTGAAGCACATAAAAACTTCGGAATTCACTTTAAGAAGAAATACCCATGCATGCCTAGAGTAATCATCAAAAATGAAAGTCACGAAGTACATGTAATTGCCCAAGGATGGAGTTTGCATGGGCCCACAAACATCAGTATGCACAAGCTGCAACCTGCATGTGGCCCTAACTGAACCATCCTTTGGAAACTTAGAATGCTGCATTTTACCCAAAATACAGCCTTCACAAACGTGTTTGACAGGTGCTTCAAGAAGCGGCAAAGAAGCAACCATATCAGATTTCTGCAAACGCAGCAAACTGGCAAACTTTTGATGCTCAAAACGTGCATGCCACAGTTTTGCATCTGAAACAGCCCTTGAATCTGCAACTATATTTGCAAAATTTTGTCCACACTTGTCATACAAAGTGAGCTTATACAGCCCAAGGCACAAAAGGCCAGATGCAACAATTTCATCACCAAAACTGAGATCATGAGTTGTACATTTTTCATCCACAAATTTGACTACAAGTCCAAGTCTAGCAAGTGCAGATACAGACAAAAGATTCTTCTTGATCCCAGGTATATAAAGTGCATCAACAAGTGTGAAAGAACTACCATTTGTAGCACTAAGCACAATCTTTCCAACTCCCTGAACTGGATAAGAGGCATTGTTGGCACAAGTGACTGAATTCCCATGAGGGACAGACTCAAGAGATGTGAACAATTCACGATGTGAGGTAATGTGCTTTGTAGCACCACTGTCGAAATACCACACATGTGAATCTGCAGCAACTGACATGCATGCGTCATGGACAACAAGATTGTAAGTGCACTCTGCACTAAAAGCCCATACTGCATCAACATCAACATCACAATCTCCTTTCACAGAAGACTCAACAATGGCTGCATTTGTAGTGGAACCAGCATTTGCAGTGGAACCACCCTCTTTCTTCTTAGCCTCTTTGGCCTTCAACTTAGGACATTGCTTGATCAAGTGATCATTAGCTTTAAAATAATGGCAACGCATCTTCTTTTTACTCTTATCACCAAAATTTTCAGACGAATTGCTGCCAGCAGAAGCATTAGGAACATAAGTTTTGCCACTTGCAGGAGAACCATAAGAAGTGGTTGCATTGATGTCACCACCCTTTCTTTGAGAAGCAATAAAAGCCTGTTCAACTGCAGCAATCTAGTCCTGTTTTTTTTGGAAAGTGACTCTTGCAACAACAGTGTGCATAATGCATCAAACTTGACAACTTCAGGATTTCCTTGGGTTATCAGTCTCCAAGTACTAGCAAAAGTTTGGTATGAATCTAGTAAGGCATCAAGAATATTCTGCACAAGGGAACTGTCTGAAATGACTTCACCGGCAGAAATAAGTTGCTCATTGATATCCTTGACACCAATAAGGAAAGTGTCCATATCATCTTCCTTATGCATAATCTTCGATTCCAACTCTTTACACAGCAAAGCAATTTTAGTCTCATTGCGGCTTGCATAAAGACCTGCTAGAATATCCCAAGCCTGCTTTGCAGATTTTGCTGAATGAATGTGAGGAACAATGGTGCACTTCACAGAGAACGAAATCAATGCATGAGCTTGCACATCCTTACATCCCAACGAGATTGTTCTACCGTAGGCAAAACAACTTTAATAGCAACAATCCTTGCAGCAAGACCTGCAACATCCTCAACATCGCCTACATCCTCAGAACCAGGACGTACATCAATGCCCTACACAATATTCTAGACACCCTTTGACACAAGAACATGTTGCATCATATAAGCCCACATAGGGTAATTGTCCCCATCCAACCTGTCCTCAACAACAAACATCTTGAACACATCTGTGTTGTTGTTAGCCATGGTAAATGATGCACCTGATGTGAAAATTACCCGAAAAGAGGAGAAACGAAGCGGGACAACATGTGCTATATAGCACAAACCGTAGAAGACTGTAAGGCACCTGTTATGCAAAAAACGGCCCTGACAAAAATTCTGCACAAAATGGAAGAATTACCTATGCAGACCTGCCTGTAGTGAAAACGGAGGCCGAAATGAGCCCGAATCAAAAATCTCAGCAGACTACGATCTACGAGCTCTCCCAAAATATTTGTCGAGCTGCGAATACTCGCCAAACCTCACTGAAGTCGGAGAAAGTGAGCAGGCGTGTGCTGGAGCAGCTAGCCACTAAGCCCAGGAGGTTGCAACCTGCTCTGATACCAATTGTTGGAATTAGGGTTGCAGAGAAACGTACACAGCTTGGAGAAGACGAAGGAAGCTCAAGGCACACAATAGAGAGTGTATTACTTAGTGTGCAATGGAAAGATAGATAGCCCTAGAGTGATGGGCGTATATACAATGCACAACAAAAAACCTACTGAAGAGGGGAAAAATGCCCCCGCGGTCCTAGTGTGTTCACATCACTACCACATGTATATGGTAATAACAGTGTGCATGTAATTTTTGTAACTATTGGTCAATGGTGTATTTTCTCAATAATGACAATTGTGTTGTAGCTATTACATCAAATGATTTTGCCTATGATGTGTAAAATTTCGTCATTGTATTACTTTCGTAAATTCACTTTCGTCGAACTACTTTTGTCCATCAGTTTTGCATCTTTATTTTGGAAACAATGTTGAATATGGTTGATGGGTGGCAGGGCACTGAAAATATGGTTGATGGGTGAATGCCCTGCCACCCAAATTTTTTTATTCTCGAGCGTCGCTATAGGCGTCTCTGTATAAGGTTCTATAGCGTCGCTATAATCGTCGTTATTTAGAGACGCTAATAGCGAGGCCTATAGCGACGTTCCCATTCTGATGCTTTTAGCGACGGTTTTAACGACGTTGGGGAATAATAAAACCCATTGAGTTTCGTCGCTACAGCCGTCACAAGTGCACATAACCTCTTGTAGTGTATGAAAACTAAATACCCTTCTTGACAAAATAGGTAGCACCTACGACCTAAGGCGAGTTGCGCATAGATCATTTGAGTGATTTTCATGAGATTCAAGGCAAAATGAGCTTGCCAAAGGATATGAGACAATCTTGTGCAATGTTACAAGATACTCTCCAATTCACCTTAAAACTAAAATTGGCACCACCTACTCAAGTTTGATCTTCGCACTTGGCAATAAGAAGGCCCCATATCAGCTGCTATAAGCCAAGAACTGATAACAACTTCGTCTGTGTAGTATTGGAGCCCGTCTCATAAGTCACGTCTCTATCCTAGAGGGTGTAGGGTTGTGTACATTTGTGGCAAGGAGGGCAAGGTGTTCCAAATGTGAAAGGCGTGTGGGACCCCTCTCGTTCAAATATAGGTTCCCGCGTGCTTCAAATGGAGTCTCAATTTTCCATCTGTAAGGCACACGAAGGGTTTCTAAGGTTGGGGAGAAAAGTTTCGACACGAGGCCCCTCAAGGCCCAAGGGCCCAAAGGGAGAAGGCCATTGGGGCGGGGCCCGGGGGGGTTAGAAATAGGCGGCGTGGCAGCTCTACAGCAGGGCTGGGTTGGCAAGCCTCCGTGGCAAGGGACAAAAAAAGGCTTCAACTGCATGGGACAACAATTTGTCAATCAACAACATGAGCCGCAATCTGTATCTTCTTTTTTTTCATTTTCTCTCTCTACGAAATTATCCTCTCTCTCTCTATAGACCAGCTCAGCAGCTCCACGCCCAATCAATTTCGTCCCTTGCACAAAATTCCACCAATGCTTATTTTAAAATTTCTGTATTTTCGCAAACCCCAAGGCACAGAGCCCAGACATCAGACATTCCCAAAATTTCGCACCCTTGAAAATCCCCACAAAATTCAAAAAAAACGGGGGCCTTGAAATTCGGGTCGGGGCCGGGGGGGGGGGGGGGGGGGGGGGGGGGGGGGGGGAACGCAAAAATAATCAAACCTTGACCAATGAGCGTTGGGATTTCCACCCTAAATTTTGATGTAATCAGACGAAGCATGTGCCCTAGAGTTGCAGCTCTTCAATAGCCGCACTAAAGATCTCTCTCTCTCTCTCTCTCTCTCTCTATCTCTCTCTCTCACACACACACACACACGCACTCCTTTTTCTTGGAAATGTAAGAAAAATTTGATTGAGAACTTCTAGTAGCCTAGTTGTAACCTCACTCGTTGAGCTACTTAAGTGTTTGTATTGAATTACTAAACAGTACAGGTTTTAATTGCAAGATTGGCTATTGGTCTCTCGTTCTCTTTGACACGTGTCTTCTTTTTTGGTGGGGTTTCTTTTTTTTTGTTGGTTTTTTTTGGGGGGGGGGCGGCTTTCGCGGGTGGCTAGGGGTGCTCGTGAGGTGCAGGGAAGATCTAGGATGTCAAGTCATTGCAGCAGGGGAGGGCTAGGACTATTACTTTCTATAGACTATAGCCACATATCCTTCAAGGTGTCGAGATAGGCGAGATGGATAAGGTGCTTGGCTCGATAACAAAAGCAGCTTTGTGGGTTTCTATTGACGCTAGGGTGTGAAAGAGTGGGGAGCAAACAGGATTAGATACCCTAGTAGTCCATGCCATAAACGATGACTATCCATCCTTGGTTCAAGAATCAGGGGCTCGGCTAACACATTAAGCACTCCGCCTAGACAGTTAATTCGCAAGAGTGAAACTCAAAGGAATTGATGGGGGCTTGCACAAGCGATGGGGGTATTGGGGGAGTCCACCTCACACGGGAACTCCATGACCCAGTTTCGGGGCTGTCGGCTCTTTGTCGGCGGGTCTCATCGACGAGCGTCAGCTCGACGCTACACGTGGACGGGTTGTCCGTTTTGGACATTTAGGTACTCCGCGCAAAGGCCTCAACCTCCTTTCCGAGATCAGCCATGCACATTCACGAACGGGCACCTGAGGTGCTCTTCGTTCACGACTGACGGTTGTCGGCAGATTCTTACCGACGGTCCAGGGCATTTTTGGTGATTTTTCAAGTTAGCCAAAGTGGCATGAGAGAGTTCCAAAGGGACCTCTCAGACATGCGCTCAAGGCCCAAATAGCCTCGTTCGCTCAACATAATCCTAAAGACGCTTCCGCACTCAACTCAAACTTCATGAACGCGTGGTGCCGAGACAGCTCCCACGCTCATCGAGCTATAAATAATCTCGGGCCGTTTTCTCGATGAGCCCATCAATGAGCCACCAAAGGAAACTCAAGTCAGCCGCGTGCTCTAAGTTGCTCTAAGTGTCACCTAGAGTGTTCCGGGCACACCCGTAACACTTGGTATCAGAGCTAAACCCGTGTTTGCCAACAACGGGACATCATAAGCAAAGTACGCAATATCTACTGCCAAAATGAATCACGAAAGGTGCGAGCTAGTGATACAAACGCACTCGATCACCAGGAATGTGACCGGGGTTGCAAAGTAACGCAACTCCAATGGAATGTGGGAAGCCCGGCAGAAGACGCCCAACCGTGGCTCAAGGAATACATAAAAGACATGCCCAATAGGGGTATTCGAGTCGTCAAGAGACGTCGGCTCCAATTTTCTTCGGCGAGGGCTCTAGGTGAAGAGTCCCTCCATGTTCAGCAAGCATCCATCAAGAAGCAAGTCAACGGCCAGTCTCATCGGGCAGCCACTGGGGCCACAATGCTAAGTGTCCCCCTTATCAATCACCTTCGAACAGGCGAACCAGTTGGATCGGCCCTCAGATATGCAATTTCTCATCAGTCAGACTCGTCAGGAGTTGTCAAGCACCTTGTAAAGAGGTAAGCGGACCCGCAGTCAAACGTGACCATCATCCATTGAGCTTCAACCTGGTTTTGGTATGGCTTGGCAGAGCAGTCCAAGGTAAGGGGCCGACTCAATCAAAGATACAGCCTCCGATGTCAACAAAGACGACGAGGTGAAGTCAGCATTGGTACTTCAAGCTTGTGGCACAGGCTACCAGTCACAGTGGCAATGGCTTGTCTCATCAGAATGCAAAGCATATGCACATAGACTCCTGTTGGCAGGGTCACAAGCAGCGTGACAGGCTGTCCCTCATTCAGAACATGCAATCACAACATCATCGAGCTTAAAGGGTACAAGGAATGAAGAATGTACAGGTAGTGTGATCCTTGACACTAACATCGATAGCTAGTGCAGATTGTCCAAGAGGGCCTGGAACCCGAATGGAAAACAAACTTGGACAACATCTCCAGCTCAAGAACTCATAGGTAGGAAAGAAAAGCAAAGCAGTTCAGCGGCCTAGGCTAGGAACCTTGGTCGTCATAACAGTGGAGCTAAGTAAAGCTTACCAGCTTTCTAGAGGCAAGCCCCCATGAGAAATCGGAACATCAGTTCGCACCTTAGATGGAGGGCGTGTGGGGAGTACACCCTCATGCGAGTGGGAACCAAAGGACTGGAAAGAGACCACTTCAGAGAAAGTAGGAACAGGTACAAGAATGCTACCACAAAATGTATCCTCATCATTGAACACAATGAAGCCGCGAGTTCTAAAGCACCCAGGATGGGATGGGGTCGCTCATCCTTCTAAGTATCTCTGGATTGGGATGGGACAATTCGGAGACGCGGTGTCTTGAAGTAAGACAACATTAGCAGCCAGCCGCCAGCCAGTGTTTATCTTAAAATGACCGAGGCCTGCTTCGACGCAGCACAAGGCAGAGGAGTAAGAGCCAAGTTTTCTTCACCATTAGGGGACAACAAGATGTCACCCAGCAGGTAGTCCAGAGGGACTTGTCGAGGTCAGCTAGCCAGCCCCCTCATTCAGGAGCAGCAGCAGCAACGAGGTAGGTGTTGAAGTGCGCGAGCGAGAGCGTGTGTGAGTGTGTGCAGCAATGGAGAAGAGAGGAGAAGAGGAGACCTTGTGTTTGCAGGGGCTAAAAACTCACTCTCTGCATGTGAGTCCCCTTATTCTATTATGTACATAATGAATAAGTATAGTGGGCGGGCACCTGACCCAACTGGCCACATGGGGCTTTACCCCAACAACCTCCCACGTAAAGGCCAATATGGCCGTGAGAGAGAAAAGAAAACCGTACAAAACTTGTACAAGGCCATCACAAGTATGACCTCAGCCAACACCACTAGCTCACTGAATCTGTGTGCATCCAGCTCTAATTGTAGAGGAAGTATAGAGCGACCAACACCATACTCCTCACCAAAACCACACACATCCTGCAGGTATCTCACCATACGCTGCAAAGTACCCCTATGCTCAAGGCCAACGTCAGTCACTGCATGACTAACTGCTCCCACTGCAAATGCACCTACTGCAATTGCAATCTCGGGTCTCGAGATGAGTATCTCGTACATGAGACTCTTGAATGTTGATGCAATCCTAGCAATGTCTGCCAATCTGACCATCTCAGTCAAATCTGGCTCAGAACTCCACTCATAGAAATCACCCTGACACCCGAACTCCAATCCCTGGAATCCATCCTCGTGCCCATCGCATGTCACATGCGCACCAAGAGCATCTATCTATCATGAACCCTGTGTGGTAAGAGCAATGCCTAGCTCTAACTCATATACATCAGCCTCTGGCCTAAGCATATCCATGAATGACTGAATCACGGCTGAATACTTAGCACTCAAGTCATACATATCCGTCATCGTATCCACGAATGACATGCCCTGCTGCACAACTGTATGCACAAATGGCTCAACATGCTCACAAACTGGAGCATCATGCAACCTATCCGCAAAGGAGACCTGCCTCGTCTCTCTGCATGGCTGCATACTCACGATCGTGCTGTCTCGCACATGACGTACTCGCATCACATGAATCGTGCCAACACTGGCACCTCTAGCTATGACTAGCTATCCATGATGCAATCTGAAACTGTGCTCATCCAGCAGTACCTGGCATTCGCTATCTCGTAAGTGAC
Source organism: Adiantum capillus-veneris (assembly GCF_014529385.1). Taxonomy (NCBI): domain Eukaryota; kingdom Viridiplantae; phylum Streptophyta; class Polypodiopsida; order Polypodiales; family Pteridaceae; genus Adiantum; species Adiantum capillus-veneris. Next base: position 75,095,299 of record NC_140931.1, read on the forward strand.
TAACAGAGATCAAGCTCTGTGTCAAACCTGGCACATGGCGTACATCTTGCAACACGTATGATGCACCACTCGGCAACGATAGTTTGACATCTCCTGCACCAACTATGTCATGCACTGAACCATCAGCTAGACACACACGTCCAAGCATACCACTAGCATATGGTCTAAACCACTCACGACTTGGCGTGACGTGAAACCTAGCACTCACATCTAGTATCCAATGCAAAGGTAATGTGTTGTCAAGAACCGACATAAGAAAGTCAAGAGTAAACATGAAAGCAAATGCGACATCTCCGTCATGTGTAGCCACGTACGCTACATCTACTCCCACATCATCCAAAGTGATAGCATCCCTCTTGTGCTGTCTCCCGCGCCGTCTCATCCGTCGAAAACAATGCCTACGTACATGCCCTGTATGACCACAATGCCAACACACAACATCTCCATGTTTGCAAGGTCGTCCTTTGACTGTAGGCATCTCTCTAGACTCATTTGTGCCAAAAGCATTGCACAATCTTTGCCATAACTCTCTAGTTGTACATGCATCCAACCCAATGCGATCGACAGACTCACCAAGGTGTAACATGATCGTCGAACGTGCAAGCTCATCCAAGTCCTCCCACTCATCGTCAGTCATAGACTCTGGCCTAGCATCCATGCCCTGTAGTGGCAACACTTGGCCCAGCTGAGTCAATGCATCATGCATACCTGCTTTCCAATATTCAAAGTTTGAACCATCAAACTTTGTATGGAAAAGCACAAACCCTGACAATGATGTACATGTCAAATCCATGGCGATAACCTGTGACAAGACCAAACACAAGGTCTCTCCTATAAATGCTTGCAAATCTCTCTACAAATCCGTGCATCACACTTTTTAAAATCTGCTCAATCACATAAGTCAATGCACATAACCTGTGATGAAGCCACTCTCGAACCTGAGAGTCCACAAGAATGCATACATCCACGAACTGTTCTCAATTTGTGCGCATAAATGTGTTGAAAATATCAATCCACACTCTCTTCACTAAGAGCAAAAACATCAATGCGCAAAACAAGAGAATGACAAAAGCTCAATCCGAGCTCTTTGAATGTAGCAAATCACCACAATATGCATATATAATCTTCAACTTTTCGAATACCCTGCAGCCTGTCAGCTCATATCTTCCAAACCGCTTAGAATTTGCAGAAACTTCCTTCTGCAAAGTTGTAGACCACGCGAAAACGGTTGGGTAGTGAGGAAATGGACCTGAAATGTGCTGTTATACAGGTCAAAACAGATCTTTAAAAATCTGCACCTGTGTACCCTAGACATGCAGGCAGTCCGAGTGATGTATCTCAAAATTGGTGAAGATTTTGAGAAAACTTTCTTCTGCAAAGTTGAAGAGGACGAAAAATCGGTCAGTTATGCTGCGTGAATCGGCTTGAATAAAGACGTTTTGATAGGCCAAAACAGATCTCCAAAAACGTGCTACAGTTTTTGTTGTTTCTCCGCTTGCCTCCCCGCAGATCTCCAATGGTGCTCTCAATCCTTGAGCTCTGATACCAGTTGAAGTGCGCGAGCGAGAGCGTGTGTGAGTGTGTGCAACAATGGAACAGAGAGGAGAAGAGGAGACCTTGTGTTTGTAGGGGCTAAAAACTCACTCTCTGCATGTGAGCCCCCTTATCCTATTATGTACATAATGAATAAGTATAGTGGGCGGGCACCTGACCTAACCGGCTACATGGGGCTTTACCCCAACAACAGGTGCCAAGGATGGCCCTCCTCATCCTAGGCGAAGACAAGCCGGCAAGGGAAAGGCCGCGCTAGATCAACGTGAGGTCGAGAGTATCTCTTGAGGAGAATTCAATCGGCAGGTGAAGGCAAGGCGTCCGGATCCTAGCCCCAATCATAAGCGGGTGAGCTAAGCAAGGCAACAATCCCCCAACTCAACCAAGACGCAAGCAGCAACCAAGCCCCAGATCATCAAAAGCAGGACCGATTGCCTGCCGAACATCAGGCTACTAGAGCCCCAACACACAGAGAGATAGGATCTTCATAAGCAGGACAATGTGCTTGCAGACCATCAGGGCTACGTAAGAGCCAAGTTTATCATCGGCGAAGCCGAGGACCCAAACACTCGAGTGAACCGTGCACCTTGACATAGCAGTGAAGCCAGGGACCCAAATCGGCTTGGGTGGACCGTGCAAAAGACACAGCGAAGTCGGGTACCTGCGAGCGGGTGGATTGTGCATCCAATCGAAGCTGGGTGACCTAAAAGTGGTGGACCAAGCACCACAGTGAAGCTAGAGGCCTGCGAGAGCGGACGGGCCATGCATTTTTTTCAAGCACAAATATCCCCTCACAAAAACGGCTCAATGCAAGGGCCACACGAGGAAGGCCCCCTCACAAGAAGGCCGGAGGTTGAGTGATGCCTCCCGCGCAATGACGGTCCTGGAGGATAGTACTGCTCATGAACCTAAGCCAACATCAGCCCAAACAGAGTGGGCACATCTTCAGCAGAAGACAGGCAACCAAGGCTATGTCAACTCAACAGTGACATAGACCCATCAAGCAAAGATACCTACATTTGGGCTCAGACAGGAGGCCCTCCAAGGTAAAGACAACAAGTATGCCTATATCTGGCTCACAAAGGAGCCCATTCAGGTACCAAAGAGCATACACCTACACTCAACTCAGACAGGATCCCCTACAGGTACACAGGAAGTCAAGACCCACATTCAGCTCAAAATGGAGCCTCACAAGTACACAAGAAAAGGTATGTGGTGCTTCCACATCAGGCTCGAGAGGATGAACCCCACCGTCAACCCTCTTCTTTCAACCGCACCATCAACCCTTCATCAAGATCGCAATGGATCTAAGCAAGGGTAAACAAAGATCCAAGATGAGTGATTCTCATGTTTGTTTTCGGTGACCAACGAAAGCAGGTTTGTGAAGAACAAGTCAAAGTTCTTCAAGATCAGGACATATATATGTGAGCATTTAGGCTCAACACAAAGACAAGCTTAAAGTAATAGCAAGGACAGAAGCCGATTGGTCATCTTCTTCTCGACGAATTACCTACTTGAAGTCTTACCCTCCAGTTTGCAAGACTCAGATCAAAACATTCCCGTTCAATCAAGTCCTTAAGTATGTCAAAGCTTCAAGGTATCAATGGGATTGACTCTCCAGTAGCCTTAGGAAAACCTTGGTTTGTATCCCCAGGAAGGAATCAAATAGGCTTCATCTTTTTGGTCAAGGGATGAACCGGTGCTCAAAAAGCCTAAAAGGTATCTTCTGCAACATGCCTTCCTTCAACGAGCAGGTAAGCTCAGATCAAGACTTCCAGGTCTACACAAGCACTCAATAAGTGCTTCAAGAAGGAAATCCAAAGGCCAAATCTTCAGGAGGTAGGTTATAGCCTCAACAAATCAAGCCTAAGGATCCAATTCGGTAGAGTACCTTACTCTCCATGGAACGCGAAACGAGAAAATCTATTTGGTGCACACTACTCCCGCACCCATGTTATCAACTCAGCTTAACGCGAAGTGGACCTTCGTCGCCATTCAAGAAGGAACAAGCACGAAGACATCGAAATCAGCTTTCAAGGAAGCAGTGGGAATCAACACGACGTGGTTCTCACACGCAAGATGAGTGCTACATCGTCAATGCAGCATCAGGTATGATATCCGGAACAGACAGGTTCCTCGGCATGGATCAACGCAGCAATGTGGTCTATACCACTCTATGTAAATTCTTACCCTCAAGCCCCATCAAAAGTGCCAAGCGGACTTGGTACCCACAACTTTCTGCCTTTCAACGAGTACGGCTGTTTGAGATAGACACTGCCTTTTTTATAAGACCGCTCATGCAGCCCATTTTTGGATTTAGTAGACGCACTACGTTCTACACCCTCCAAAGAATTAACCAAGGAGTCTCCTGCCCTAGCGATGCTACTCTCGAGTCGAGAGTTTTCTAAGGGGGGGTGTATGTTAGACTCCGCTCGAGCGGGGGCTCCAAGGTGACTGTGGGATGTGACCACCCGATCTTGGCAAACCATGACTTGGTGCCGCGGGGTGTGCAATGGACCCGGTTTGGGGACGACGGATGATGGGACATAGTCCTGACCTTCATTTTCTCCTCAACTCACCGTTTGGCTACTACGGATGCGTGAGTGGGTTTGAGAGCGCCCGGTAATAGGAGTGTTCTTCTCCACTTCACAACATGGAGGTATTGGGAGAATCCACCTCGCATGGGGACTCCATGACCCAGTTTCGGGGCCGTCGGCTCTTTGTCGGCAGGTCTCATCGGCGAGCGTCGGCTCGGCGCTACACGCGGACGGGTTGTCCATTTTGGATGTTTAGGTACTCCATGCGGAGGCCTCGACTTCCTCTTCAAGATTAGCCATGCACATTCACAAACGCACGCCCGAGGTGCTCCTCGTTCGCGACCGGCGACTGGAGGCAGATTCGGCCCGATCCGGGGTATTTTCAATGATTTTTCAAGTTAGCCCAAAGTGGCCTGAGAGAGTTTCAGAGGGACCTCTTAGACATGCGCTCAAGGTCCGAATAGCCTCGTTTGTTCAACATGATCCTAAAGATGCTTTCGCACTCAACTCAAACTTCATGAACGCGTGGTGCCGAGACAGCTCTCGCGCGCATTGAGCTATACGTGGTCTCGGGCCGTTTTTTGGACCAGCCCATCAATGAGCCGCCAAAGGGTACTCAAGTTAGCTAGACGCGAGCCTCCCAGCTTGCGTGCTCTAAGTTGCTTGACCCTCGGCCTCTTGATGAAGGTGTCACCTAGAGTGTCTCGAGCACACCCGTAACACATAGTGTCTAATTCATTATTCACTTCAATACCACTCGGAACAAAATGTTTTTTGAAACTGTCCTAGAAACATAAATTGTGAAAATTTTTGGGCTGTCACCTTGTCAACATCGAATTTGCCTTCAACACCAATTTACTCTCATTGCAAGTAGCTTGAAAACAATAAATAATATTATTTACTTGGTGAGCCAAAGGCTCTTTTTGCACTATCTTCACGCACAAACAACCACGTGGCACATGCTTCAATTTTATTAAAAAAAACGCCGTCAGAAGTTGACGCTATTGTGAAAAGATACCAAGTAAGTAGTAAAAGCAGATTCGTAGAGTCACTTTGCAGAGATATCTCTGAATTGCTTTTGGAACGTGCGAACTGCCTCTATTGCATGCATGCTTGGCCGCAAGAGGACCTGAACTCCAAGATTTTCTCAAAGCAGCACTCTAGATGAGGATGGAAATACCTATTATGTGGAGGTTGGCACCAAGAAGAACCCTATAGCTAAGGCCTCTCTCGATGAAGTGCATCATTCCTAGAGGGGACAAGTACACCACTATCAAGGCTAAGCTCCATGAACTCAACCTTCACAATGTCTGTAAAGGGACATTGCACTCATGGATGCAGGGTTTTAGATATATCGCCTCAGGCCCTCTGTTGCGATCTTCCTATAAAGTTGGGAAGTTTTACATCAAATCCAGGATTGAGGAACATGTAACTCTTGCCCTTTGTTTACAGCTCCTATTATTGCACAAGCTTTTAAACCACAAGCAAAGGCAACTGCATCTGCAGAGAATCCTCTTGGTTGCATCTGCTCAAAGCAACTTAAGGCTTCTTCACATGCCCATGAGAGCATAGAACACAGCATGTGCTTTTTCCAATGCATCACATTTTGCATACATATCTACGAAATCATTCCCAATTTTGATATGTTTCTCTAGAAAATGCTCTCTACAAATATGAGCATGAATTTCATGGCCCTTGTCTACCTCTCGTAAATTGCCACATGCTTTTAAGAAGCATGGTCGGGTATGCCTGCTGGCTTGAGAATGACAAACTTGTTCTCTCTCTCTCTCTCTCTCTCTCTCTCTCTCTCTCTCTCTCTCTCTCTCTCTCTCTCTCTCTCTCTCTCTCTCTCTCTCTCTTTGACAAGATGGTGGAACAAGGCCTACAGCTAGATATAATCAGTTTCGCAATTGTTTTAGATTCATGTCGTCGTAGTGATCTTTTGGACCGCAGCTGGGAATAAGCAAAGATCGTGTTTTTAACTCGACAAACGATGACTACAACGGTATGGTCAAATGTTTTGGGCATGCGGCCCACTAGGACAAGGTAGCTTTGCTTAAACGAGAGAATCCCACTTGTTGGCAATGCGTATCATGAAGGATTGATGTTGGAATATCCAAGATGGGAATTTGCAGCCGGATGAGCTTGAAGCAAGGTATGATGGTCAATTACTAAATTTTTCTTATGATATAGCTGAGTTCCGCGTCAATCCTATTTCATGCTGCTATAATTATGACATGAATGATTGACACTATTGGTCCATACTGCTCAACCTCTTCTAGCTGCACATATGTCATTATGATAGCACTAGGTAATGGTGGTTGATTCCTAAAGACAGGCCGGGCTTTTACATTCCTTCACAGGCATCATTGGAGCCAGGGATTTCGGCAAAGATATTGTATAGTTAGTGTATGCACACAAATTTCAGGAAATGTTTGTGTATCCACATTGGGAGAAAAGCTCTTCCTTGCTTCCCTGTATGGCATTCCATGAAGCTTCATTCTTGAAGGGGAGCTCATCAAACACTTGTTTTGCTTTCTCAAGTGCACCGCATTTGACTTACACACTGACAAGGGTGTTGCTGACATATACATTCTTTCGAGAAACCCACTAGTCATGATAGCTTTGTGCAATTCGTGACATTTACACAGATCTCTGCCGTTGGCACAAGCCTTCAAAGACACAATGAGGGAAATTGTGGCACTAGGATCTTCATGATGCAATTGTGTATTTTCAATGTGAGCATCTTCCATGTGCCAGGAAGCTTGTGAGTGGAATCCCTTCACGTTTCTGGTTCCTGCAATAAGCATTGCATGGTCTGCTAGAGAAATGTATGGATATGTGATGTATCTCTTTGTGACGCCTTGTCTGTTTCAACATCAAAACAACCCCCATTAATTGCCATCTCTTAAAGCGTAGAAAGTGCTCACTGCAATGTGTACGCAATAGTTAAGTGCTAGTGCCCTTGCCTAAAGCTGCGGAGGAGAGTGGTCAAATTTGGAGGTGGTGGCCTTCATAAGAGCAAGCGTCTAGCAATCCCTCTCACACATGAACTGGCTCTATAGCAAACTAGTAAAGATGCTATCCTAGGGTCCCAAAAGAGTTGGTTTAACCATAAGGCTTTGTCTTCTCAACCTACAGGTTGTGGGTTCCCATGTTGGGTCTCCTCTAGAGAGACACCTTGTGCTCACATTTGTAGCTTGTTGTTGCTGGCAACTGCGTGCTCTATCCGTTGTTCTCAGTACATGTGGTGGACCAATTAGGTGGCCATGGAGATGCCTATGTGTGGCTCTTGCCCAATGGTACGCTCATGGCTAATACTTGAAAAGGATAAGCATCTCTCCTTGTGGGCCTCCCGGTGTCATTAGGAGAAAGTTGGGCTCACTTTTGTACCCTATAAGAAGTTCCACTTCAACTTAGAGAGAAAATAAAAATGCTAAATAATACATTTTAAGCCATGCTTTTTTGAGCCAAGAAGACGCCAAAATAACATATTCTTTGTCGGTTAGCCATCATTTTCCTTTTCTTATCTTCATTCTCTTGTCAGGAATCCAACTAATCGTATGACTAGTGATTCGAAACGCAACTCTTTATGTAGTGTATCATTGGCATAGAACATAAAGTTAGATATGGTTATCTTTAGGTTTAATCCATATCCTACATCTTTTATATTTGTCTAAATGTGTGTTTTATGTCTGACAGAGAGGACATATATTCACAATAGTGGAAGTTTGGATTGCACAAGCAAGTCTCCAATTTGACAACACTGCAAGGTCCGTTATCTGCGTCCAATTCCCCATGGCTATGTGTTTGCTTGGCGCAACACATAAATGCTATGGGGCAGGGCACGGATTCCATTTCTTATCATTTTTGGAGAGACCATAGTGCTAAGTCTCCACCATACTTTTGTATGGCACTTCTGCATGATGTGCACCGTATACTTCGCCTTTTCAGTCTATGACCCTTCATTGCAAGGCAAAATGTTTAACTATTCACATTGCTTTTTTATAGCTTGACTCAAATATGTCTGCAATTTAGACAATCGAAACGCACCTATACATCATTACATGTCAGTAAAGCACTTTATTTCTTAATGTAGTTTATTGATGTTTGACCCACTTGCTTGTTTTAGAATTTTGGTTTACCTGTATGTTGTCTTTAAGAATATACACTCAATGTCGATCAACATCTGTCCATATTAACTACAGATGCTAGAAAATCATTGCTAGATAACCCACTGATGTCTTGGTCAAATAATGATAGTCTACACTCTACAACTCATGAGCTATCCACTTCAACCATTTAAGATTTCCTGGCTTTCAACATCAAGAACAATCCTAGCCAAACGACCACACATAAGAATAGGATTCTACAAACTCTCTAAAGAGTTTCTATGCGACATGATCCGTTGTCATTCACAGCTACAACCCTTTGACCTAATGGATCAATCCCAAAACAAAACCAGTTTCTCGATTTTGAAAACATTGGTTGAGCCATCAAAACGACACGCATATACCACATCCGATACACATGAATTTGGCTCCATACAACATGTCAAAAGCATGTTTGTTTAATTATTCATTGCTATAATATTTTTTAGCAAGGCCCACCAAGCAAGACTAGTTTAATTGAGACATTATGGCTTAAAAAAAGTTAATTTACCTACAACAAAAAGAAGAAGCGCTAGACCCTCTCCTTAACTTTCATATACATTGTCTACACTATATATAAAAGGGAAATGGATTCAACAAACACAAACACCCCCTCCCCCTATATATATATACCCTAAGCTTTTTTCTCAATTGTTTGACGATAAACTATAAAATTTTGAGCAAATTGTCAAAATTTTGTCGAGGTTTATACTAGTATTAGGAACAAAATTAGTCAAAATGATAATAAGTTGTAGTATGATTTTCATTTAGAAGAGGCAATATTTTAAATTTAATACAATTTTTTTAAGAATTAGAATATATTTTTTAGATAAAAATTATAAATTTGACTATAAAAGTTTAGACATCTTACCTAATGCTCATATTTTTTACGATAATGTGTAAAATTTTACTCTTAGTTATAACCAAAACCCTAGGGCTCAAATTGTGTTTTGAGCCAAATTAACAATATATAGCCAAAAAAATTTACACTGGTCCCCCCGCCAAAGGGCGCTCTCTCCTTGCTCTAACAGTGCGCTTTGCAACCACGACACAAGGAGAGTCCACACGCACACACAAACACACACACACAGGGAGGACCACCGCTAGAGGCTATGCCCCCAAACTCCTGCCATATTATAATTGTAGTCTACACCATGAAAGAGAAAACTTACCATGATATGTTTAGTTCTTAGAGCGAGATTTAAATCAATGTTCACATATCCCAACTTGTAGTGTAAATTTCTTGATTGATATTGAAAAATCCCAGTAAAGATTTCTTTGGACGTTGATTTTTCAAGGATAGATTTTGGGTGTTTTAGCTAGATCTTTTTAATAAATCTCGAGTGCATGACTAGCTTTCTCTGAAATAAACAAGACTGAATAAAATGTTTTTTTAATGTTATCTAGGGTTGTGAGGGAGCTCCTCTGTCGAGCAATTGCAGCTTGTGAGGAGCAAGGGGGCAAGGAGGCCTACGACAGTGCGGTGGTTTCGATATGTGGAGCTGGTGGGTGATGTGTTCGTGGAAGCTTTTCCCTTGCGGGATTGGGTGCGCCTTGGGGACAAAGGCCCTTGCAGATCCTTGTACCTCCAATTTTAATGATGGCACCTAGCTCGCCTCTAATAGCCTACATTCTTGATGCTAACTCGGTTTCGGCTCTTGTTCTTGGGCGATGGAGCCTTGGCTTCAATTTGGCTCCTACTTTTGATGGCAATTTCTGCTTCCATCCTCAAAGGTCATACTTTGGCTCTTTTTGGTGGCTCTCTCATGGCATGTCATGTGTTGGTGGCAACGACGCCCACATGGTGGCACCTCCAGAGACTCCTACTGGTAATTGGGGATGTTGGGCCCTGCCTTTTTGGCAAGTATCTACTCATGTTTCCTGCTAGGTCTTGAGTGGCTTTTGGTGGGTGGCTCCCTCATCAGCTAGTGTAATGATTCGGTGGCTAAGTTGTGTCGTTTGGAGGGAGTTTTTTGTTTGGGGTGGTAGCTCAACAGAGTCTGTGGGAGCTTCTTGGTAACTTTTCTTAGTGTGTCTTGTTTTGGTTTGTTTTTTTATGGTGGATATCCTCGGCTCGTGTGAGGATAGAGTGATGTAATTTTTTGGTTAATATAATCTATTCACCCACATATTGTGGATTTTGCAAAAAAATAAAATAAAAAAATTTCAATCAACACTCTCAAGATTTTACCTTGTGCTCGCATCCCGCAAAGAGGTGGGGTTTAGGGTTAGAGGGGTAGTATGGTAGTGTCAAGTGAGATAGTTTGCTTGAACTAAGCTTGTCATATTATAAGGCTTTGCTTTTAACTATTTCTTCCCCCAAGACTACACAAGTGGGTGGGTTCAATTTTTAAAGGTAGTTGTGGAGGGGTCATTAATAGTAGTAACTTGAGAGAAACCAAACTTGAGCAGAAGACTCTTAGTTTTTCTTTACTAAAAGGCTATTCTTTCTTTCAACACTCTGTACAGTGAATGTATAATTGAGTATTCTTAACTAGGAGGTTACTCTTGTCATTTCATCATTTTACGAAAAGAAGATCCTCCTCCTAACTTCTAAGTGATTGTACATAAGGATTCTCTCCTTATCAAATTCTTACTTTTGGCTTTTTTTTTTTTTTTTTTTTGGACGTCCTTAGTAAAGAGTTCGATTTTGGTTGCATCTTTGGACCATTGGATATAGCTTGCACATTAGTGCCACATGTTTGATAATAAAATTTAGGGAAAATTACCCAAATACCCCTCTAATTTGTGAAAATTTCCAAAATACCTTTCAAATTTCAAAAATTTCCAATATACCCCTCATATTTTGTCATAAATTCCCAAAATACCCTTCAAATTTTTCTAAAATTTCCAAAATACCCCTGGTTGTGAGAGTAAATTTATCCAAAGATAAAAATTTTTGTAGCTTTTCATAAGAAGACTGATTGTCTATCAATACAAGATACTAAAACTAGAATTTGAGCTAGTTATGTAGGCTTTGAAAATGAATTGCTTCATTATGTTTAGACATAATTGTCTTTTTTGAGAGGTAATTTGTGACAAATTACATGCTAAGCACTAAAAAACGGATCTCCATTGTCAAAAAAGAATAAAGATTAGGAAATCGTGAACAATCCAACTAAAATAGATACAAACGTATTTTTAAAATTTTTAAAATTTTAGGAGTATTTTGGAAATTTTCACAAATTGGATGGGTATTTTGGTAATTTTCTATTTTTTTAATTATTTTTTGTAGGTCTGTGTGAGAGGGTGTTGACATTTGTGTACCTCTTTTGGCATCTAAAGGCCTTAGCACCCTAAGGGTGAAGATCGTTCAAACTTTTTTTTGCTAGACATGTGTCCCTAAGAGCTTTAAGAATCTTAACCTTTCAAATGCTATTGTCTAAAGTCTACATTCACTTTTTGGGCATTCTTGAAAAAGACTTTAGAGAATAAAGGATAGGAATATGTGCATACAATTTTGGGCTAATTCTTTGACTAAGAATCTAAGTGAAATGTAGCTTTGTTGAAGGGAGAAAATAACAAGCGAAGTAAGAGGAGAGAGGTCAAAAATGGTGGACAACCAACCAATTGGAGGAGTGACTTGAGGATTGGCATGAGAGGCTACATCACAAAGTTAGGAAAAGAAGATTGTTTTTTTTTAATATGTCTGTGCTCATCTTTCTCACATTGAAGAGCTCGCAAATGGAGTGGCTCAGCTCGAAGATTTCTCTCTCGCTTGATGAGGTCATGAGATCGAGGACGTTCATTGTGTTGTACTTATTTGAGACATGTCTTGAACGGCTAAGTTGAAGTGGGGTCTACAAAGATTTGATCTAATGAGAGTAGAAAGAGCGAGTTTGATCCCATGATGTGAGGAATTAATAAAGGGTATTTTCATTTAAGAACTTCAAAAAATTTCATCTCACAAAATTGTTTTATTATTTTCTATGCTTAGTGAATCTAACTTTTCTTATAAAAAAACATTAAAAATATTCTTTTGTTTAGGATTTTAATATATCTTATTATTTTATTGTTTTACATTTTTCACAAAACATATCAATTATTTTAATTTTATTATATCATATGCCTATTAGACCTACCTTTTCCTATGAATCCGTTAAAATTTTCTTTTGTTTTAATTTGGCAATGAGCCCTTTTAATGCTTTTATTGCATATGAATTTTTCAAGAAATGGATCCAGAATGGTGGTCACTTCCCTATGAGCCTCTCACAAAATTGCATGTGATGTTTTGTAAAATAGGTATCATATGCTTAGAAAAAAATAGCAAGGCCTAGAAAAAAATAGTAGACTTATTATATATAGAATTTCTACATATTTTCTAAATTTCATCTCTAATAGTAAAAGACTTTCAACTTTTATTAAATTTTGTGATGTTATATGTGTTTAATTTGTAACTTTCATGCATTTGACAAGGCTTGAAATGGGAAACTTTTTAATCTAATTTTGAGTTGCACCATGCTATATAGACAGACATGTATGCTATCTAAGCAATAAGTAACTACTCCAAGACGATAGTTATTGATGTTTATGTAAATTACATGCAGAAAGCTTATCGATGTAATCCTCAAGGCTCAACACAAGCTTGAGGTTGCTTTGTACATTTACTTCGTGAATATAATACATCCACTCACAATTGTGAGTTTGAAAAAAATAAATTTGTCACATTGCAAACTACCCACATTGAATTTCAATGACCATAACTTCAAAATTATTTGTCAATGTCAATAAATGATATCAAATTGCTCAAGAAAACCCTACTTAAAATATAGTATGATCTTTTTTTTTTCTACCATACTCACAATTGTGAGTGAATGAGTGGATGGAACATATATAATCGTATTTACATGCTTGTTTAGTCATAATTTAATGTTTTGATAGTTTTTGTCTGATAAAATCTCAAAAGACAGCTTCTATTTATTCAAAATAAATTCACAAAAGAAAAAAAGATCGGTTTCAACCTATAGAATGACTTTAGTTCATAGCTTTGTACTAAAATTACATTGATTGATATGAGCTTTCAAAGTTATCTCCTAATCAGCATCTTGACATCTATACTATATATGAAGCAGCTTAAAATTTTCAAGGAAGGAGAGACCTTGGGGCCTCCATGTGTCACATGTGTCACATTCTGCTTCATTTCAAAGAGAACCTTTAAAAAGAGTTAATTAAAAATGCAAAAGTGAAAGGTAAGTACTAGGATGGCAGAAAATGAAAAGACTTATGAGGGAATAGGTCTCACAAACTTTTTTTTGGGTTGAATTAAAGGGAATAAAAGGAGATGCTCCGTTGGGAATGAAGGTAAAAGAGGAAAAAAAGGAAATTGCTTGGCAGATCTCGCATGGTGGAAGGCATTAAAAAAATATCTGTCTATTTTGAGTCTACAAGCGAAAGTGCAACAAATGCGGTGTCTAGCTTAATGCAAAACGTTTTTGATGCTCGTAGGCCTCCAAGGGAAAAATCTAGAGGGTGGCATGTGGAGGAGAGAAGGCCTCCAAGGGAAAAATCCAGAGGGTGTCATGTGGAGGAGAGAGAGAGAGGTTAGCAGTGAGTGAGAAATGCCACGTGTGATTGCTCTTTCCATTTCCTTGGTGGTCTGCATTTGGAAGTTGTGCCTAGTCTGGCGCAATGCCGTTGCAAGGTGGTCGTTTCCCTGCGGCTACGTACTGCCCTCCTGAGCGAGACATGGCGCGCATATGGTGCATGCAATAGACGGAAGGGGATCATTGTGGAGCAAAACCAGGGTGGGAAGTGCATGGTAGCTTCCTCTCTCTCTTTCTCTCTCTCTCTCTCTCTCTCTCTCTCTCTCTCTCTCTCTCTCAGAGTGAGGGTGGGAGGCGTAGACATAGAAAAGCAAGCCAAGGATGAAGACGGAGGGAGACAAAGAGATGCTACAGGCAAGAAAGAGAAGCGAAGAGAACCGGGATGGCAGGGAACAAAGCGAGCATGCAATGATGGTGCGCACCGTTTTTTTTGTGGGGGGTGAGGGGGGAGGGGGGCGACAGGATGAAGCCTTGGAGCCACTTTGGGTTGCCCTCATGTGGCCGCACTGCAACTGTTAAAACCCAACGGTTCTGCGAGTGAGGAGGGGAGATGGCATGTGATGGTGATAGAAGGGATGCGCAAAGGAACAGAGAAAGAGGTTGAGTGACACGAGAGAGGGACCACGATGGGAGACAATGGTGGCAGCAGGCCTGTGCAGAGTAAAAGAAATCGGGGAGAGTTGAGTCCCTGACGAGCTTCTTGGAGAGTGAGAGGCAGAGACGTGAGGCCATGCCACGGAACAGGGCTGCGCAAAGGCGGCAGGGGAGGGGGAGGTTGGCATAGCCGTGATGGTGACGCGACTTTCTCTTTCCAATTCACAAATTCAAGGGAATCTAGCGAACAAATTAATGTCTTCACTTAAAGTGGACGGAGTAGTAATTCATCTCCAACTGTTTTCCCAATTTTGGCAGCAGGACACATTAGTTAGAATCTCTCAAGATGCTTCTTTAAAAGGTTGGATAAGAAAATGGTAGGGCAGGGCACGTAGAGAGAGAGGGAGAGAGAGAGAGAGAGAAATATTTGCCGGGTGTCGCGACAGAGAGAGACAATCCGTGTGCGCAGACGATTGGACGCTTCATGTGCGAAAAAGGAGCAAAGGATTGGACGCTTAGTGTGTGGAGCTGCCCCATACGCGCAGGGATCCAAAGGAGATAGGATGTGAAAGGGAGGCAGTACGCGCGGACTGCGTATATGCCTCAGTTGGATGTAGCAATTGCGTGTTGTGGAGGTGGCCCATGCATGCATGGATGCAAAGCAGGTACCCTGTGGAGGGTGGCAGTACGTGCGTAGTGTGTGTTGGTAGTGCTCGATAGCGTGAGCAAGAGACGCAGCGAGGAGAGGTTGGTGTAGCTGTCACAGGAGCTGCATCCACAGAGTGGCGGGGACAGCAAGGAGGGACGGCGCAGACAAAGCTGCATGCAGAGAGTGGCACGGGCAGGAGTGGGGGACGGCACGTGCACCAAGTGCAACGGAGACAAGCCTTAAGGTGGAAGAGAATCTCGTAAGATAATTAATTAATGGGAGGGTCGTAGACCCAATAAGTATGAGGGAGTCTTGGCAATGGAAAGTGAAAAAGACCTTAGTACTCTATCTAAATTTATAATACTTAAGTCTATAGTTTTTGGGAGGCTATTTCACTAGAGCCTTCGATTTCAAAGATGACCACTAACTACTTTTATTTTTAAAAATCATTTGATGGGTGGCTTTCTTTTGCATTTTTAAGGCCATAAATATTTTTTATCCATGTGTAGCTCAATGAACTTCCCTTCGGAGGTTTTCACGGGCTTTCTATGCCATAAATGATCTTTGATCTTGATGCTCGAAGTTCAAAAGCTATCGAGATGCATGTATTCGTGTGTGTGTGTGTGTGTGTGTGTGTGTGTGTGTGTGTGAGAGAGAGAGAGAGAGATCCATTCTCTCAATGTGTGTGAATACAAGAGACAAAGTCGACGTGCCATTCCCTGAGGTTTTGGCGCATTGCATGAAGGCTTTCCACATTTTCATTGCATACATGAAGTACATTGAGCTAAGAGCAGACCTTAACAAATGGCAAAGGTGGATGACGGGAGGGAACTCCGACAATTTTTGACTACTTTTGAAGGTTTTTACCTAGATTTCTTTGAGGTTTGTCAGTGCCCTTGCCTTTGGGTTGACTTGGAAGTCAAAGGTGAATCTCAAAATTTGGAAGTGAGATTGCACTAAATTTAGGTTTTCTCGAGCATTTAAAGGCAATTTTTAGAAAAAATGCTATTAAGAGCTTGCTTTAAATTAACTCAAAAAGAATACATGCAGACCTTGGCATATCCTTTACGCAGGGGTCTCTAACCAATACAACATATGTACACAATGACCCAAAACATATCCGAACATTTTTGCAAGTACACTATACTTCTATCAAGGACCTATCTTCTTCTTCTCGGCAAGCCGCTTCCTCCTTCTTGATAAAAGCTATTCGCAACTAGAGATAAATCTCAAAAAAATTAGATGGGATTATATTAAATCTAAGTTTTTTCCTCCAATTGTTGTGGGTGTCCTAACATTCAAATTAAATCTTGCGAGTGTGTGGCCCTTCCTATGGATGGAAAGAGAGAGAGAGAGAGAGAGAGAGAGAGAGGGAGAGAAAGATTCTTTTTTGGCACCCAATCCACTCTCTTTCTTTCTTGCCTTGGTCTCCCCCCTCCCCTTTCAAGCCCTTTCCTTATGTCACCTAGCAAGGGCCTCCAAGGTGCATTAGATATAATTGAGAAAGTTTATAGTTGGGATTATACTAAACCTAGGTTTTTCTTGAGCACTGGGTACACAATAGATTTTGCTATTATTCAATAGTCCATTATCTATACTCTCCATAATGGAGTTTGAGAAATTAGAGAAAGGAGAGGGCGTCCACGCTTTGTTTTTTGGTTGATTTGCATGGCCTATTGGATCAACGCCGAAATTGAGTTGTTGAGTCCCAGTTGGGGCATCCTCCTTACCACAGACACATTAAAGAGCCTTTGAAAATTGAGTGAAATAGTTCAGATTATGTAATTCCATCCTTTTTCAATGACATACAGAAGTCAAAATTGTACGTCTGACAACCTGTGTTGGCAGCCTGTGTGTGTGTGTGTGTGTGTGATAGAGAGAGAGAGAGAGAGAGAGCACGTAGAGTGTGCAAATCACCTTTTTTGACAATGTGCAAACTGTAGTAGTCAAAATTGTGTGTGTGTGTGTGTGTGTGTGTGTGTGTGTGTGTGTGTGTGTGTGAGAGAGAGAGAGAGAGAGAGAGAGAGAGCTCTGCCACTAGCAAGTAGACAGAGAAAGAGAAAGAGTGAGATGGGTCATCGGGATTAAGACCAATATTTTGATCACGATAGCTACTAATGATCATGTAGAGGCGAACAGGAGACAAGCACTTTCCATTGGTGGGGAGTGCTTGGTAGTAGAAGATGGGTGCTCAAGGCAATAGGTGTGCATGGGTTTGTTTGAGCTACTAAGAGTTTGGTCTTGTAGCAAGAGAGTAAAGAGCTAATGGCTTAGGTGGGAGAAATTGTAGCCACAACTTGGATAGACTGTGTGTGTGTGTGTGTGTGTGAGAGAGAGAGAGAGAGAGAGAGAGAGAGATGTAGGAGCCCATTCCATTGTCCAAACTTAGGGGACACGTTCTTCTCCATGCTCTCTTTCACCCCCCCCCCCCCCCCCCCCCCAATCATCACCAATGGCACTTTCCTGTACATTAGAGCACTGTGGGGGCTAACGTATTGAGCGATATTTATCTGCAAGTTATAATGGTGATGTAGTAATTGAAGAAAAATGATAAAATGGGTCCTTTTCTTGCAACGATGAATACAAAAAGACCTTAATAGTGGACCAAGGATGCAAAGCATCTTAGCATGGATGCATTTGGGCTTCTAAGTTGTTTTAGCTTCTAGGAGCCATTGCCGCTCACTACTCTAGCTTCACATATTTGGAGAGGCTCTAGATGTTTTACATCTATCCCAAGGCATATGTAAGTGTGTGTGTGTGTGTGTGTGTGTGAGAGAGAGAGAGAGAGAGAGAGAGAGAGAGAGAGAGAGAGAGAGAGAGAGAACATTATTTTAAACAGCATAGGAATAATCCAAAAAGGGACATTGGTCTGGGTGTGTGTGTGTGTGTGTGTGTGTGTATGAGAGAGAGAGAGAGAGAGAGAGAGAGAGAGAGAGAGGCATTGGTATCTTCCTAGAGTGACTCCAAGGACTACAATTTCATTCTCCTCATGCGTGGCCACAGAGATACACACACACACACCTACCTATATATGATTGTGTGTGTGTGTGTGTGTGTGTGTGTGTGTGAGAGAGAGAGAGAGAGAGAGAGAGAGAGAGAGAGAGATCCAATAACCAGGCTTTCCTTGACCGCAACAAGCGCGGATCACATACTAGTTTATAATTATTTGATTTATATTTATCTACGCATGGAAACTAAGCTTTGCATATAACTTTTCCTTTTTCAAGTGCTATTGCTCAGTAGAAATGACCCAGCGCCAAATTAATTGAAGTGTGGCGTAATTGTAAACTCGCTCGTAGCAGCGTAGCAAACAAAATTAAAAATAGCAAAATTGATCCGATTTATCATAATCAATTGGCAAGCCTACTAGTTGGTTGTATCCAAATTGTTAACATCAGGTTTTTTTTTTTTGGAAGTGATAGGCCTTTTCTAAAATTTTACAAAAACAGCTTAAAATTTTAAACTTAGAATTTTTCATGATTCTCTTATCATAACGATTTATTTTAACATTTATCTTCATGTCAATAGCTAACTATAAAATGAAATAAAACTTAAAGATTTGGTGAAAAACATGACAATTTAACTAAGGTCTGAGACCACTTGAATGTTCAACTGCAGCAATAGTCTTAGAATACCAACTTGACTCTCCACCTCCTTGTTGCACTCAAAGAAGAAACTACTATTCCTTCACGATTTGTAAGATTACTTTCTTTATTTTGACTTTTTGTGCTTTGCTCCACCAAAGTATTCCATTTGACTCCCATCGTGTCAGCACTCCTTCCCCTCCTTTCCAAAAATAATGTTTCTTGCAAAAAGCACAAAAGATATTCCAGCCCTCAACTCCATGTAAGGAAAGTTTCCTTATGTGACTTCCTTTAGTTTAAAAGCAAACATTTTTCCAAACAACATGTTATGGTGATTGTCTAGTATGCTAAACTAGTCTAAGAGCGCTACAGCAATCCCCCTCCCCCCCCCCCCCCCCCCCCCCCCCGCCCCCCAAACACCCCAAACCTCACTATTGTGAGTGATTGTATCATAAAGTCACCAATAGATATACAAATCAGTTTCAAGCTGAGGCTGAGCCTTGAGGAACAAAGAGTTACATCCGAGCTTAGTTACAAATATCTAGTAGCTTACTGTTGCAAACAATCCAATCCTTTACAAAGCAAGACTCATATGGATGACGAGGATTGCCTTAAGCCAATCATCCGAGCTATGTCTTTTACTTACCACAAATATTATCTCCTTGCTTTCTTGTACAATCTCTAAGAAGCTAGCCACAGAGAGGTCACTCCCAAAGACACGACAGTTTATGGTCTTCCAAATATCAATGAAGAAACAATAAATGATAATTTGAGTACAAAGTAGAAGTGGAGAACTTTGAAATTGTTTTCCACCAAGGCACAAATCCCTCTTGAAAATCCCTATCTTCCACGTCCTTTGTATCTATTTGTACATCTTTCTTGCAAGTCCTCTAATAGCCGGGCATTCCAAGAAAAGGTGGCCAAGGTCTTCGCTAGGCAATCTACACCCTGAACATCTATCGGGTATGATACCAACTACAGAAATCCCTCTTAAAGAGATGGATAAGAAAGCAAGGACTCTCATTGTAATAGCTTTATGCAAAGTACATTTTGTGCTTAGCATTTTAAATAATGAGTCAAAAATGCAACTTATGTCACTTCTTCTTGAATACATGAAAGGTTAATCAGGTGTTGGTTAGCAGTTGATGTGGAAGATAGCTGCATGATGTTCTTTATCGTTCTCGTGCAGTGAGAACATATACCATGCCTTTTACCAATTTTGAAGCCCCTCACTATTGTCCAAATGCCCTTGCATATAAGAAGACACAACAACACAGACACAACAACACAGAAACTTGAGTTCTTAATATAGGAGCCTATATTTTTTGAACTTGAAGACCATTGCCCTCTGTCCATGCTTACATTTCATATTTTATTGAGTTATATGTGGAGAAGCAGGTGTTAGAGTCTTGTGTCTTTTGAAGGGATGATGAAAAGCCAACCGACCAATGCCAAACAAAGGCCCTTCAAAATTAGAAATGAAGGGAGCAAATCAGAACGAAAAAAATAGCTAAGTTCCCAAGGTTGAGCTACCACTCAATGGGAATTTTGATCGGTGATTTGCATCTATGTTCCTATGATGATGAAGTTGATCCAGCTGCATTAGGCTTTTCTTGGTAATTTTCTTGCAATTTTCTCTTGGTTAGGGGCTATCTCAAGGATTTCAAACATAGATTGACAAATATAGTAAGCTTTGTTTACCAAGTGGCTTTATTGCAGAGAGGAGTAATTAAGTCTAAGTAGAGGTTTATCTCTATTTCAAGCTTTCCAAGTAGATTTGAACAATTTTGATCCCCTAGAAACAAGATCATAATTGGGGGGGCGGGGGGCATCTCTATTTTCCCTTGCGAAGAAAATGCCTCACATGTCTAAACATAGGATTTCCCAATCTTTATGGAAAAAGTGGAGTGCTCTATGACCCATTTAACAATGATTTTATCAACACTGGTCTAAAATTAGTAATCTTGTGGTCCCCCCTTCCTTTGAGGAGAATGCATAGCATCCATTTCACTTTAGCAATTTTTTTGTTTGAGGGGTTTCCACATAATAGGGAATTCAAATATGCCCTATCTAGCTCCTCCTAGTGTGAGTCCCAAGAGTGCTAGTTGGTGAGAAAGTAAAACAAGGAAGTAGCCTAGTTAATGATCATTTGCCTACAAGTGACCATCGACAACCTATCGTCACTTGCCTTGCCTTCACTATATAAATTTGATTGTTTAATAAAATTATCAATGGTAACATTGCCAAAATTTTAAGTTACCAATCGGTAACATTTGTAATTGGAATGGTAACTCTTGTAATTGAGTGTTTATATATATGTATATATTGATATATTTTATATTTGTGTGTGTGTGTATGTATATATATACACACACACACACATAAATATTGGGTATATAAATATATTATGTAAATTAAACATGAACCCTAGTGGCAACTATTTGAGAAAATCCTGTTACCATATGGTAGTGTGTAAGGAAATCCAAGTTACCAAGTGGTAACTCTGACTCAAACGAAGTTACAATTGGTCACATTTTTTGGCTTTGGTTCCCTAGGCGTTACCAAATTTATCATGTGCTTGCCTTTGGGTCAACTAATATCTGAGTCTTCCCTGTAGATCACATTGGGATTCCAAGCATTTGAAGAATGTATTGTCTTGAGGCAATCTTGACATCCTTGATCACTAATTTTTTGAAGGACAAGTAGCCCCACAACTTGAGAACCTATTCTCTATTAGCTAATCGTTGTGATCATATAGAATACAAAGGCATATGTGATGTCACTTGTAGTGATGGTAGAGCTCATGTTGGAGTAAAGGTGGCATGTGCCTTGCCCCAGGACAGATGTCCAATGTCCGTTGCCCATTGACTTCACTAACCCACTCCCTTATTCTTTATATACATAGAAGAATAAGGAGTGAGTGATGCTTTAGGTCACTCTGCTCCACTTACACTTCTGTCTGTGTGTGTGTGTGTGTGTGTGTGTGTGTGTGTGTGTGCGCGCAAACGCACCATATTTGCACATCCCTTCAAGTCATGCATCAATAATAAACCATAGTGATGAGCGTGTCAAGGTTTAGGGGTGAGGGTGTCCATGATCCGAGCATTTGTGGGTGGGTGGGTTAGTATGGGCATCAAGGAAGGAGGCTATCTTGAGGGGTGCACTATTTATTGTATTATTGACGATATATAAATGTACAAATTGGCCTCAAGCTCGTGGAATTTTAATACAATGTGAAACTTTGCTTACCACGAGATTGTGTAGCTTTAAAAATATATGTGTTAAATATTTTAATCTTCAATTCAAATATGCAATATACTTTAAAGAGCCTATATCCACAATTTTTGCGGGTCTAAAGGATGGTAGACATCACTTTCATGTGCAATATTTGACAAGGTTTTTGCAAAAAGTACATGATGAAATACGGCTCCAAGAATGCATGCAAAGATGGAGAACATGAAGGAGAGTCTCAAGAGCATACAAGATTTGCCCTTGAACAATGCAGGTATATACAAGCTAGGGGGGAAAAACTCCTAGTGAGAGGGCATAAAGTGTCACAGTGGTCCTAAGTGCGTTCAGACACATCACTTTTGTAATATTGTAACATTTCCCCCATGGAGTGATGTAGTGACCATTAGCTTGCGCTCATGTGTAGGGGAGTGTTTGACCCTATGTGATCATTCCACAAAGAAGAGTGAGCCCAAAGCTTTGCAAAAATCTTCAAACTTCTTATGGTTGTTTGGTGCCTAGGCACATAAACCAAGCCAACCTCTCCTATAGAGAGTCTCTCCTTGACATTAAAATAATGCATTGTGTTGTGCTTCAAGCGAGCAAGGAACAATGTGGTCCTTGCAACTGCCAAAGCACTATGACTATCAATGAAGATAGTGATGGCATATTGCTATCCAACACTAAAGTCAAGCATAAAGTATCTGAGCCAAACAAACTCATTAGTAGTTGTGAAAGCCGCCCTATACTTAGCATCACAACTCGATGTTGTCCTCGTGTGGAGTTGTCAAGCATGAAATAAAAGCCACTAGTGAAGACTCATGTTTCATGGCAAAAAATGAAAAATCATGTAAATATGAAAAAATGGATCCCATGCTGGGATAATA
Source organism: Adiantum capillus-veneris (assembly GCF_014529385.1). Lineage (NCBI taxonomy): Eukaryota > Viridiplantae > Streptophyta > Polypodiopsida > Polypodiales > Pteridaceae > Adiantum > Adiantum capillus-veneris. The sequence goes on from NC_140931.1 coordinate 75,118,023, forward strand.
TGACGCAAGATGGATAGTGCCAATTGAGTAGCAAAAGATCCAGTTAATTGCCTTCCAATTGTGTGTGCGCGTGCGCATGCACACACGCTAATAAAAAGAGAAAAACGGTATAAACTTTCTATCACCAAAGTGTGGTAGATTGATTATGCCATTTTTCCTCTTGAATAACAGTGTGGTACTCACTCTCTCGCACGAGAGAGAGAGAGAGAGAGAGAGAGAGAGAGAGAGAGAGAGAGAGATGAAGGGGATCGGGGAGCACCACAGACGGAGAGTGAGAGAGAGAAAAGGAGACACACACACGATGTGGGTGGGGAGACTGTGAAGTGGCAGCTCCCCCTATACAGTATACTCACTATAAGTATAGGGTAACAGTGGGCGGGCGCCCATGACCTGGGCGACCGGTCAAGGCACATAGGCCTTAACCCCAACAACCTCCCACTTAAAGGCCAATGTGCCTTTAAGCAAGATCTACTAGTGTACAACTAATAGAAGGTGAGAGATTCTCTCAATCTATGCCCACTGACTCTTGATGAGCTAGTGCATTCGGCTCTACTGATAGACAAACATCCCGCTGCGGAAGCCACACAGAGCTAGCTCCAAGCTCTGCAAAGAGTCTACAAGAGCTCATGCACTCCTGCAAGTATCGGTCCAATACCTGCAAACCTCCCCTATGCTCTATGCCGAGATCAGTCATCGAACAACTAATCAACCCTGCTGCAAATGCTCCCACTGCAGCTGCTATGTCGGGCCTCGAGATCAGCATCTCGTACATGAGGACACCGAACGTTGATGCAACCCTGGCAACCTCTGCCACCTCCAGCTCAGAACTCAACTCATGGCAATCCTGTCCCCTATCATAGAGACCATGGCACTCTGACTCCGAGCTCTGGAGTGACTCCTCGTGCCCACCACAGATCACATGTGTACCAGGAGACGCAACCTGCACAACAAGGTCACTGCTCTACACTCCATGCAAAGCATCCTGCAACCCACAAGCAAAAGAGACTCGCCTGCTCTCTCGCTCTCTACCTGGCTGCATGATCACAGAGACAGCACCGTCTCTCGCGTGATCCACATGCAATGGGTAACTTGTACCACTCCTGGCACCTCTCTCAATCACTAGCGAACCCAAATGCATCACAAAATCTCGCTTTCGTAGCGAAATCTGACATCCACAATCTCTAAGCTGACCAATTGAGATCAAACTCACTGTCAAATCTGGTACATAGCGCACATTTCGTAACAAGTAAGATGCACCACTCGGTAATGACAGTCTCACATCTCCTGCACGTGCTATCGCATGCACCGATCCATCGGTCAAACGTACACTGCCAAGCATCCCGCTAGAATAGCTACAAAACCATGCACGATGCGGCGTGACATGAAACATAGCATCTGCATCTAGCAACCACTGCGAAGGGAGTGCACTATCCACATGTATAGCATCTCGTGCATAGCTCGAGGTAAAAGTGACATCCCCATCACTAGTATACTCCGACACTACATGTGCCTCAACTGTCAAAGCAACTGAGTCCATGGCATCACTACATACATCTCTGAGACTACCATGTCTCCTACGATGTCGCATACGACGAAAACAATGCCGTCTAACGTGTCTAGAATTACCACAATACCAACATGTCACCTGTCGGTGTGCTCGTGAATGTACATGTCTCACACGAGTCCGTGATGACTCAGATCTATCATACATATCATGTAATTTGCGCCAAAGTGCTCTCGAAGTAGTCTCATACATAACAAGAGCATATATAGATTCCGCAAGGTGCAAAGAGAGCGTAGATAGTGCCATCTCCTCTAGCTCCTGCCACTGATCGTCAGACATGTTTGAAGGTCTACCTGCATCACCACTCAATGGTCGATGCAACCCTCGCTGTGTCAATGCATCAAGCATACACTCTCTCCGTGCCGCAAAGTCTGACCCATCAAACACGCGCATCTGTGAGAGGTCACAATTTGATCAATCACCTGTCTCTGCCATGAGCACAATGTAGCAAACTAAAAAGCAAAACCACCTCACCAACAACACCTAGAAACTGTCTACAAATATGGCCAGAAACACAATGTAAAACCTGTGAGACACACTCTAAAATAGAGCTCCCGCAATGTCAATACAAGTCAGCCCTAAACTGGCTCGAATCGCATCAACAAAAGTCTGCAAATATGGCTCAAAACCTGATGCAAAGTTGCACCAATAACCGTGCAAAACCTTGCACAAAATCACAAGTCAATATGACTTAATCGCGCATAAATATCTGACAAAATTTTTGGCAGAGTCTCCTTTGTAACTGGAGCAAAATCTCAACAGTAAACCTCAAAGAGACAATAATATATGCCACGATGGCCAATCCGGGAATAAACTCGACCGGAATCACCTCACAAAGTCATACATATGAGCATACCCGCTCTTGCCGGAGTACCACTCAAATAATCTCAGCCATAAACAAATACACAAATCCATATATGGCATACATAAACCGCCAAGACCATGGCAACATAGCTCACTCTCGCATGAGTGGCTCTCTGGACAAATGCATATCCAAAAACCTGTGTACACCTATGAATTTGCTGGTTGCTGCAGAAAATACTCCGTGTGTGTGAGATATACCAAAAACAGTGTTTTTGGGACCCGAAAGTGCACAAATAAACCTGCTGCTGTACCTGCTGTAATTCAAAGCATAATTTTAGCAAACAGACATCACCATCGCGTCCGGAGCGTGTCAAAACCCTGACCTACACTCCTGGATCATGTAGATCCGACTCTATATGACGGAGCTACGCAAAAAACTGCGTTTTAGAGCCCGAAAATGGCAAAAACGAGTTGCACACAGTCTTGAACATGCTCCTGCTCCACTCTGTGTGATGCAATGTCCTCTCAATGCAAGCTCCAACGCAAGAGCTCTGCCACAACAGCATCCAAGCACTCGAATGTCAAGCTCTCCTCCATCGAGCACTTCTCTAACGAGCTCCACTGAGCTCAAAAGCTCCTCTCACCAAGGAAGCCGCAACCGCCTCCTCGACCAAGCTTGACCACACCAAGCTCCTAAGCTCCAAAGACAATGCTCCTCAAGCTAAAATCGCTCTCCGTGAAACTCCGCAATCGAACTCCACCGTCGAGAGCGAGCGAGCTATCGTCTCGAAGCTCTCAAAGCCGTCATGCTCTCCGCGGTCACCATAGCTCTGATACCAATTGAAGGGGATCGCGGAGCACCACAGACGGAGAGTGAGAGAGAGAGAAGGAGACACACACACGATGTGCGTGGGGAGACTGTGAAGTGGCAGCTCCCCCTATACAATATACTCACTATAAGTATAGGGTAACAGTGGGCGGGCGCCCATGATCTGGGCGACCGGTCAAGGCACATAGGCCTTAACCCCAACAAGAGAGAGAGAGAGAGAGAGAGAGAGAGAGAGAGAGAGAGAGAGAGAGAGAGAGAGAGAGAGTTCTATTATCGTCCTCGGAGGTCAAATATGACCTATGGGACCAAATGAACATGTCACGTGGTGTGAGTGGAGGTCATAAGTGACTCTCGATGCTAAAAAATGGCTGAAATGAGCATCGCAATAGAGAGTCCACATCGTGGCTGGGAGAGGAAGGTATATAGGGAGAGCTCATGGCTGAATATATGAGGAAAAGAGGACCTAATGTGATCAAAAGCTGAGCACTCAAGTAGTGTGTGGTACTCACTCTCTCTCTCTCTCTCTCTCTCTCTCTCTCTCTCTCTCTCTCTCTCTCTCTCTCTCTCTCGCTCTCGAGCACATTCTAGTTTGTAGAGTAAGTTTCTTGATTGAAAATGAAAAATCCCTGTAATACCTTGGTTTGTGATTTTAAAAACCAAGGCCAAGAAAATGGTTCTTTTTAAAGGGGGGGGGGAGAGAGAGAGAGAGAGAGAGAGAGAGAGAGAGAGAGAGAGAGAGAGAGAGAGAGAGCACATTCTAGTTTGTAGAGTAAGTTTCTTGATTGAAAATGAAAAATCCCTGTAATACCTTGGTTTGTGATTTTAAAAACCAAGGCCAAGAAAATGGTTCTTTTCAAAGGGGAGAGAGAGAGAGAGAGAGAGAGAGAGAGAGAGAGAGAGAGAGAGAGAGAGAGAGAGAGAGAGAGAAACTGGTCCGTGCATACATGCACTGTGTTCTAGAGAGAGAGGGAAATAGAAACTTTTCATGGACTCCGACGAGGTGGAGAGATTGCAGGCAAATAAAAGTCTCTCGCCATTGAAATGGGCACAATTGACTTTGATCGTAAAGGCTAGGGGAGTGCAATTTTACTAATACTAGTGAAGGAGGCGGTGGATTTTGATAGGACCATTGGGATATTTTGGTTAGCCAGCTAAGCCTTTTCATCGATTGCAGCAAATGAAGGTGGGTGTGTGCGCAATAAGATGCACTGCTGCTGTTGATGAGAGAAATGTCGAGCTAGTTGGTCCACGTTCTAGAGAGAGGGGAAAAGAGAGAGAACTTTTCATGGAATCCAACGACGTGCAGAGACTGCAGGCAAATGAAAGAGTCTCCTACCATTGAAACGGCCACAATGGGTTCTGATTGTGAAGGCTAAGGGAGTGCAATGATGGAAGAGAGAGAGAGAGAGAGAGAGAGAGAGAGAGAGAGAGAGAGAGAGAGAGAGAGAGAGAGAGAGAGAGAGAGAGAGGAAGTGATTGGGTCTCTGCAAGCGAAAGCATATAGGCACGATATGTCAAGACTCGAGAGTGAAATAGGCAACTCTTTTGGATACCTTTGTTTTTGGTGTACAAAGAGTACAATGCAAAAAGGGGGGGGGGGGGGGGGGGGGGGGGGTGGGGGGGTGGTGTCGGGAAAAATGTGTCTCAACTTAATATCGTGCCGTTTCAAATTTCAAAAATGCCGGTTGAGGGCGAAGGGAAAAGGAGATATTCCGTCCCAAAAGAGAGAAAAATAGTGTAAAAATCTGAAAAAATAACCTAATTTTCTAAAATTTCCTCTTGGCAAATCCAAAGAAAGGAATTTTGTACGGTTGGAAAATTGATTTTCCCCGAACACTTTGGGGGGGGGGGGGGGAAGTTTGACATAAGGTAATGTTTCCATCATTCCATGGATAGGCTAGGGGAGTGCTGAGTAAGTGCACACATGCAGCTCTCGTGTTGTGATGGCAATGCTTGTCACTTTGGATAAAACTGCAAGAAATCTTACAATTGTTTGGAGAAGTCTGGCACGCTGCACTCACCCACACATCCCTTGCCCTTCTTGCCCTTGTGTCAACTTCTCAGAAGGGACCCCCTTTTTCTTTTGTCCCTCTGCACTATGGCACATCATCTCTATACTAAATTTATTAATACAAAAAATATTATCTTTTTACACGAACACCCCCAACAGCATGACGTGTCTGACACACAAAGGTAATAACAGCTCCGGTTAAATTTAATGCAGCTCTGTCAAAGTCCTATGAGGCACAAACATTGATTTATTTAAAAGCTAATTTCCACGATGGTCACCCTTTATTTTTAGGAACTCTGGAGTCTTTACAGGTGGTTGAAAATTTAGTGCCCTAATGTATTTAGTAGTGTTTGGAAATTGGGCTCAATAAAACCGGAAATTGGCTTTCAAAGAATTCTGTGAAATTAGAAAGTAGGTTTTTAAAGAATTCAGTAAAATTGGAATTTAGGGTTTTTTCACAAGCCAATGAGAAATGGAAATTGGGTTTTTTAGAAATCACTAAAACAATAAAAAATAAGCTTTTGGGGTTTTTTTTTCTGAAATTGAGCTTTGGGGGTTTTCATGAAAAGGATTCTATTTCTGATAATTGAACTTTGTGTATTTTCAAAGTGTGAATATTTAGGCCTCTCGTGAATTGCGCGTGGTCACACGAGGCACAATTGCAAAAATTGTGCCTATTGAGCTCTATTTCCCAAATAATGATGGCTACTGAGCGTTCAACGTGGTCACACGCAACTTAGTAGCGCAAAATTTCTATCACCTGGAAGTGCCTGCGGTCGGTTGGAGCCTTGGAAGTTTTTTTGAAATCAGACGGCACTCAGACGATAGTCAAAGAGTGAGAGGGGTAGCATTGAAGACCTCTGACAGGCCAGACGAATGAGGACGTGTAAAAATGGCCCGTCTATATCGCGCCACGCACAAATTGCCACTTTGCAACAGAATAACAACTCACATTCATTACCTAAACCGGCTCTCTTTTGCAACTATGCCGAAATAGTTACAAATAGATGTGCCTAGTACAACTGAGCCAGCACAGTTATCAGCGTGTGACCATGAACGAGGCTCAATTATCTGCTGAAATAACAGATAACTGAGCCTCGCGTGACCACCACCTTAGGGCCTTGTTCTTTCTTTTTTCTCTCTAATTAATTCAGTTGTTCTTCTTCAAAAAAAAGTGAAATTTTGATTTCTGTGTAGCGTCAAGAAGTGAGCTTTCATGCAGAAATTGCAGATTCTCCTTCCCAAATTGACAACAGACAACTCACATTTGAAAGAGGAGAGGAGGGAACACTCTCTCTCTCCCTCTCTCTCTCTCCATACACATAGGGGCCAAAGGGCTCACTCTTAAGCTCTAGTCTCACTCTCTCTCTCTCCTTCACACGCTTCATTGCAAAGAGCATTTGGGCAGAGCAAGAAAGCGTCAGGAGGCGCTTCACACGATTGCCAGATGTAGAGAGAGAAGAGACTCGAGAGTTCGGTCTCTTCTGCTATGCCTGCATAATCTTGGGATGTGTTTTTGGCGTACTGTGTTTGCGTCTATTGTACTGACGCCGCTCGCTTCCTTAAGCGCCGTCTCTTTCCTCTCGACTCCATACAATCACACAAAGAATCGCCCACTACACAGACACATACACACCCCACCCACATACACGCGCGCGTCGCACAGCTCAATACAGACACAACCCTTCTCTCTTCTGCATCATCTCATGCAAGCGTCCTTTTGTGGGTATGAGCGCTGGAGCTTGCTGATTGCTGCGAACCAAGGTCGGGGAAAGCAACAAGTAGAAGAGTACGCTTCTCCCATTTCTAAGCTTTTCAACACCATCGCCAGGAGCTTCATTTCCTACACACACACGCGCGCGCGCGCAGACAACGATTTTGCTTCTCTCTTTCGTTCAAAGAGTGCGCAAGCAAGGAACGATCGGCATTGCGGCGCGATGCAGATTTCTGCCGACTCGCTTCCGCAACCCTGCATTGATGATCCATGCGTTTTCTAACTCGAAATTAAGGTAAGCAGCTTGTGAGGAAAGAACAAATAGCTTTGCCCTCTCTGCGTTCTTTATAAAATTCAAACGCTTCCATTCCGCGCAACACAGAGTGGGGTGTCGTTACATAGGATAGAAGAACTCTCTCCTTTTCTCGTTAGCACTTTGCTTTACCAAGCAAGCGACCTTTCCTTTCTGTCCTGCTTACCATGTGTTGATTGCACATTCTCTCTCTCTCTCTCTCTCTCTCTCTCTCTCTCTCTCTCTCTCTCTCTCTCATGCACTCACAGCACAATCTTTCTCTGCATTTTTCTATGATGATTTCCTCTGCTTTTTATGTAGAACATGCGGCTTTTGCTCACCTCTGCTCTACTCCTCCAGGCTTGTTTGCGAACCCAGCATCCTCCTTATTGGCCTCAATAATGAAAGAGATATATGGGAACCCTGTCTTCAAGGTGGACATGGCGGCACTGGAAGAGCAATTTGAGCAGGTGAGCTTTGATTGCGGAAGCTCCACAGTTAGCAGAGATGGACTTAGCTCACTGGAGGCTCTTAGTCTCAGCTTCGGAGAGCTTCGGAGTGAAGTGGGCAGCAGTGTATTGCAAGATGAAGAAGAGGATGGGTCTAGTAGTACGTTGAGTGCAGATGGATCATCACCATGGGCGCCCATTACATCCAAGTGCTTGCAAATGCCCTCTCAAGACCTCGTGTCGAAGCCCGCATGGGATGCCAAAGGCAAATCAGAGCTCTCAGGTACTTCAGAGTATTCGATTGTCTAAGACACGATCGATTGCTATTGCAAGGCATGCATTGCTGTTTAAAACTCACAGGACCAGGCATGTGCAATGGGGGTGCTTGCGCAAGTGTGCATGTATTTCACATGCATCAAATTGCCCTTGCTTTGATCTCCTGGTTTAACATTCATGAAAATTTTATGCTTTTCTTGTTGTGCAAAGGATTTCTACCTTTTAATTACTCGATTTTACCTTTCCTTCTCACTCTGCATGTGCAGAACTTGATATGATGAAAGAAAAATTCTCCAAGCTGCTCCTTGGCGAAGACATGTCGGGTGGTGCGAAGGGTGTTTCGTCAGCGCTTGCCATATCAAATGCAATTACCAATCTTTCAGGTACGCATTTGGAACTAGATGTCCCTTTCAATTTACATTCAATGCCTACCATGTTGGAACAACCCCAAGTTGAATCTCGTATTCTCTGCCAGCCTCTGTGTTTGGGGAGCTCTGGAGGCTTGAGCCTCTCCCCGAAGAACGGAAAGCTCTGTGGAGAAGGGAAATGGAATGGCTTGTATCAGTTGCAGATCACATTGTAGAGCTTGTTCCATCTTGGCAAACCTTACCAGATGGCAGCAAATTTGAGGTGAGCGGTGTCATGTTCAATACATGCTGGCTGGTTTTCTTTAATTTGTGATGATCTCATTTGCTATTTTGCTTATGCCACACTCTAGGTTATGGTTAGTAGACAACGATCAGACCTTCATCTTAATCTTCCTGCACTGAGGAAGCTCGATACAATGCTGCTGGTATGCACTGTTTAAGTCCTCATCAATGGTGGCTTCATGTATAATTCAAAGTGTAGCCTCATGTATAGTCCAAAGTGTAGCCCTTGACCGGACGTTTATATGTATCCTCTTTGCAGGAGACGTTAGACAGCTTTGTTGAGACAGAGTTTTGGTATGTTGATCAAGGGATATTGATGGCTGAGGATAGTAATCAAGTGCCTTTACAGAGGCAAGAGGAGAAGTGGTGGCTACCAACGCCTAAAGTCCCTATGAACGGTCTCTCTGAAGACGGGAAGAAGCGGTTGCAACATCAGCGAGAGTGTATCAATCAAGTGCTAAAGGCTGCGGTGGCTATCAACACACAAGTCTTAGCTGAGATGGAGATTCCCGATGTATACTGGGATGCACTACCTAAGGTAGTTCTGATTTCAAAGACGAATACACACATACCTTACTTGGATTAAGGAAGGAATTAACTCATTAATGTGCTTTCTGGTGGTTTTCTTGGAAAAGAGTGCAAAGGCCAGCCTTGGTGAAACCTTGTACAGACATATCACCATGGAGTACTTTTCTGTGGAGGTTCTTTTGAGCATGCTTGACTTGTCAAGTGAACATAAAGCCTTGGATTTGGCAAATAGGATCGAGGCAGCAGTTCATGTGTGGAGGCGTCGGCGGCATCCTAGAAACCTATCAAGGTCTCAGAGAGACAACAACAACAGGCAGAATGGCAGGAACTGGGGCCTTGTGAAAGAGATGGTATCTGATGTTGAGAGGAGAGACCTTTTCGCAAGTCGTGCAGAGGGTGTTTTGGTAGGATTGCGGCAGAAATTTCCGAGTTTACGCCAATCCTTTCTTGACACAACAAAGATTCAGCACAACAGGGTAAACGCACATCATCTCTTACCATGCTTATATATGCAAAAAGGCTCTTCATTGAAGGTTATTTTGTTGTCTCTGCGCTCATGTGTGCCCTTTTGCAGGATGTTGGCCAATCCATTTTAGAGAGCTACTCTCGCGTAATGGAAAGCTTGGCGTTCAGCATCATCTCACGGATTGAAGATGTCCTATATGTGGACGATCTTGCGAGGCGTGCCTTACCACCAGCACCGCCAGCTGTGAAAACAAGGATTCCATCTCAGAGGCGAGGATTTTCACTCAATCTTTCTGTGCATACGCCATATGTGACTCCATTTACGACGCCGAGTGTATCTCCGACACCGTCGCCAAGCCCAAGAAGGACACCCAACTCGCCATTCCAACCTGGTCATGATGCTCAAGGCATGTCAGAGCTTATGGGGTATGCATATGAGTATGTGAGTGTGGAGGATGCAGAGTTTAGGTGACAAAAATGGAGGGGGTTGTGATGTATAGTTTCGACATGTCGGAAGGGAACCATAGCGAACAGGGGGCATGAAGAAGGTTACATGCTCAATTGAAGCAGGATGTGGCTGCTTTACATGCATAGCTGCCATTTCATGCAGGGCTCCCCACTGCTCTGGATCCTTCTTACCCTCAATTTTCTCCGTACCTTAATGCATCTTAATGGCCAAATGCTGCCATTTCGTTATGTGGGTTTCAACGCAAAGTTGTACCCACCAAATTTCTCTTCTTTGTGCAGAGGCAAATTGCATTTGCATGTTTTTGGCATTCTCGTGCTTGTACATGTATATCTTATGTCTGCTTGGGAGTTTTGCTCAATAGGAAAAGGCTATGCTCTCAAAGAATTTTGTCTCTAGGGGAACAATCAATTTTCTAAGGAGAGGTAAATGGGAATAGCTTTTCGATCACAAGATTGGTCATTCTGTTTCCCTCTCGAGTAAAAGGTCTTGAGTTCAAAACTCATCGGTAACATCTATGATGTCTCTTGGGAACCTTAAAATTTCTCCTCCTCCTCGACAAATTTGGGAGGTGTACATGCTCGTGCACGCAGAGTTCAGATTTTATGTAGGATAGAAGAGCTGGTGCAGGGGATCTTAAATTGTATGGACCATTTAAGGAAAATTTGAATCTTCTAAGTGCAATCTCCTATAATACTCCACTATTTTGAATCAATTATGTCAAAAGATAATTGATGTGAAACTCTTCAAACATCAAGTATGCAAATAATGAGAAATATATGATGGATTTATTTAATCCTTGTCCTAGTTTTGCTACCGGTCCGTTTATTGGCTTCTTTACCCTACGACAAAGTGAATAAATTACATCTTGTAAAAAGCAATCATACCTTTTGACAAAGGAACTTTCTTTGGAGAGTGTACACTTCTTACATTGAGTGAGTATTTCTCCATGCAATCTATCAACTTTGTGTAATTGGAAAAAATTGAGAAAGCCAAGATTGATGAGTGAAAAAACCATGAAGTGCGGAACTTGGAGAAAGATGATTTTGTTAAACAACATTTGCCTGCACAAAACACAAAAAGCATGGCACTTTTTGTACCCATTATTATAGCATGACATGCTTAGCAAAGGAAGGAAATGATGCCTTGCAAGAACGTAATGTGGTTCACATGTTGATAGTCCCTTGACCATCCCTTTATAAGCAAAAGTCAGAATGGATGGGAGAGGTTTCAAGTGTCTTGAAAGGTATTGTATTACTGGGTTTCTTTCACAACTACCCACCTTACCATTCCTTGAAAGCCATGGAAAATGACTCCGATTATCTCACAGTGGGTTAGAATTGCCAAATTTGCATCATATCAATTTGTCGCTAAGAAAGCCTTGCAAGCTGTTTGTGTAGCCATGCCCAAGTCTTGTGCTCTAAATTAACCGCTCCGTGGTTCAATTTTCTCTCGAGGGTCATGTGCCTTTGATATTTGAAAATGTCTATCGTTGCCTTACAATGTTGTGATGTGAAATGAAAAAATAGAAAAAGCTAGGTTACTTGTAACTACTGCAGATTTGGTGCAGTCTCTTGATCATAGTTGTGCAAGGTTTTGGAGTGCTTTTGGGCAGTCAAATGATAGTTGTGTGAGTGAGCTAATTTGGACCAGTTTCTTCCAAGTGCCCAAGCCTGATCTCTTCACATGACCAATTCCTTGTTAGAATGGGGGACGGAGATTAGATAGTGGATGCCCCCCAAAGTGCAACACAGAGCAAATATCTAATGAAGGGTTTGCCAAGTCAATGAAGTATATTTCAAGTCAAATATGGGATATGGCACACACTTTCACAGGTGATACATGATGCTAATGGTGGTTTGTGATTTGAATGACCTTGGTTTCTTTGCCATAGTGGACATTACAAAGCCAAGTTCACTGAAAGAAGGGGCTCTATGAAAAGTATGTCAATGCTTTTGTGGGGTCCATTATATTGGCAGTATTCTACAAGTTTGAATATTGAAGGTGAAAACAATTGCCAAGGAGATTCCAATGGCCTCTAACTATGACCACAAAGCCCTATAAAGTAAGCTCCTTTGCAAGTGTAATTGTACAACTTGGATGTGAGTCCTCCCAAATCCATGAGGAAGCATATCAATACTTAAGGACTAGAAACCACATTGAATTGGAGGATATGGCCATTGTATTGCCCTCCCTTTTTAATGGCTAGGTTTTTAGGCTTCTATTCTTCAATGATTACTAGCAGTAGATTGAACATCACCAATTAGAAGGAGAGTTTCTGAGTCGTGTGTTGGACCAATAGGAGCATTGGATCTTCTATTGGTTTTGGAAATATGTCTTCCTTTGAGGCTTTGACTTGACCTGTTCCCAAAGGAAAATAGAAGCTTGGACAAAAGGGTGGTCAAAATTGTCGAGTGAGGAGCCGCAAACACTACAATTTTTAGCATGTGAGAGTTCCCTACCCAAGGACAAGTCCTTTATGGAAGAGCAAGCCTAGTGATACCTATGGAGACATCCCTTTCCCTTTGTTCATATTATGGAAGTGATTTTCCACGTTCAAACTCCTTTGGATTGAAGGTCTTCCTTTTGCCTTCATCTTCTCCCTAATTCTATATCTTTCACTCTTGAGTTCTTAGTTAGGAAAGTCTCTGCATAATCAGAAGATTTGGTATATCTATTGAATCTATGATCACATATATACATTTGACAACAAAATATGAGGTGGATTTCAACAACCATCACCGAAGAAATTTTGAGAATCATGCAATAGAGTAGGAGAAAGAAAGGTCCACAAATATCCCATCCTTGTCATGATAGAAAGAAAGACTTTTTGATACTAGCCATGGCGCAAGCAAGAGAGTTAGGATATGCAACGAACTTTGGAACAAATGCTCCACTATTGCTGCCCTCCTTGGCCACCAAAGCCACCCACTCTTCTCTTCCACCCTCTCCTCCTCTTCTCCTCCTCCACCACCTCCAGTTATCTGCTTTCATCCTCCCTATCCATCACCCACTACTCTCCTCCTCTTGCCCTCCCCCTACCTCCACATTTGTTTTTCACCCTCTCTCTCTCTCTCTCTCTCTCTCTCTCTCTCTCTCTCTCTCCCCTTAACTTGCAACCACTACATATCTCTCCTACTCTCTCCCTCCCCTTACCTCCATGTCTCTTTCTCACTCACTTCTTTTCTCTCTCGTACCCATTCTTTCTCTCCCTTCACTTGTGCAATTCTCTCTCTCTCTCTCTCTCTCTCTCTCTCTCTCTCTCTCTCTCTCTCTCACACACACACACACACACACACACACACACACACACACACACACACACAGACATTGGGGCAAAGGAGAAGAGTTCCATCGACTATGGGCATTGTGCTCACTGCAAGCTCAAGAGTGTGAGTATCACACAGTACTAGAGCGCTCAGTTCTTTTTCACATCCAAACTTGCTTCCCACACACCTTGAGCCATGACTTGGACAATAATTACACTAAAACTTTTAAAATTTTGCTAGTTTTCTTCACAAGGTAAGCTTGGAATCTAGTCGGGATTTGGCAATTTTAATCGACCAAAAATACATTAGACCTTGGTTTCTTACAAACATTAGGTGTGTGTGTGTGTGTGTGTGTGTGTGTGTGTGTGTGTGTGTGTGTGTGAGAGAGAGAGAGAGAGAGAGAGAGAGAGAGAGAGAGTGCAAAGTCTATTCTCACTTTCCATTCAGCATTAGGGAAAGTGAGCTTTACTTTTTTTTTTTTAAATGGAAGATTTTGAGCATATGACTAGCACCTTGTCGGCGATACACACTATTGCAACCATTCAGCTTAGCTCCCACTCCCTTCGATGCAAGACGAGGCACTGCAGCAATTGAGAAGAGTCACATAGGCTATGCACATCATGCTCACTTCGAGTTCGAGAGTATAAGAACCACACACTACTAGAGTGCTCAACGTTTGCTCACATTTGAACTTGCTTCCCTCATGCTTTCATAACTTGGACCTACACACACACACACACACACACACACACACACACACACACACACACACACACACACACTCACCAATGTATTCTAGGTTCGAAGGAATCTAATGGGTCGCGCTTCATACATTACACCATCTGTATTGTCCCCAACTACAAAACCATATTCTTTGCTAGAAAAGAAAACCATACTCACCCTTGTATGCTTGAGTCTATTTCCTTGTCGACGATACGCACTATCATAGCCGTTCGCTTAGCTCCCACTCCCTTCGATGCGAGACAGGATAGTGGGGCAATGGGACAATGAAAAGAGTCACATCGACTATGCACACTATGCTCACTGCAAGTTCGAGAGTATGAGAACCACACGCTACTAGAGTGCTCAATGTTTACTCACATTTGAACTTGATTCCCTCACACTTTCAACCATGACTTAAACCTACACACTTTCCTCTCCCAGCCATACTATGGGCTCTCCATGTGATTCTCATCACTATGATCTTGGAGCATTGAGAATCACTTATCAACCCCATATAAAGTACATCACATGTATCTCTGGTCCCATTATCATAGGTTACTTGTTGGAATTAGGGTTTCAAGAAAACACACAGAGCTTGGAGAAGACAAAGAAGCTCAAGGCCCACAAAGAGAGTGTATTACTTAGTGTGCAATGGAAAGATAAGTTAGCCCTAGAGTAATGGGCTTATATACAATGCACGAGGGAAAAAAATCTTCTAGTGAGGGAAAAAAAGCCCCGGCGGTCCTAAGCATGTTCACACACATCACTACCACATGTATATGGTAACAAATCCCCCATGGGAGTGATGCGGTGAACGTGAGCTGGCACATAGAGTATAGGGAAGCGCCATGCCCTGCGAGGACATGATAATTCCACAAAGGGGAATAAGCCCAAAGCTTTGTGGAAAGCTTTGAACTTCTCACGAGAAAATGCCTTTGTGAAAATATTTGCAAGCCTGTCCTATGTTGGCAAGCTGATCTCTCCTGCTGAGAGCGTCTCCCTGACATAGTGGTAATGCACCTCAATGTGCTTTGTGGAAGCATGAAAAATTGGGTTTCCCGCAACTGCCAATGCGCTCTTACTGTCAGTGTAAATAGTGTTAGCAGTGTCTTTCCCAACACCCAAACATCTATAAGGCGTTTGAGCGATACACACTCAACCGTAGCTGTGAAGACTGCCCTGTACTGAGCCTCACAACTAGAACTTTCTAGAGTAGGTTGCTTCTTGCTCAACCATGATATGCATGAATTGCCGAGCATGAAACAAAAACCACTTGTGGACACTCGTGTGTCAAAACAACCAGCCCAATATGAGTCCAAAAAAGCGTGTAAATCTGGCGGCAGTGATCCCTCGTTGGGATAAAACAAGCCAAGATGTAAAGTGCCACTCAAGAAACAAAAAATCCTCTTGATAGCCTACCAATGCTTAGACCTTGGGCTATGCATAAATCTTTTAACCTGTGAGACTGCAAACTGAATATTCGATCTCGTGTTGCGTACATAAGTAAGGCAACCAACATCAGTTTGGTAAAGAGTGACATTAGCAGGATCACCATCATCATGAAGATTCAATTTCAAACATGTTTCCATGGGAGTGGAAATAGGATTGCAATCCTCAAGTCCAAACTTACATAGCAATGTCTCTATGTAACTTGTCTGACACAAGGCACTACCACCATCACACTGCTTAAACTGTATACCCAAGTAATGATGCAACATCCCCAAATTAAAGTCTTGAAAGTAGCATTCAAATCAGCCTTCAATTCAACAATAGGCTGATGATCTGTAACATTTTCAAAACCCCCATAGGCTGTACATTTGCCTCATTGGAATTTACATTTGAACTTTCACCACTAAAAAGAGGCAACAAAGTGTCATGAATGTCATGTGAGCTTACATTATTGTCTCTAGTACATGACAATAAGGGCTGAACAAAATTTTCCACAAACACAACATCGCATGAGACCAAGATACGCTTTGTTTGTGGATGATAAAACCTGTAACCTTTGCTTTCAGCACTATAACCAACAAAAATACATTTGACAACCTTATCATCCAATTTTTTTGCGTTGCATTTGTAGCACCGAAGCATATTCCAACCAGCCAAATAGAAGGCTTTCGATCATGCCATGCTTCATATGGAGTCTCCACTGCAAAGATTTTGTAGAACACCTGTTAAGTACATAAGTGGCACACATGATGGCCTCAAGCCAAAAACAATGCGGCAAAGCTTGAATTTTGACCATACCATGTGCCATTTCTGTAAGGGACCTATTTTTCCTCTCAACAATACCATTTTGTCAAGATCTATATGGCAATGTACATTGGTGTTTTATCCCATGACTATCCAGAAGTGCATTAAACTCATGAGACATATACTCTCCCCCTCGATTTGAACGGAGGGTGCCCGTGGTACATTTCGAGACATTTTCAACCATAGACAGAAATTGCTTGAAGCACATAAACACTTCGGACATGGCTTTAAGCTGTGTATAGCGGATACACCCATGCATGCCTCAAGTAATCATCAATGAAAGTCACAAAGTAAAGGTAATTTCCCAAGGATGGAGTTTTCATGGGCCCACAAACATCACTATGCACAAGCTGTAACCTGCATGTGGCCCTAACTAAACCATCCTTTGGAAACTTCGAACACTCCATCTTACCCAAAATACAACCTTCACAACATGTTTGACAGGTGCTTCAAGAGGTGGCAAAGAAGCAACCATATTAGATTTTTGCAAACGCAACAAACTGGCAAAGTTTAGATGCCCTAAACGTGCATGCCAAAGTTTTGCATATGAAATAGCATGAGAATCCACAAAAGTATTTGGAAATTTTTGCCCTCAGGATTGTCATACAAAGTGAACTTACGTAGCCCATGACATAAATGCCAAATGCAACAATTTTATCATCAAAACTGAGATCATGTACTGTACATTTGTCATTCACAAATTTGACTACAAGACCAAGTCTAGCAAGTGCATATACAGACAAAAAATTATTCTTGATCCTAGGTACATACAATGCATCAACAAGTGTGAAAAAACTACCATTTGCAGCAGTAAGCACAATCTTTCCAACTCCCTGAACCAGATAAGAGGCGTTGTTGGCACAAGTGGCTGAATTCCCATGAGAGACAGACTTAAGAGAGGTAAACAAATCACGATGTGAGGTAATGTGCTTTGTAGCACCAAAATCAAAATACCTCAGATGTGAATCTGCAGCAACTGACATGCATGCATCATAGACAACAGGATCATAAGTACACTCTACACTAAAAGCCCACTCTGCATCTACATCAGCATCACAGTCTCCTTTAATAGAAGACTCTATAATAGTTGTGCTTGTATTGGCCTCTTTCGTCTTAGCCTCTTTTGCCTTCAATCTCAAACACTGCCCGATCAAGTGATCATTAGCTTTACAATGATGGCAACATATACGAATTGTTGCCATTAGAAGCATTCGGAACTTGTGATTTACCACTTGCAAAAGAACCATGAGAAGTGGTTATATTGTTGTTACCAGCTTTTCTTTGACAGAAACAAAAGCACCTTCAACTGCACGCTATTTAGCCCTGTTTAAAAAAAAAAAAAGTGACTCTTGCAATAGTAATGTGCATAATGCATCAAACTTGACAACTTCAAGATTTCCTTGGGTCATAAGCCTCCAAGTACAAGCAAAAGTCTGGTAAGAATCTGGCAAAGCATCAAGAACAATCTGGACAAGGGAACTGTGAGAAATGGCTTCGCCTGCAAAAATAAGTTGCTCATTTATATCCTTGACACCATCAAGGAAAGTGTCCATTTCATCTTCCTCATGCATAATCTTTGACTCTAGCTCTTTACCTAGCAATACAATTTTAGCATCATTATGACTTGCATAAAGACCAGCTAGAATATACCAAGCCCGCAAAAACAATTTGCTCATTAATATCCTTGACATTAGCAAGGAAAGTGTCCATCTCATCTTCCTCATGCATAATCTTCAACTCTAGCTCTTTGCAATTTTTGCATCATTGTGACTTGCATAAAGACTAGCCAGAATATCCCAAGCGTGTTTTGTAGATTTTGCTAAACGAATATGAGGAGTAATAGTGCGCTTTATAGACAATGCGATCAATGCATGAGCGTGTGCATATTTTACATCCAAACATGCCTAGACAGAATAGCTCTCGCAACAACAATCCTGCCATCAAAACCTGCAACATCCTCAACATCGCCTACATCCTCAAAACCAGGACGTACATCAATACCATGCACAATATTCCAAGCACCCTTTGACACAAGAACATGAGCCCACATAGGTTAATTGTCCCCATCCAATCTGTCCTCAACAGTAAACATCTTGAATACATCTGTGTTGTTGTCAGCCATGGAGAATGTCTATACTTGTTGTGAAAACAACTCGAAAAGAGGAGAAACGAAGTGAGATCAACAGGTGCTATATAGCACAACCCGTAGAAGGTTGTAAGGGACCTGTTATGCAGAAAAGGCACTAACAAAATTTTTGTACAAAATGATGAAATTGTATGTACAACACTGCCTGTAGTGGAAACGGAGACCGAAATGAGACCAAATGAAAATTCTGAGCAAACAAAACTACACGAGATGTCCCAACATATTTGTCAACATGCTGACGCTCGCCAAAGCTCACAGAAATTGGAGAAAGTGAGAAGAGTTGTTGGGCAAAAGAAAAAATGAGACACCTCTATAGCTTTATAGCCCAAGAGCGTTAAAACTTCAATCTCAACACCAAAAAGTATACCAAAACCACTCTTAGTAAACCCAACAAAAGGCATATTCTCCCTTGGGAATTTACAAGCACGGGCCCACCCAAAGGACCATCGCACAGAGGAACAAAACCTTGTCAAAGCACGAATGTACAGCACATGCCGACCAATGCATATGAAGATAAGGGCCTCCCCTTTCACAATTGAACATCACAAAACCACAATTTCAACATCAACTCCACAATTTATAGATACATGCCCACCCAATCTATCTGCACACAATTTGCCACTGGGCTGCCATAGCCATAACATTGGAGAGAACTAGTCGTAACCTGAAGAGCACAACTCCAATTGGGGCACCTTAAAGCTTGGAAGAAAGCTTGAAAAATGACTTGCGAGAAATTTGAAGATGATCAAAATTGACGTGAACAAAGAGCTAACTCGGTACCACTACACATAGAGAAGGCAAGGCGAGGGCAAAAACTGCATCAGAAACCATCAAGGAGGCACAACGAGCTAAAACCTGCAAGTTTCTAGAATTTGGCTGCATTTTTAAAAATTTTACATGAGTTTAAGTTATATACAAGTGGCACTTCAAAAAACTCGCTAACGGGCACTTATTGTAACCCGATAGCTAGCGCTACACCAGCGACTTGCAGTATGTGCTTGCTAAAGAAATCCAAAAACCCCACAAAAATAAAGCCCACACACACTTTTGACATCGGGTGCCATGTCCATATGTACAAATTTACAAAAAAGAGGTTCTCAAAATGCCGCAATAGCGTGTGCGGGAGCTGCTGGTGATTAAGCTCGAGAGGACGCAACCTGCTCCGATACCAATTGTTGGAATTAGGGTTGCAAGAAAATACACACAGCTTGAAAAATGGAGAGAGAGAGAGAGAGAGAGAGAGAGAGAGAGAGAGAGAGAGAGAGAGAGAGAGAGAGAGAGAGAGAGAGAGAGAGAGAGAGAGAGAGAGAGAGAGAGAGAGAGAGAGAGAGAGAGAGAGAGAGAGAGAGAGAGAGAGAGATGTTACCTAAGAAAATTAGGGAGAGAGATGGATAGATAGAGACGATGCTACCTAAGGTAGATACATACAAAGATGCACAGAGAGAGATATGTTACCTAAGAAAATTAGGGAGAGAGATGGATAGATAGAGACGATGCTACCTAAGGTAGATACTTACAAAGATGCAGAGAGAGAGAGAGAGAGAGAGAGAGAGAGAGAGAGAGAGAGAGAGAGAGAGAGAGAGAGAGAGAGAGAGAGAGAGAGAGAGAGAGAGAGAGAGAGAGAGAGAGGGGGGGGGGGGGGGGGGGGGGGGGGGGGGGGGCGGAGGAGAGGAAAGGAAAAGAAATAAAGAGAGATTGTGTGAGAGATGGGGAGGGAGAGGGGGTGGTTGGAAGTTAAGAGAAGAGGGGGGTTGGAAGTTGGTGGTGCAACATGGAAGAGTAAGCGGGGTTGTTGTGGCTCAAAAGAGCACCACTTGCCGCTGGTGCTAGAGGCAGCAATGGGTGGCATTTGGTGGTAGTGAGCGGTAGGGGTTGAGGGGGGGGGGGGGAGCTTGCTCCAAATCCACCCCCCAAGCTTGAAGAGGTCCATCGAGGACGTCTTGCTATAGTATTTGTACATGCATAGAAAGCTTCATCTTGATCTTGAGAGGTCTACTCTCCCTGTGCGTGTAGCAAATTGTAAGTGGATCCTTCCTTGCACATATAATTAGGGTTTTCTTGTCATTGAATAAAGTGGTTATTGTCTATAGTAAGACTATGATTTTCATAGTGTTAAACCCTCAAGTGTACTAAAAAGAGAGCCAATCGAATGTTTGACAAACATTTTGAATGCATCTCATGGCTTGCAGGTCCTAAGTAGAAGAGTAAGTAGATTCTTTTGTAAAGATGTACTAGAAGTCACTATCCATTTTGGTCTACATAGTTCAACTCCTTGCACTTTTCTCTGACATTCTCTATTCCATCGACTATGGAAGATATTGATGTACACCTGAGGTCATTCTAGGTCACACTCTCTTGTCTCTACAATAGGTGTTAGGGTGGTAAAGCCCAATGTACCATGCCTGAGTGTTGGGCGGCCGGAGACTAACCGGGAACTAACACTGACCATTCATTCTACATTAAATAATTCGGACTCATAACCCTAACACCATTGTTTGGAGTCCACACAAATTTGTGTCTCCTCTCTTCTTCTCTCTTCTCCATTGTTGTACACACACACTCTCTCTCTCGCACGTGCACTTCAACTAGTATCAGAGCTCAGGGATTGGGAGCACCATTGGAGCTCAGCGGGGAGGCAGACGAAGAAGCAGCAAAAACTGCAGCACGTTTTTGCAGATTTGTTTTGGCCTACCAAAAATGTCTTCATTCAAGCCGATTCCCCACATTAACAACCGGTTTTTTGTCCTCTTCAACTTTGCAGAAGAAAGTTTTCTCAAAACCTTCACCAATTTTGAGATACGTTACTCAGACTACCTATAGGCCGTGAAGTATAAGCTGCATTTTTTTACAGATCTGTTTTGACTTGTAAAAACAGCTTATTTCATGTTTATTCCCGTGGCTCCCAATCGTTTTCGCGTGGTCTACAACTTTGCAGAAGGAATTTCTGCAAATTTTGCACGGTTTGAGAGATATTCAGTTCATACAACAGGGTGGTCTACCTTTGTCGGTTCTTCTGCGTACAGTTTTTCATTGCAGACTCTTTCTGCAATCTCTGTCAGATGCATAATTGATGTAAGTTCTTGAGGGTCTGTTAAATCAGACAAACCGCCGCAGCGGTTATAGAAAAGGGTTTCTGTGGTTGATGTAAGATCTTATGCGGTTTATGTATTGTGATGGAAATATGCAAAGCCTATTGTTGAGGGTCGTGGTAAGGTTTTTTTGAGCTGGGGGTTTCTCAAATGTGGGGATCTTTTCGGTGATATGGGTTTTGGAGCGAGCCCCCGACATCCCCATAGTTTCGACATCGACATAAGATGTATATTTATGCGGTTGGTTTAATATTGGTGTGCATCTGCTGACCCGCCATTGTTGGCATTGCTGTCATCTTTATGCCTATGCATTTGACAGTGTTCAATTGGTCAAAGACACTCTTCTAGAATTGGAGACAGTGATAGTGATAGTTCTTTGAGATTCTATCTTGCCAGTTTAGCCACTTTGATCAACGTTTCAGTCATTGTAAACATTTGTTTTGGTTCAGAAGTTAGTTTTCCAGGGGAGACTTTGTTGAAATTTTTTAGGTTTTCTATCATCTTCTTTAGTGTAGCGGAGCTATCACTTTTTTTCCTTGTCGAGTGATAGCTTCATCATCGGAGAACTCTTTGTTCAACATTGAGAAGTTGGATGTCACTAACTTCCCATTTTCGAAGGAACAAATTTACAATGTCTTAGTACAAAAGAAGCAGATCCGGCCGATAAAGATGAAGGGGATAAAGCTTGAGGATATGGATGAGTATGATTGGCAGGAGTTGGATGAGCTTGCCAGGTCCACCATCATGCTGACTTTGTCAAAGAATGTGTACTTCAATGTGAACATGGAAAAGACTAGCTATGAGCTGTGAAAGAAGTTATGTGACCTGTATGAGAAGCAAAGTGCAGCATCACAGGTTTATTGGCTGAAAAATTTAGTTGATTTGAAGATGGATGAGGGCACTCCCACGTGCAAACATTTCAATGAGTTCAACACAATTTTTAGTCAACTTTCTGCATAGGGAGTCAATTTTGACAATTTGGTCAAAGCAATGTTCTTGCTAGTTACGTTGCCAGAAAGTTGGGATACTTTTCACACAGCCATAAGTAACTCAGCACCTCTTGATGGTTTATGATGTGCTGATGTTGAGGGCAGTTTGCTTACTGAAGAGGTTAGAAGAAAGAATCTTGATACTTCTCATGGTACTAGCAATGCTCTCGTTGTTCGTGGTCGATCACAAGAAAAGGGAAAGCAGAATCAAAGAGGAGAATCTCATAGCAAATCATGTGGCCGAAAAGACATTGAGTGCTATCATTGTCACAAAAAGGGTTATATAAAGAAAGATTGTCGAAAGTGGAAACAAGAAAAAGGTAAAGACAAGAAGTAGGAAGAAGGAAAGACGAAGGAAAGCATTATAAAGATTGAAGAGATTAACAATGTTTTGTTGAAGTTTTTGATGGAGACATGTATCTCACATCTGCCATGGATTCAACATTTTTGGTTGCCACTGATGACTATGCTTTACAGGATTGGGTTATTGACTCAGGTGCATCGTTTCATGTGACTCCTCATAGAGATTGGTTTAGTACATATGATGCAGCCCGTAAAGGTCGTGTTCGTCTTGGCAATGATTTGGCTTGCAACATAGTTGGTGTCGGTGATGTACAATTAAAATTTCAGAATGGTTCTTTATTCATGCTCAAGAATGTGAGACATGTGCCAAAGCTTACGAAAAGCTTAATTAGTACAAGACAATTGGATGACGTAGGATATTATTTTCACATTTGGTGATAGTTCGTGGAAGATCACCAAAGGTTCTTTAGTGGTAGCACATGGTTCAAAGTCTGGGACTTTGTACATGCTACATGTATCCAATGTTAAAAACCATGTAATTTGTGTAAGGGAGCAGCCAAGTGTTTCTTTGTGGCATCGCCGGTTAGGACATATGTTTCAAAAGGGAATGAAAATCTTGTTTGGTTTTGGTTATTGTTCAATCTTTCAGGCTTTTCAGTTTGCGAGCATTGTCTTTATGGTTAACAAATACAGTCACCACACAAAAGGGGAAGCACTCAAAAAAGTGAGCCATTAGAGTTAGTCCATAGTGACGTGTGTGGACCTATACCTAACATATCCATGGGAGGTTCATTGTACTTTGTTACATTCATTGATGACTTCTCAATGAAAGTGTGGGTATATCCTCTCAAGAAAAGGATGAAGTTCTTTCAAAATTTCAAAATTTTGTGGCATTACTGGAGAATCAGTATGGCAAAAAAGTCAAGTGCTTAAGGTCAGACAATGGTGGTGAGTATGTCACTAAAGGCTTTCAAAATTTTTGTGATTCCAAAGGCATCAAAAGAGAGTTGACTGCTCCATATAACCCTCCATAAAATGGTGGTCATGTTCGTCTTGGCAATGATTTTGCTTGCAACATAGTTGGTGTCGATGATGCACAACTGAAATTTCAGAATGGTTCTTTATTCATGCTCAAGAATGTGAGACATGTGCTAAAGCTTACGAAAAGCTTGATTAGTACAAGACAATTGGATGACGCAGGATATTATTTCACATTTGGTGATAGTTCGTGGAAGATCACAAAAGGTTCTTTAGTGGTAGCACATGGTTCAAAGTCTGGGACTTTGTACATGCTACATGTATCCAATGTTAAAAACCATGTAATTTGTGTAAGGGAGCAACCAAGTGTTTCTTTGTGGCATCTCTGGTTAGGACATATGTTTCAAAAGGGAATGAAAATCTTGTCTCGTTTTGGTTATGTTCCTGGCTTCAATTTTTTAGACTTCTCAGTTTGTGAGCATTGTCTTTATGGTAAACAAATACAATCACCACACAAAAGAGGAAGCACTCGAAAAAGTGAGCCATTAGAGTTAGTGCATAGTGATGTGTGTGGACCTATGCCTAACATATCCATAGGAGGTTCATTGTACTTTGTTACATTCATCTCAATGAAAGTGTGGGTATATCCTCTCAAGAAGAAGGATGAAGTTCTTTCAAAATTTCAAAATTTTGTGGCATTACTGGAGAATCAGTCTGGCAAGAAAGTCAAGTTCTTAAGGTCAAACAATGGTGGTGAGTATGTCACTAAATCCTTTCAAAATTTTTGTGATTCCAAAGGAATCAAAAGAGAGTTGACTGCTCCGTATAACCCTCCACAAAATGGTGTTGTTGAGAGGGTGAACCTTACCATACAAGAGAAGTTATGTAGCATGTTGTCTAATGCAGAGTTTCCTAATGGATTTTGGGCGGAAGCGCTAGCAACTTCTATCCATCTTATTAATTGATCTCCTAACAAGGCTTTAGATGAGAAGGTACCTGAAGAGCTTTGTTCTGGGAAGCCACCTTCTTATAAGCATCTTAGAGTCTTTGGCTGTGAAGCGTATTGCCGTGTTCCAAAGGAGTTTCGAAGCAAGGTGGCTCCTAAGCCAAAGAAATGCATATTTCTTGGCTATGGCAATCCTGGGCGAGATGGGATTTCGGTTATGGGATCCTGAAGCTAAAAAGATAGTTCCCAGCAATGACGTATACTTCAATGAAGAAAAGATGCATAAGAAGCCTGTGCATACAGTGGAGGTTAGGAGAGTTATCTTCCAAGTTCTTATTCTCTGCTTGCATCATTCTTGCACCTAAAGTCTTCATAGAGGGTATGTCATCGAAACTCTTCTCAGAACCACTACTATCACCATCATCATGACCAACACTCAAATTTGGCAACTTAGGTGCATCAACCACTTTTCCCTTCCCTTTTTATGATACATTTGATGAGCTAGCAGGACTCGTTCTATCACACAACTTGCCACTCGATGGCTTCTCACCATTATCTGCACTGGGTGACCCTTGTGGCCTACTCAAAACTTGTGATTGTGCACTTATATTTTTTTATGCCACATTATCTCTTACATTAGTCTCCAAGTCATCCTTCACATCAACATACCAACTCGCCATTTCATTGAAAACGACATCTTTGCTCACCCTAACTTTACCTTTAACAGGATTGTAGAATTTTACCCTTTCTGCTCAAGGGAATAACCAATGAACACACTTTTTTTTTCTCTGCGATCAAGCTTACTTCTCAGCTCATCCAACACATGCACGTAAGCAATATATGTGAACACTTAAAAATTTGATGCATCCGTTTTTTCACCACAAAACTTCTCTTCTAGTGTCATATCATGTACCGCAATAGTGGGGGTCATGTTCATAATGTAAAACACTTGTAGCAACAACCTCATCCCAATAACAATGAGGCATGTTCTTCTCATTTATCAACACTTAAGAAACTTTTGTTACGTGTCTATTTTTTTGCTTAGCAACACCATTTTGCTAGGGGGTATATCTACATGAAAATTTCCTTTGAACTTCATGCTTTTTCAAAAAACCATGAAACTCATTAGAGAAGTATTCTTCCCCTCCATTCGACCTAAAACACTTTACATGTTTCCTAGTTTTTTTTTTGACCAAAGCCTTGAAGTTTTGAAAGTGCATAGATACCTCACTTTTTTGCTTTATGAAATAGACCCATACCTTCCTTGTATGGTCATTAATGAAGCTTACATAGTACCTACATCCACCCAATGATAGACACAGTCTTTACCGGCCCCCATACATTTGTATGTACTATATCCAATGTATTGTTGCTGATATGCTTGTCATGAGAAAATGATGCTTTTGTCTGCTTTTGAAACTAACAAGCCTCACAAATTTTCTACATTTCAATAGATTTAAAGGTTGGAAAACCTATAACCATCTCCTTAGTTTGCATCGTCTTCAGTTCGTCAATTTACATGACCAATACGTTTGTGCCGGATCTCAATATCTATAAGAACTCCTGCACCTTGTGCAAACATGTCAGCATTCACCCCATGAACATTTACATTTAAAGTAGATATTCTATCCACTGTCTTTCCTTGCACAACTAACTTCGATCCTTCTTATGCTCTTCAACAAAGAGACTATTAGAGTTAAACCTGACCTACAAACTCTGCTCAACCATTTGTCTAACAAAAACCAAATTCTTTGTGATATTTGGTACATGCATTACATTAGCCAAGTACTTTACTTCACCATCTATCATAAACAATGACACATTTTTGTATGCATAATGGGATGTATAGTAACATTCCCAGTCTCTACATAGCCAAGACTTTGCTAAATCTGCATTTCCTTGAACCATTCACCATGACTGGTCATGTAATTTGACACACCGCCCAAATCCACATATCGGATATTATCACAAGATTTTTCCACATTTGTAGACATGGTACTTAATATGTACTGCACGACAAATAGCCTTTCACACTCCACATTTTTGTTAGTGGTTGCATAAATTTTATGTTGCCTTTTATATGGGCACACATTCAAAGTGACCGTGTCTCCCACAACCCCACCATATAACGTTGTTGAATGCATTGTTATGCTTCACGTTACTACGATCTCTTGGACTCCCTTTGCCTTGGAAATTTCCTCGACCACCTATGTTCTATCTCTCGTATTATTTTTTTGTTGTGCTCGATGGTTGCCTCTTCCTCACCCACCTTCATAACATGTGTCGCGTGTGCTGTTGTTAAAGAGGAACTATTCACAATTTTTTATGTCCTACATAGAGGGGTCTTCCTCAAGTTCTTTTTCTCCAAAATTGGTAAGAACACCAAATCTATAAACTTGGGAATATTTTCTCAAAGATGAATATCAATTTTAAATTGTTTGTATTTTGGACCCAATCCTCACATACATACTTCCACCTTATCATCATCATCAATTGTAACACCATTGATGCAAGGGACTCACACATGTTCTTTATCTTTGATGACTAATCATTGATAGATAGGTTTTTCTTATGCACTAACTATATTTAGCTCAATCTTCAACTGCAACTTCCTTGCTTTTGTGTTTGTCACATCCGATGATAGTAAAGTATCCCAAGCATCCTTAGGGGTGTGAGCATCTTATATGTGTCCAATCATAGTGTCCTACAAACTCATAGAAAGTCAGTACATCGCCGTTTGAGCTCCCTAGTTCCAATCTTTAATCTGTGCAGCATTTACACCTTTCTTTGGTAGCATTGGTGTTGTCTCACGCTCTCCATAAATCTATTCCTGATAACCTCTACCAATAAGAAAATTGGTTATTTTGAACTTCCAAGTATGGAAGTTGTTCTTGTTGAGTTTCTCGCTAACAATCTCATTAAGTCCATCATTGTTAGACATCATGTTTCCAACACTTATCCATGTCCTTGATCAGCCTACTAAAAATACTCATTTACCACCTATAACCATATTATGTGTACATACACATGTTTCACAATACTAAACAATATTTGTGAATAGTGTAGCCAAAACAATATATACACCGCCAAAATGTAGATCTGGAGAAACCTAAACCTTAGCATTTTTGCATGCGAACACAGTATAACTCCAAAATGGGCTCGAAACACACAATCTCCAAAAAGAAGCACCTCAATAGGAGATCATTTGATGACTTCTCCCGAGAATCTCGACATGGCTTCTTCTGCTACTCCAAATGTTGAGAGAGAGAGAGAGAGAGAGAGAGAGAGAGAGAGAGAGAGAGAGAGAGAGAGAGAGAGAGAGAGAGAGAGAGAGAGAGAGAGCTTGAGCTTGAGCTCTTGCAAGCGTGCACACACACACATACATAGATGGAGGAAAATCTTCTACTTTTTCTTCTTCACTGACTCAAGATAAAAACTCTACAAAGAATAAAAGGGAAGCACAACATAAGGAATCCTCAAGTAGGAAAGCACATCTATGCAAAAGAAAAACATCATGAGAATCAAGCCATTCAAGCAAAGTGACAAGGATTGAATGATCAAGTTAAAGGCACATATCCTAAAATTCTTGAAAGGAATAGCAAGAACCCCATGATAGGTCTTACAGTGTAGAAGCAAGGAATGACATCACAAGAAGATGGTGAATATGTAGATGGCAAGAGGGCTAGTAGGCTCGACAAAATGGGAGTGGTATAGTCTTTGAATAGGAGAAAAAGTTAGCATACCCCAAGGGATTCACTTGATATAAAAAAATTAGAATTGCACAACCAAGTTGGGTTCTATTTTTGTGTACCGGGTGAACCCCCTAATGTTTGCTCATCTTGTATTCGTTGAGTACATAAGAGGATGGACATAAGTAATAGACAAAGGGTAATTTTGATGGATGCACATTACCTTGCAAACTCTTAATATTCAAGGCTTCTTAGAAAACCAAGAAAGCTTCCAAGTATTCGATGAGTACATAAGAGGATGGACATAAGTAATAGACAAAGGGTAATTTTGATGGATGCACATTACCTTGCAAACTCTTAATATTCAAGGCTTCTTAATATTCAAGGCTTCTTAGAAAACCAAGAAAGCTTCCAAGTAACCATGACATTCATGGCTTCCAAGCTTGTAGCAAATGACTAAAAGGATAGATATTTAAGGGGCTTTAGGGTATATTTATCAAGCAATAAACACTGATTATACATTGCAAAAGGAAGAGCACTAAAACCAATTCTACAAAAATTCCTCAATATACCTAGATGGCATAACCTTGTAATGACATGGAGCAGCAACTTGCATTGAAAATGGCAGGCATGGGACAACACATGAAAAGTAATATTTTGCATTATGAGAAAGTATGAGAGTAAACCATAAAAAATTTATTGATGAATTTTGAATTGAATAATCAAAATCCAAAATAATATTTTATTAGAGACAACATCAAAGGTTTGGATAGAAGTCTATGAACAAAACTTGAATAGAGCAAAAGGATAAAGTCTTGGGACCTAAAGAAAAATCAAAGCCTTGGAAAACCTTGCAAAAGTTCTTGTCAATTGCTCCTTGCTTGTTTGAAATTAATGCTTTGATAGTCAAGGGAGGTTGCAATAAAGGGTGGCAAGCCCAACTAAACCTAGGAGAAGATATTTTTAAGAACCTTCAATTTTATCTCTAGCTATGGGATGATCCTGGCCTTAAAATGTTCCTTTTTAAAATCCTTTGACCTTTCAAGCATGTCCTTATCAAGAACTTTCAACTGGTCCATAGTGCTCCCATGTCTATAAACTTGAAGCAACCACCCATCAAGAGCATAAACAATAAGTTAGAGACCAAGTATCACTATCAAAGTGAACAATGCATGGTCAAATAGGCCACAAGTAGCGCATGCAATAACAAAATTCTACGATGTATCTTAACAATGCTCAAGTAGTAAAATGGAGCATATACAAAAAGTACACCATTCTCACCTTTGTTGCATCCTCTTCATCAACAATCAACAAGATAGGCAAGCAAGAATCAATTAGCATGAGGAGCATCAAACCATCAAAACAAAGTTTATTAGCACCAAACTTTAGCAAAAGTTCACATGAAGAAAATAAATCATTCTCATCTTTGTTGCAACCCCGTTGTATATGCTTAAGATCCTCATTCCTTTTTCTCACTCAGTGGCTTGGTATGCTTTCATTTCTCTATATTCCTTGTAGTTGTAGAGCTCTTTCATTAAGGTTAACACCTTTGAAAAAGATGATAAGCTTGAGTATGGTGAAGAAGATGATTAGTTTGAATATGGTCCACACGAAGAATATCAGAGGGACACGAAATTTTTAAATTTGCAAAACAGAATGGGGTAACAAGACTAAGAGGGGGAACTTTCTTGAAAGGGTCATTTCAGAAAGACAAGGAAGAGTCTAGCAATCATGGAAGTGACCTTTCATTATGTGCTTTTGGCAATGATCACTAAAGTACCAAAGTAGAAAGCAAGAGATTCATGTTGGAATCCACATTTTTTTTTTCATCTACTACCACAATATAATTGTGAAGAGGATGCACCTGACATTTCCACCCTTCCGACAACTTTCGGCAAAGGTAAGAAGCAAATGCTGCTTTTGGGAAAAAATGTCAAAATCTTCTTGCGCAACTTGCTACATTTTGTGTGTGTGTGTGTGTGTGTGTGTGTGTGTGTGTGTGTGTGTGTGTGTGTGTGTGTGTGTGTGTGTGTGAGAGAGAGAGAGAGAGAGAGAGAGAGAGAGAGAGAGAGAGAGAGAGAGAGAGAGAGAGAGAGAGAGAGAGAGAGAGAGAGAGAGAGAGAGAGTCACCATCAATAGAGGACCTTACCGCAAAAATGGGGTTCTCATATGCACTGCCACCTATCAAAGAAGTAGTTGGTATAGTATGTTGAAAATCAATGTCCAAGCTTGAGTGCAATGGATAGCGTGGAAGATGAAAATTGGTGTTGACAAGGCAAAATCAATTGGTAACGTTGCAATGTCCACGTAAATAGTAATACTTCCATCGTGTTGTGGGTGCGGTGTTGGGGCAATGCATGGACATGAAGGGGGTAGTGGGTACCATGGAATGATGGTTTCAATGAGGTGATTATTAATGGATAGATGACTGCTATTGGTAGAGGTAGGTTGGAACAATGGGGAAAGTAGTATGATCGAAACCCCATGGTGGTGAAGGAAACATATGCACATCATAGCCACATTCATTGCTTGAACTTTGCCAGATGCTATCAATACACCAAACTAGGCTCCATGCAACTTGGGTTGCAAATACCCATGTAAGGATTCGGGCATCTATATCCAAAAATTTTAAAAAATTGCATGAGAGATGAACTAAGCATCGTTGGTCGAAGATCCCTACCAAGCACATAGTCGAAGTAATAGTGTTAATAATAACTGATATATTTAATGTAGGTAGGATAAGAGGGGGCTAGAATGCTTGATTTTGGGCATGAAATCACCATTGAGTCTGTGCAATTGGTCATGATACAAGGTGAGGTTTGGATTGATCTCAAATGCACAATTGTTAGTTCAATGAAACAAGCCCTGAATCACATAGAGGAGGGAAAAAAGCAATGCAAGTGCTGGGCAAAAGAATGTAGGTACCACCACAACCATATTTGGGTGGATCTTGGATGTTGATTGTTTTGGTTTGAATTTGGGCCTATGTTTCTTATGTAATAGGGATGTGGTGTGTAAAGTTCCACAAAGGTGTCAGGAATTTGTTAATTTAAAAACCTAGCAAGCCACAACCAAGATTGACACCATAGTGTAAAGTTCCACAAAGGTGTCAGGAATTTGTTAATTTAAAAACCTAGCAAGCCACAACCAAGATTGACACCATAGTAAAAATCAAGAGATTCACTTTGAAATCCACAAATTCTCTTTTCATATTTTAAAATGCAAATCGACATTATTTCTCTTGGATTTCTTACATGGCAAAAAGCTGACTTCAAACTTTCCCTCATAAAAGAGTGCAAAATCTAATGTAGTACTAATATAGATGTGTGCCTCACTACATCCAAATGTGGTATCTTAAGAAGTTGGAAGAAATGGATTTCAACCGAGCTATGTAATCTGGACATTAGATGGTCAAGAAGATAAATCTACCTACAATCTTCTTGTACATAGTGGCATTCTCTAGCACATCAGTTTGCACCTTCAAATTCTAATCAAAGGGCATAATAATGCTTACAAACATCCATACCATATTTTCCCAACACATCTAATGCATATTGCTTTGTGACATCCATATGCCCTCTTTTGTGCATATAATCCTAATGCCCAAGAAGTATTGTAGCTCACCCAAATCCTTCATGTCAAACTCTTGCTTCAAGAGATTCTTCACTTGCCCAACTTCCGTCTCGTGTTTGGCACCAACTATCAAGTCATCCATATAAATGCATATAATCACAATTTCTCTCATATATTTACACATACAATAAATGGTTCGCATTATTCATTAAAAACTAAGACATTAGCAATAATCTTCTTGTTTCAATCTCTAAGTGCTTGTTTTAGCTCATAAAGTGCTTTCCTCAGCTTAGATATTTACTATACATCCTCTGGCTATATCACAAATGTCTTCTTACGTGCATGCTTTGGGTGTCTCATATTCTCATATGCCTATGCTACCCCATATACACCTCTTCTTTCAAGTCACCATGCAAGAATGCATTCTTCATTATTGTCTAGTGCAAAATCGAATATTTTTCCTTAGCCACTACAAGCGTGGTATGTATAATAGCCATCTAAGCCACACGGTTGACTACCTCCTCATAATAAATGCGATAAATATATGCATCATCTTTGCTACCCATCTAGCTTTGTATTTGGTCACTCAACCTCATTTGCATTGTGTTTCATAACTCGTTTACGATCATTCTTTCCTTTTGGTGATGGCCTAGATCCTATGTCTCGTTAGCATCAAAGAAAGCCATCTCCTCATCCATAGCATGACATCTTTTTACATCTCTAATAGCATGTTCAAAAGAAGTAGGGTTTACATCCTAGGCAATCTTATATGCACAATTGCAAGCTCTACACATGATAATTGAGAGCTTTTATACCATAAGGAACAATTAAGATTGTATCACAGTCATGTACTTGACAAGTAGGGTATCTAGAGCAATCACGACATTTCATCCACTCCTTTCACATGGTAGTCCCCACCAAGAATATTGAAAATAAAATATCAAGGTCTTTACAAGTCACAAATCTTCATCGTACTATGTATTAACACAACTATGACTATTATATCTCATTAATCTATAATAATGACAAGTTGTAAGGTGAAATTTTATACAAAATCAATATGAAATTATGTATTGATGACGTCAAACATACACTAGTCAAAAGAGCCTTAACAAATGTTTTAGTTTGGCTAATAAGTGATGATTCATGACCATTTTAAGTTGATTACATAAAGAAAAAAGTGTTTGGATAAATAAGCAAGAGAACATGCTCAATATCCATACTTGGGGTACTAAACTAAGGCACAATATAAGCCTTCACTACTACGTAACAAACACATGTTTATGTAAGGCTCTTAAAAATAGGTGACTAATAAAGATAATGCACAACATAGCCCATCTTCAAAGAGAATAATTCAAGGGAGAGCAATCAGTAGATTATTAGGTATAATGCTCCAATAGTCCATAAATATATTCCTAGCCTAGTACAATGCACGCGTCAATCAAGGCATGAACATCACAAGCTTAATAGCAACCTCAAGATACCTCTTGCCAACTTGGTAGACCTATGGTTAAAGGTGCTCCATGTGCCATGAGATAGTTGCTTACAAGGCAACTCTAATAACGCCATGCAACAACAATAGGCTTTCATCCCTTGCTTTAGGCAAAGAATCTTTATTGGCAAGATAAACCATAAAAATGCCTCGTCCCATCTCCCTTTATATGATAATATCGGCCCTTTGAGCTTGATGTGTCTCATTGTTATAAGAGTCTTCAATATCCCTTACCTTTGTCTATGAGCACAGTTGTACCCCATCAACTGCTCGATCATTGTCCCGGTAAAAGAAAGTTACATAGTTATATATACTCCATACCATGATCAAAACAATTTGTTCTAACACTTTGAAGCCGCTAACCATAGTTGAATGTCTCCAAAACCTCTTCAATGCTATTTGCAATAAGTTTCTCCAAGGGCTTAAAAGCAAAATATTAAGACCTACCGATGAAAGTCATCTTGCTCATCATCCTTATTACCAAGAACAATGGATCCTACACAATGTCTTATCACACAAATAGTTCTTGATGCCCCTAGCTTGGTCTCATCTCCATTGCTCAACAAGGTGAAGAGGCACGAAGACCTACTAATTTAAGTTAAGAGGAGAATGAGATTTATGGAAAGCAAGTTTAAATGAGTGCCTACAATCACATGAAATTTTTAGCGTGTTTTAATATAAAATTATATTATCCATTATATATATATATATATATATATATATATATATATATATATATATAATCACAAATGGTTTATATATTACAAAAGATCCCACTTAAACAATAAGGTGAAAGATGCACAATGCACATTATCATTTGAAAACAAAATAGAATTAAAAAATAAAAATAAAAAAATATATTATATTATTCATTATACATACACAAGCTAGATTCAAATTAGTAGACGGAAAAAACCTAGTACTCTTTCTTTCACCTCTCTTCATTCACAAGGGACGGAGGTAGTTCTATGAAATTTATTATGTACGATTTTGACGTTCAATGAGCTATAGTGTAGTGGTATTCTTGTTGAGTACGTAGATGTTGGATTCCATCTTACACCGATCCACATTTCGTGTTGAAAAGCGGACGGTAGAATTGCTATCTTGAGGGAATGGAAGGCTTACTATTTAGTGGGCACAGAGAAGTGTAATTTCCTTTGGTACCAATGGACAAACTCCACGGTGAAGGCACATTCCAATGAAAAAGAAATAAAATAAAAGCAATAAAACATAAGACACATAAAAAACTAGAACAAAAGAATATATTAATGCTTTCATTAAAAAAGAGAGATTTAATAAACGTAGATAATCATAAATCAATTCAATAATTTAACAGAAGGAATCTTTGTGAAGTCTTTGAATAAAAGGAAAAGAAAGAGTATTAATTTGATATGAAAAAAGAAAAGTTTACAAGGGACTCAAGGAAGAGGTAGGTAGGCCACATGGAAATGGGGCATTCTTCCTCTTTTCATCTCTCTCTCTTGCAAAACAACTGACTCCTCCGTGCACCTCGCGCTTTGTAGTACCACTATAGAACTTTTCGCGTGAAGACGGACGATTAGAATGCAGATATTATGAGAATGAGAGAGAGAGAGAGAGAGAGAGAGAGACCTACAAGTGAAGTCATAAGAAAGAGAGCGAGGGAGGTGGGGGTTTGCAACAAACATTGTGCGTGTGTGTGTGTGTGTGTGAGAGAGAGAGAGAGAGAGAGAGAGAGGAGTCTACAACAGACGCCGCGAGAGAGCGAGAGAGAAGGAAGGGGGGGGGGGTAGGGACAAATGAGAGTATTCTCTCTTAAGGCACTTTTCTATCATCCAAGCAAGTATGTAGTGTCCCTACTATATTGAAAAAAAAAAATCTTGAATCAATACTTCACATTATGGATCAAACTCCTATGAGTACTCTTTAATCCTTTGTTCTTTCAAGTCTTTTTCAACATGCCAAAAAATAATGAAAGCAACTTTGGGAAATAGCATTGGAAAGGAAATGCTTTCTTTCTCTTCAATTTTTAAAGAGACACGTGTCAAGAAAACAAATTTGCACGACCTTCACCCATATGGATACTATGGCCTTTAGCAAGCCAAAAATAGTGCTCTAGAGAGCTTGCATAACTCTCTACTTGTCCAATTACTCTTGAACTAACTACACCTTGATTGTCAATGATCATTAACCACCTGATGCTTTTTGTTTTTTTGTTTTTTTTTGGTGGTGGTGATGGTGTGGGGGGATTTCAAATTCAGGACATCCTCATCCCAAGCCAAATGCCTTACCAATGCACTAGTTATTATGCATTGATAGGTTATTATACACTACATATACTTTACAGTGTACACTGCACAATGCCACATCTTATGTGACACTACACAGTTATGTACACTACACACCTTTGAGCTTGCTTGACGCTTTACATTATGGTGCCCCACCTTGAAGGCTTGCCATGCCCCACACTAGATGACGATAGCATGCTGAATGGATCCGGCTCGATAAAGTAGTCCATTAACGGCCGTTCCTCAAGCACTTTGTCATGCTGAAAGACAAACTCTGGAATTTCAACCTGCCCTTTTCTCACATCATCCCATAAAAACTCCACGCGGTTGACATATTTCACTTTGTCATAAAGCCTGCATTGTGAGTTCAAAGTTCAAAAGGCATCCTTTGTGTTAAAGCTTCAGCAAATTGCTAGTAAAAGTTCTTAATACAGAAACACCATAAGCTTCACTAAATTGCTATTAAATGTTGCCAATGCAGAAACATCATTAAGACCTGAAAGAAAGCACCCATACCATGTGTACATGTAGCTTGTTAAGAGAGTTAATACAAAAACACATGCTTTTTACCCGTCACTTAAGAACCGTCCCACCATTGCCAAGGTCATTCTTGACAAAGCCCCTGGATGGACAAAATAGATGGCCTCCAACCTCTGTCGCAAATCCTGTGGCACAGCCTCATAAATCCACCTTAAGTTGAGTATCCCAGGGGAATTTTCAGCCCGATTTGCATCCGTATGGAAATACACGATACATAAAGGTTCTTGAGGAGCTTCTGCCAAGATCTTGAAAATCAAGTAGTCCTTGAGGTGCAACCTGTTAATGATGGGAGCTGGACACATCAAGTTAGGCTGCATACAATACAACAAATGCCTAAGTGCATGTATGTCACCACATTCACGCATGAATGAGTGCATGTACACAATCGTCACGTGTAAATTTTGACAGAAGACTAATGAAGCAAAGCAACACAATTACATACTCAAGGTGAGAACCCACAAATGCAGTCTATGACATGTAAGTTTGCGCAATTGATCAGGAGAGAACAAATCAAATAAAGTATCGATGCATGACAAAGAAGAATGCTTTTCTATCGAAAAGAGGATACCAAAAGGACCAACTATCATTCATACGTAAGACACACAAGTAAAACTCCCTTTCAAACTTGATACCAGAGAATTTAGAAGACCAAAGGTTTGATTATCAAATAGATGAATTCAGAAAAAATGGCAAAAGGATCTAGCTTTATAAGTGTTCTACCACATGTTTCAATACAACAGCAGCTAACATAGGAAAAAGAAAAGGCCTTTAAAGCATTTAACCAAGGGATCACCACATCGATATTATGGAAAAAAAGGAAATATGAGAATGCTTTGTACACTTTTGTTCTGCAACTAACACTCAAGCATGTGTTTAAAGTTGAGGATCAATGGTAATTGTGAGCAGCCCGGTTTTTTAGAGATCGGCAAACTGATTTTACAATTAGCTTAGGGTTGTGTGAGTGTAAAGCGTACATGCGCACACAACTAGACATACCAAGCTTTGAAAATGCATGCATCGCGTGATTGACTAATGTACAGGACAAGAACCAGAACGGGTGGGCCTGAGGAGAAAAGACCTCGAGAAAAAAAAAAGGCAATAACTGCTCCTTGCATGTGAAAGCTTTAACGAACTAGGCTAGCCAAACGGTTTTAAACAGCTAAACGTGGTGACACAGCACCCCAAAACAGTCGATTTTCTAAATTTGATACTGCCAAGGGACCATTGACAATCTCCAATAATTTAACAGGCCATCGCCATCTCAGAAGGTAATGCCCCCTTTGCATAGCCTGCCAAAGGGAGATGTTCCTCCATCTTGTAATAGACTACAGTGTTCACATATCCCTAGCTCCCATCAGCAACCTCCCATGTTCCTGTACAAGAAACTCTACACAAAGACAAAACTAAGAATCACCAGCGAGAAGACTTAAGCATGACCATAAAGTGCACTCAAGTTGTCAACTCTACAGAAAACAATAAAAATACTAACACCCCCCATGAGCACCTTAATTTGCTGTCCAGCAAGAAAACAGTCACATGATGAGATTGTATCTCAGCATAATCTGTTCCAGAACAAAGCGTGCTCTTTCCCTTAGTGATGCAACTTTAAAAGTGCCATGCACAAGTAGCTCGAGGAAAGCTCAGCTTCTTGCAAGTACCAAATCTCCTCACCTGCAGCATAACATATTTTGGCATGATCGGGTATGGATAGTAGAACAACTGTAGGTTGTTCCTTGAATATTTCAAAAGAAGGGCACTTGAGCTCTAAGAAAACAACCCTCGACATGAACAATCGCTGCGGGTCGAAATTGCCTGCCCATTCTAAGAACACCAACCAAGAAATGTATGTCCATTTCAAGCAACCCCAGAAGAGGTGTACTCCACATTACCTGATATATATGACTGAAAGTATATAAAACACATCATCCATTGTCAATGTTGTTCTGAAGGTTAGAGCACAACATAGTCATAACTGACTTGTGTTACATATGGTTAAGTCTTAAGGTCACCCACACATGACAAGCAAATAAGATATTACTGCAGCATTTGGTATTAACTGGGTTTTGAGGAATGCTTCTCTATTTGCAACCAGCCACCTTGGAGAATCACTTAGCATCCAACATAAGGATGACCTCTTATCATTTGCTTTCCTTACTAGGAGGCTCTTCAAGCTCAAATGTCTGCGTCCTTATACCTCGTCCCTTTGTTTTGGTCTTTTCCACCAAAGCAGGCTCTCAACCAACAACATGACCAATGTGTGGCACACTCGGCGTGAGCTCCCAAACCTCCTTCCAATTTGGTCTAATAACATGGCCTGCCACAGCTTATCCGTTACAGGAAATGGCATCAAAGCTCAAGGGCATCCTAGGGCATTTGACACCAAAAACAAGCTTCATGCCCCACCTGTCCTTTTACACGACTGTGTGATCAAGCATGCAATTTTCGGTTGTCCCCTTTCACCACATATTTTTCTATTCTTGTGAGTTGGTATGGTGCATCTGTGATTGCTGCTTGGGCTGCAGCAAACCAAACCATGAATGGAGCTCCAGCCAACATATAACAGGTGCAAATTGCCCAGATCAGCGTCAGACAAACCTTACACATGAGCTCCCGGCCATGCAAGTCACAAATGAACCTCTGCAAGGGTCACTTCTCTCTAAAAATCTGCGTGTGACTCAGCCATGATCATGCAATTCTGACACTCTGTTTGGGCATTAGGACTGACTGCTCTGTTCCGAGGTGTCCATACAATAATGGGCAATGATCAGAAAAGCGTGGAACACATACCATGAAGAAACTTGCCCACAATCCGAAGAATGCGCCTGCCATGCTTGTCGATGCCCTCCGTGCTCAAGAATTGAAGCTCTTCCAGGTCGAGAAAGCGGTCTCGCTCCTCATTGCCATGCGGGTCTGCCGCTACATTTACAAAATCATCCATGCTCGTCCTGGACGCAGAGAGAGAGAGAGAGAGAGAGAGAGAGAGAAAGCGGAAGAACCTCGTCACTATTTTTTTTGGCTTTATACAAGGAGTCGAGTACAATTAGGCATACTTTCACTGTTTCGGTGATGATTGAGACTTACTGTAAATCTTATTTTTGTTTTAAAATATTAAATGGAGCTTTTTATTTCACTTTTCATTTCACACCTTCACATGGCTTGACTTCTCTTGCATTCTATTATTTTCAAATGGTAAAGTGAAGCTTCACCTTCCATGATCCTAGTAAATTCTATGTACATTAGCTCACGAGACCGGCCTACCGTCGAGGTCTCATTCGCTCTTACCAACGGTACAACAGTGCTTAGGCCTCCCAACACTATCTCCATGAGGCCTACATTGAGAGAGAGAGAGAGAGAGAGAGAGAGAGAGAGAGAGAGAGAGAGGTGTTTGATGCCCACTGAAAACAACACACTGTTTCCTTGCCCTACCATTCATGGACATACGCCGCAATCAATACACTAAGGAAATGACATTCCTGATTGACAACTCCTAACCGCTTTTTGTGCTTTCTCAAGTACACCACATTTCGCGTACATGTACTTGCTTCACATCTGTTTTGAAAATAGCCCACAACTTCCTCCCCCTGCCCTTCTCGGAACTGTGCCACAATCAACGCACTCCAGGAGATGACTCGAAGCTCCTTAAGCAAGTTTTTTTCCCATAAGGGTAGATGTCGACCAACGCTTTCCCAAAAACAACATAGGTGATTGCATTTGGAGGAACACACTTGCTTAGCATCCACTAAAATCAGCCCACAACTTCTTGGCCTTGCCTCTCTTAGACATATGCGGCAATCAATGTGTGTACCGACGGATGAAGATCCAGACAACAAACTCCTCAAGCATAGGTAATTGCATCTAGAGGAGTGCCCTTGCTTCAGTACCGCTGAAAACAGCCCACTGCTTCCTTGCCGTACCTTTCATGGGCATATGTTGCAATGAATGCACTCAAGGAGATGACATTCCTGATTGATAGCTCCTAATCAACTTTTTGTGCTTTCTTAAGTACACCACATTTTGCATACATGTCGAATCGTCGATCAAGGCATTTCCAAGCTCAACATCTTTTGCAAATAACCCCTGACTAATATTTATCCCAAATCACTGTACTTTGCAAATAACCCCTGACTAATAGTATCATCGTGAATTATTTACCCCATATCAGTGTCTTGCTTGGTCTCACGAGCGGTGAAAATGCAACCGCTGATGAATTGCCTCTAGAGAGACACCCTTGCTTTGCATCAGCTGAAAACAGTCCATAACTTCTTGGCCCTGCCCCAAGATGCAAGTGTATGTGATCGCATCTAGAGAGAAACCCTTGCTTTGCATCCACTGAAAACAGCCCAGAGCTTCTTGGCCCTACCCAAGTTTGGCATACCCCACAATCGGTGCATTCCATGGGACGACATCCCATACAAGAAGCTCCTCAAGCACTTTTTGTGCTTCATAAAGTGCACCACATATGACATACATGTTGACCAAAGCAACCCCAAAAACGACGTTTTCTTTCAACACTGCTAGTCGAACAATATCATTGTGAATTTTTTTGCCCATATCAGCATCTTGTGTCATGCCACATACCTTCCAAGGTGCAAGTGTACGTGATTGCATTTGGAGTAATGTCCTCTCTCTGCATCTACTGAAAACAACCCAGAGCTTCCTGACCCTAACCGTTGCGTTCAAGATGCAAGCGTAGGTGATTGCTTCTGGAGAGACATCCTCACTTTGCATCCGCCGAAAACAGCCCGGAGCTTCTTGGCCTGCCCAAGTTGGGCATATCCCGCATCCCAAGAGAGGACATCGCAGACAATTAGCTCCTCAAGCATTTTTTGTGCTTTATGAACCACATTTGGCACACATGTTGACGAAGGGAGTGCCAAGCACGACATTTTCTTTCAAGGAGATGACATTCATGGTGACTGACAACTTCTTAAGTGCATTTTTTGATTTGTCTTTTTGCAAATAACCCCTGACTAATATTACCCCAAATTATAAGGCCTGGTTCATACTACTCGCTCGACCAATTGAGATAGGGGCGAGCATAGATTCGTTAGCAAGATGCTAGCATGCTTTTTGGACTCACCATTTTTGGGGGGTGACACCCCCTCGGACCCAAGAGCCTTCCACCCTGATGTTAGGCACAAAGCCCATCTGTACACTTTGAGCTCTGACCCATTGCTCGAGAGACATGAGATAAAAGCGCCGGGTCAGATTTTGTATGCAAGAAATACTTCACAATGTGAACTTGAAGATCTATGACCCATCTCCGTTGATGCACAACTTTCATGCAGTCTGAACCAGGCCTAGGGGCCAAGGCCATGTCTTGTTTTTGGCTTGTTAACTTTGCTTTGCAAGGTGACCCTCTACTTTCTATGAAAGGTCTAGCCTAGTATGTCTCTACAATTTTGCAAGCAGGTCACATTAGGGAGTATCTACGAAGATGCTCAATTTGTTTGTGAAGGATAAGGGGAAAAAAGAAAGAAAAGTTCACTTTTCATGTCGTTGTCTCTCTCTTTCATCTCTCCACGTGGAGATATTTATCTCTCTCTCTTTTGAATGGTGCGCATCAGAATTTTTTTTTTTTTGAGAAAACAGGAATTGATTAAATAAAAAGAAAGTACAAAGTCACCACACAGGTAGGGAGTGTGGTATCCCTATGCAGGAAAAAGAAAGAGTCACTTATATGATACAAATAGGGTGTTAGCCATAAGGATCCTTTCCTTGGAGTAGAATTTAAGCATATCTTCACTCCACCTTTGCCACTTGGAAGTACTTTGAATGTTGTACAGGGGGTCGTCAGATACTTCCTTCATTGTCTTTAGAGCTCTCATGGTGAGCTTCTTCAGTTGTAGAACAAAGACCATGCTGAAATCTGTGATTTTGTCTTGAAAGACTGCTTCATTTCTCTGTATCCAGCAGGTCCACAGATACTCTAATCTCCAAAAATTCCAAAGTGGAATGTCCATTCTTATGCAGTCTCCTATGATCAGCTCTTGGGCATTGAATTGCTGAGGATGCACTTCTTTGCAACAGTTCCCAAGAATTTGTAGAAGTTTGGAATTTGCTGGACACTCAACAAACAAATGTTTGATATCTTCTTGGGCAAAACATCTTCTGCATTTACCATCACCAATAGCAGCCCTGAGAGCCCTTTTTGCTGTCCAGACTCCTTGATGGAGTATTAGCCAGGCTAGAAAACTGTGCTTGATTGAGAAGGC
This sequence comes from Adiantum capillus-veneris, assembly GCF_014529385.1. Classification (NCBI taxonomy): domain Eukaryota; kingdom Viridiplantae; phylum Streptophyta; class Polypodiopsida; order Polypodiales; family Pteridaceae; genus Adiantum; species Adiantum capillus-veneris. The sequence continues at coordinate 75,160,543 of NC_140931.1, forward strand.
AAACGCCCATACACACTTGAACCTATAGATCCACTGCTTTGCGCTCCACTTCAGACCCCACTTGAGATTCAGCTTTTTCCTCAGGGTTTCATCAAACCTTGGAGTGCTTGAGAATTTTTTATACATGTCCCAAGCTATAGCTGACAATGAAATAGTCCTTCTGTCCTTTACTGTGTAGTTTAGTCGAAGTTCCTTCAGTTTCTCCAACCTGCTCATAACTTCAACCATTGAACTAGTAGTAATATCAAAGAAGTTAGTAATTTGTTCAGCATTTAGCCAAACATTTGAAGGCATAACTCCTTTATAGCTCCTGTAATTTTCAGCCCTTTAAGACAACCTTCTGACATTTTTTAGTTGACCAACCAGCCCAAAGCATCTGAGGCAATTGCGAACATCAAGGGGGCAAGAGGGCACCCTTGTCTAATGGACCTCATAAGAGTAATAGCATCAGTTAGCTCACCATTCACAACAATTCTAGCAAATGCATTTCCAAAGAGAGTGTGCACAAATTTGATAAAATGTATGCCTAAACCCATGTCATACAATGACTGAATTCTGTCATAAGCTTTATCAAAATCTACTTTAAAGAAGAAAAACTCCTGACCATTTTCCATAGCATGTTCCATTCCTTCCCACAGAGTGATAATGGCATCCAATATGAATCTACCTTTAATGAAACCCTTTTGCTCTTGCAGAATGAAGGTGGACATTAGAGGGCTGAGTCTTCTAGCTAAAGATAGAGCAAAAACTTTATAAATAGAAGTCAGACATGTGATGGGTCTCCAATTGCTGAGCTCCTCCCTACTGCCCTTTTTATGAATCAGCTTTACAACACCAGTATTCACACAAGCAGGAAGAGCTCCTTTATTAATAGCTTCTTGCCACACTAGAAGCAGATATGGTGCAATAACATCCTTGTAGGCCTGATAGAACTCATTGGGTATGCCATCAAGGCCAGGAGATTTGCCAGTCTTGAGGTTACTAGCGCATCAGAATATTGGAGGCTCTCTCTGAGCGTTCGTCGCGATGGACAGCAGCGAAGATGTCTCCTTCTGTCTCATGGCAAGGCGTAGCACTCTCAAGGATCGACAACCCTTGGCCGTTTTCTGCAGGGTGTGGCAGTACAGGCTTCAAACAACGATGGTAGAGGAGCATAGCTGCAACGTGCTCTCTCCCTCTTTGTCTGTCAGCATATTGCTGGCCTTGGTCCAAAGAGACGTCCGAGAGGCCGCCCCTGATGAGTGGGTGCAAGCAGAATGCTGCTGCTCTCTCTCTCTCTCTCTCTCTCTCTCTCTCTGTCTCGCCTTTCACGCCTATGGCCCAGCTCAGGTCTCTCTCTCTCTCTCTCTCTCTTTGGCGCCAATGATCAGGTTGCTCAGACGATGCTCATGCAACCTTTGGCAGGTATGGCCCAGCTACGTACAAGTACTGCCAACCTTTCATCACTGCTTGGAGTCCTCCACTCTTTGTTGTGGGCACCGTAGATGATCGAGCGAAAGCGATGGCAAGCTCTCTGTATGAGCAGGAGGTGGAGTAGGCGGAACCCTTCTTGGGGAAGAAAGATGTTGCGTGAGAATGCACTTTTAGCTTTGAGATTGTAAAAATATATGGAATCTTACAAGTTAATTAATTAATGGGAGTACAACAGACCCAAATATGTAATGTCTAGCCTAAAACTTACCCTTCTTCATGAAGGGCACTTTTGAAAATTTGCCCTTCAAATCATGCATACATTTTTACGTGCCCTTCTAAATACGAAATCTAAACTTAGTTCTTAAAGCTAAATTCAACACAAAAATGTATCACGTCATATTGCTAAACGTGCTACCTGAATTTGGTCTCCAATCTCCAGCTCTGAGAAGAAAATCAACACTACATAATATACTTGTATATGTATCCAAATTTTTCCATAAAAAGTGCCCTTCAAGGGCAATATTGTCGGATAATATTGCCCTTCAATTTTTTCCATAAAAAGTGCGGATAATCTTGTCTTGGATCCAACAATATTTCCCTTCAAAGGAAATATTGTCTTGGGTCTGAGAAGGGAAAATTTTAAAAATAGCCCTTCATAGGCAAGTTCTCAAAATTTTGGCACTTCTCTTGAAGGTCAAATTGGCCTTGAAGGGCTATGCATCCTCTAAATTTTTCCATTTCTCTTGAAGGTCAAAAGTGGCAGTGAGTGGTTGTTGTAGCTAGAGGTATGAAAAGTTCATTCATCTCCTAGTGATGGACATGTGTCCCTCAAGTGCGGCTTAAAAGTAATAAAGACTAAAAGAAATCATGCCTTTTTTGGGATACCCAGGGTCGGGTCTCTACTTTCTATCTCCCAAGGTTGCATTTACTTTTCTGAGTTTGCTTTTGTTTTGCCTTAGTATAAGACATACATATAAACAAAAACTTTTTTTTTTAATAGCTTCTCAAATAGGAAATTCAAATTCTTTAGCATATCTATTATCACTATAATTACTTTTGGACATTTTATCAATTTTGCTTATGTTTTATTCTAAAAAACCATTCAAAAGAAGCAATATAATTACTTTACCTACTATTCTTAGAGTTTAAGTGAAAAGCAACCACTTCTATTTTGTTGGAATTAGGGTTAGAGAGAAACGCACATAGCTTGGAGAAGACGAAGGAAGCTTAAAGGCACACAACTGAGAGTGTATTACTTAGTGTGCAATGGAAAGATAGATAGCCCTAAAATGATGGGCGTATATATCAATGCACAGGGGGAAAAAACCTCCTTAAGTGGAAAAAAATGCCCCAGCGGTCCTAGTGTGTTCACACACATCACTACCACATGTATATGGTAACAAATACCCCCTGGAGTGATGCGGTGAATGAGAGCTGGCACATGTGAACAGGGAAGTGCCATGCCCTGAGGACACGACCAGTCCACAAAGGGGAGTAAGCCCAAAGCTTTGCACTTCTCACGAGACAATGCCTTTGTGGAAAGATCTACAAGGTTGTCATCTGTTGGCACATAAGCCAAGCTGATCTCTCCTATTGAGAGCCCTCTCCCTGACATAGTGATAATGCACCTCAATGTGCTTTGTGCGAGCATGAAAATATTTGGGCTCCTCGCAACTGCCAATGTGCTCTGACAGATAGTGTAGATAGTGTTAGCAGCAATGTCCTGTCCAACATCCAAATAATCCATAAGGCGTCTGAGTCATACACTATCTAGAGCCCTATACTCAGCCTCAAAACTAGAAGTAGCTACAATAGGTTGCTTCTTGCTCAACCATGATATACATGAACTGCCAAGCATGAAACAAAAACCACTTGTGGACACTCTCGCGTGTCAAAACAACCAGCCCAATCTGAGTCCAAAAAAGCATGTAAGTCTGGCGGCAATGATTCCCCCTTGGGATAAAACAAGCCAAGATGTGAACTGCCACTCAAGTATCGGAAAATCCTCTTGACAACCTGCCAATGCTTAGACCCTGGGCTATGCATAGATCTGTTGACTTGTGAGACTGCAAACTAAATAACTAGCCTCATGTTGCATACATAAATGAGGCAGCCAACATCAGTTTGGTAAAGAGTGACATGAGCAGGATTACCAACATCATGAAGATTCAATTTCAAACCTGTTTCCATGGGAGTGGCAATAAGTTTGCAATCCTCAAGTCCAAACTTACATAGCAATGTCTCTATGTAACTTTCTTGACAAAGGCAATACCACCATCACACTACCTAAACTATATGCCCAAGTAATGATGCAACAACCCCAAATCTTCATCTTGAAAGTAGCATTCAAATCAGCCTTAAATTCAACAATATGTGCCTCATTAGGACCAGTCATGAGCAAATCATCCACATAAAGAACAACAATGAGAATTTCATCGCCCTCACACTTCACATACAATGTGCTTTCTGTTGGACTGTTATGAAAGCCTCGTTTGACCAAATTCTCATACCAAGCACGAGGAGATTTCTTCAACCCATACAAAGCTTTGTTACATTTGCACACCTTATCCTCTTGTCCTTTCTTGACAAAACCGCGAGGCTGTGTTACATAGACTTCCTCAAAAATGTCACCATTCAAGAAAGCAGTAACAATATCAAACTGGTGTACATCCCAACCAAAATGAGCTACCAATGCACATAGAAAACGCACAGTAGTCATACGACAAGTGGGAGCAAAAGTCTCTTCATAATCTATGCCTTTTTGCTGTGCATAACCCTTTGTAACAAGTCGAGCCTTATAGCAATCAATCTCACCATTCGGTTTGCATTTCAACTTGTAAACCCACTTTGTACCAATGGCCTTTTTGCCAGGAGGCAAATCACATAAAGTACATGTGTCATTTTCTATAAGTGCATCATATTCTGATTGCATGGCAGCCATCCAATTTTTTGAATTATGTGCTTCATCAAAAGACAAAGGTTCCTCAACATCATGTAGGCTAGACACAACCAATGCATAACAATCTGATGCATAAGATGCATGGCGAGAACATGAACGAGCACGACTAGACAAAGGTGCATCCAATTTATTGTCATGCAAAGTGTGCACCAGCCATTTTGGCATACCTCGAGCCTGCTCATATTCAGCCCTTTCATTGGAATTTACATTCGTACTTCCGCCACTGAAAAGAGGCAACAAAGTGTCATAGATGTCATTAGTGTCTGTAGTACATGACAACAAAGGCTGAACAGAATCTTCCACAAACACAACATCACGTGAGACCAAAATACGATTTGTTTGCAAAAGGTACAACGTGTAACCTTTGCTTTCAACACTATAACCAACAAAAATACATTTGACAACCTTATCATCCAATTTTCTACGTTGAGCTTGTGGCACTAATCCATAAGCCAAACAACCAAAAACACGCATGTGCTTAACAGATGGCTTTTTATCATGCCATGCTTCATATGGAGTCATAGACTGCAACACTTTTGTAGGACACCTGTTGAGTATATAAGTGGCACACATGACAGCCTTGAGCCAAAACGATCGTGGTAAAGCTTGTGACTCTTGACCATACATGTTGCCATTTTTGTAAGAGACCCGTTTTTCCTCTCAGCAACACCATTTTGCTGAGGCGTATACGGAATTGTACATTGGTGTTTTATCCCATGACTAGCTAGAAATGCATTAAATTCATGAAACATATACTCCCCCCCTCGATCGGAACGGAGGGTGCCCATAGTACATTCCGAGACATTTTTAGCCATAGCAAGAAATTGCTTGAAGCAAAGGAACACTTTGGACTTAGCTTTCAACGGATATATCCATGCATGCCTAGAGTAGTCATCAATGAAAGTCACGAAGTATAAGTAATTTCCCAAGGACGAAGTTTGCATAGGCCCACAAACATCACTATGCACAAGTTGCAATCTGCATGTAGCAAGAACTGACCCATCCTTTGGAAACTTAGCACGTTGCATTTTACCCAAAATATAGCCTTCACAAACATGTTTGACAGGTGCTTCAAGAGGCGGCAAAGAAGCAACCATATCAGATTTTTGCAAACGCAGCAAACTGGAAAAATTCAAATGCCCAAAACGTACATGCCACAATTTTACATCTGAAACAGCCTTTGAATCTGCAAGCATTTGCAAATTTTGTCCACACTTGTCATACAAAGTGAGCTTATACAGCCCACAACACAAAAGGCGAGATGCATCACCAAAACAAACTAAGATCATGAATCGTACATCTGTCATCCAAAAATTTGACTACAAGTCCAAATCTAGCAAGTGCAAATACAGACAAAAGATTCTTCTTGATCCCAGGTACATAAAGTGTATCAACAAGTGTGAAAGATCTGCCATTTGTAGCAGTAAGCACAATCTTTCCAACTCCCTGAACCGGATAAGAGGCATTGTTGGCACAAGTGACTGAATTCCCATGAGGGACAGACTCGAGAGAGGTAAACAAATCACGAGGTGAGGTAATGTGCTTTGTAGCACCACTGTCAAAATACCACACATGTGAATCTGCAACAACCGACATGCATGCATCATGGACAATAGGATTATAGGTACACTCTGCACTAAAAGCCCATTTTGCATAAACATCAGCATCATAGTCTCCTTTCCCAGAAGACTCAACAATAGCTACATTTGTAGTGGAACTAGCATTTGCAGTGGAACCACCCTCTTTCTTCTTGCCCTCTTTGGCCTTCAACTTAGGACATTGCTTGATCAAGTGATCTTTAGCTTTACAATAATGGCAACGCATCTTCTTTTTTCCTTTATCACCAGAATTTCCAGATGAATTGCTACCAGCAGAAGCATTAGGAATAAGTGATTTTCCACTCGCAGAAGAACCATAAGAAGTGGTTGCATTGTTGTTACCACCCTTTATTTGAGAAGCAATAAAAGCATATTCAACTGCACGCTGTCTAGTCTTGTTTTTCTAGAAAGTGACTCTTGCAATAGCAATGTGCACAGTGCATCAAACTTGACAACTTCAGGATTTCCTTGGGTCATAAGTCTCCAAGTACTAGCAAAAGTATGGTAAGAGTCTGGCAAGGCATTACGAACAGTCTGCACACGGGAACTGTCTGAAACAACTTCACCTGCAGAAATAGGTTGCTCATTGATATCCTTGACACCAGCAAGGAAAGTGTCCATATCATCTTCCTCATCATAATCTTCGGCTCCAGCTCTTTACGCAGCAATGCAATTTTTGCCTCATGGCGACTCGCATAAAGACCAGCCAGAATATCCCAAGCTTGTTTTATAGATTTTACTGAACAAATGTGAGGAGGAATGGTGCGCTTTATAAACAACATAATCAACGCATGAACCTACGCATCCTTTAAATCCCAACGAGCTTGTTCTACCTTAGGCAAAACAACTCCAATAATAGCAATCCTTGCAGCAAGACCTGCAACATCCTCAACATCGCCTACATTCTTAGAACTAAGACGTACATCAATAAATTCTGCACAGAATGATGAAATAGCTTGTGCAGTACTGCCTGTAGTGGAAACGAAGGCCGCAATGAGCCCGAATCAGAAATTTGGGTAAACTGAGGTCTACAAGCAAACCCAAAATTTTTGTTGACCTGCAAACGCTCGCCAAAACTCACTGAAATCGAAGAAAGTGAGCAAGCGTGTGTTGGAGCTGCTGGCGACTAAGCCTGGGAGGATGCAGCCTGTTGTCATACCAATTGTTGGAATTAGGGTTGTAGAGAAACGCACACAGCTTGGAGAAGATGAAGGAAGCTCAAGGCACACAACTGAGAGTGTATTGCTTAGTGTGAAATGGAAAGATAAATAGCCCTAGAGTGATGGGCGTATATATCAGTGCACGAGGAAAAAACCTCCTAAAGAGGGAAAAATGCCCCAACGGTCCTAGTGTGTTCACACACATCACTATTACATGTATATGGTTACATATTTTTGGGGTGCATGCATGAAGAAAGAAGGATAATTCTTGATTCTTGACGAAAAAGACAGCGCTCTAAGAGCATAGTGACCAGACAACCTAGTGTTTTACCCCTCTTTCAAAGTCAACAAATACATCATTATCTCCAAGAGAAAAGCTGCAGAAGAGATAGTTTTGCCCTCTTTTATAATAATTTTCTCTCTTTATCATGGCATGCACCCTCTTAATTGTGTAGCTCATGCTCTCTTATCTTTCATATATTTATACTATTGTAATGCATGCTCCATGAGATGAATAAAGATATGGAAGAAAAATACTCAATCATTTTGATTGAAGGAATTGGTTGGTACCCAATATGGTGTCTTGTGTTTTGATTCTTGTTTATGTTGCTCTCTTTGTGTATTGTGATTATTCAATCAATCATTTTGTTGAATTTATTTTTATTTAATGAATTAAACTTGTTTTGAAAATTGGGAAGATTTTTGGAAGCCAACAGTGATGTCAGAGCTTTGAAAACGCTCTAGACAATGTGAGTGATTTTAAAGCTTTGAAAACGCTCTAGAGAGTGTGTAGAAGCAAAGAAAAAGTGCTTCCTGTGGGCAAATCAAATAAATTTTTCCATGAATACACTTAAGGAGATTGTTTTTGAAAGGCTCTCTCTTTGTTAAATATGCAAAATAACAAGCTTCCTCATCTCAATAGTTTCAATCACAGCTACGAGCGACCTATTTAACGATGCAAAAATTTCTGAAGAAAACGATGCAAACAATTGAAGAAAAGCAACAAAGACAATCCATGCATTGCTTACACTCTCAAGGAACAATCACAGTGTTGAAAATCAACCTCAAAGTCAATCAAAGTGCCTACAATTATCAACAAAACAAGAAGATGCTCTCTCAACTATTTCTATCCACAGTTTTGGATTGTTCAAAGGCTTTGCATATTCACTAGAATGTCTTCTTAGAATTTTTCTGGCCATTCACCATATACAGATATCATTGTATTTTCTCTCTTATGTTCCTTTCCTTTTTTTCAATTTAACTTTGCATATATTTTGGATTTATAACTTTTCTTTTGCTTGAGTTAACCAACTATGATGACCCACGATTCTCTTGTTATGGATTGAATGATTGAAATTCTTTTTGAAGAGATTGTAAAGGAAGGTGTTGCACGTACTCTCCTTCAATGAAAGCTTGAGAAGTTACAAAATCAAAGTTCCCACAAGTGCAATCATGAAGATGACAACGAAGTCAAGAGGCTTATCAAAGTGATTAAGCATACCTTTGAGAAAACAAAACAAGATCTCTACAAAGGCATAATATATTGTTGGTTTGGAGTATAATTGGCATGTTGTCAATAAACTTTGTCCTCATAGATTGGAAAGAGCTATTTCTTTAGCTCATGATGCTGAAGCTGTGAAAGGTAAAGATCCAACTTCACAGGGGCAACCAATCATAAAGAGTTATTCTTCTCTTCCACCACCACAATGTACAAATCTTGTTGTACCTCAACCAAGGACCAACGACATCAATGGACAACGATGGGCACAACATTACAATCAATATCAACCACAATTAAGTAATTCCAATTAAAATGATTTTAGACAAAGGAAGGTAAATAACAATGGTTCAAGTAATGCTTTTACATATTAATCTTTTCTTTTTTGAAGTCATAGAGGAAAGCTTCACATAGTCACAACAACAACAATAATAGCAACAAGAATAATGGAAAAGTTAAGTGAAGGCTGTTGTTTGCTACACTTGTCACAAGATAGGACATACAGCTAACACACCCTCCTCACATTTTACTGAGAGGATTGAAGAAGATAGTGACCATCAAGTGCACAACATGGAGATGTATGTCAACATTGCCAACACTTTTGAGGATAGCAATCACAAACCTCAAGGTAACTCAGACTATCAAGATCACACAGGTACTCCTACTTTTCATGTACATAGTCTTTTATGTATGCAAGTTAAGATTAGGGATGATGCTTTTAACTTATTACATGATGATGGGAGCACACATGATTTCATTTCTACACGTGTTGCATAAAAGTTAAAGTTGTATATGACTTTCGCAAATTATAAAGTATGTTGCACAAAGTTTAAAGTTGTATATGAACTCCCATGAATTATATAGTAAAAGCAGTTTTCCAAGGAACCAAAATAAAGTGTGTGTATACGGTAAAAGATTTGTAATACCAATTAGGATACTTTGTTGAATCACGAGATTTCTTAGTAGCACCATTGCAAAACACAGATTTAATTTTGGGTATGCCTTGAGACATCATTTTATTCCAAAGATTGAATATGATAAACATACACTCGTTGCTACACATAATGAAAACATTACAAGCTAACCAAAAGTAATAACTAGAACCTCTTCTTAATCACACTCGGGCTAAAAGGTTAGCTTGAAAATGCACACGGTGCCCATTTAGGTGCCCTTGAGTGGCATAAATGTCCCTCTAGAGATTCTACATTGGCACCCTATGGCCTCAGGGCCATACGTGATCTCTAATCTAATGAAAGATCCTATGGACCTAGGTCCATAAGGTTGTAACAAAACGGTTCTACAAGGGTGCTTAGGCCACCCTATGGCCCTAGGGTCATAGGATCTCTCATTAGATTAGAGGCACCTTGTGGCCCTAGGGCCATAAGGTGCCAAAGTAGAAGCTCTAGGGCCACAAGTTGCTCTCTATTTTAATGAGAGATCCTATAACCCTAGGGTCATAGGGCTAACATTGTGGCCATGTAGACACCCTCGAGTGGATTAAATGCTCCTTTAGATATTTTACATTAACACCCTATGGATCTACGTCCATAGGTGTCTCTGATCTAATGAGAGATCATATGGCCCCAAGGCCGTAGGGCGGCATAGGTGACCTTGTAAAACCATTTTTTTGGCACACTATGGACCCAAGACCATAAGATTCCTCGATAACATAGAGGGGACTCTATGGCCCCAGCTCCATAGGGTGCCAACATAAAGGTTGTACTAGTGCACGTAGGCCACCCTATGGCGGTCCATAAGGTGGCATAGGTAGATGAGACATGCAATAGGCTGTTAATTCATTGAGGTATGCACTCCATGACATTCACAATGACACATCAAAATCTCACTGAGAATACCAAAGAAATGGTGAAAAGGGTACTTGCTATTGACCATCACAAGTGGTGCTAAGAAATTCTAGATGTGTGTGGTAAAGGAAATAGTGTTGGAAACTATTTTTGAAGCCAATGGTGCAAGACAAAAAATCCTGGTAACAACCCTTTTTATATAGTATAGTAGTTTTTTTTTTCAAAATATAATTTATGTTATGTAGAGGTAATATGTTTGTAATGCTTCCTTCATTAAATTTATCCATTAGCTTTCAAAGATTTATTTCTTCGATGCCAAGTGGATCGACCAGAGAATCATTTGGTATTGACGCTTTTCTCAAGTTGAAACAATATTGCATTTATGACTGAGAGAAGTGCTTTGTTTTCAAAGTGTGCACGGTGGGTCCATCATGTAGCATCAACCTAGTGAACCGCATGAGATGAAATGGAATAGAAGATCTATACCCACTTGGGTGCAATTCGATCACACTATTCATGTATGGAATTGGGTATCAATGGCGTGCCATGTAGATGATCCAAGGTGTGGTGTTTTTTCACATACTATGTGATACATATCACATTGTTCTGCAAGAATTTGATTTTCATTCCTTTGTGGGATAGCATGCAAGACTTGCTCCACTATAGCCACATGCAAAATGAAGGAAGAGGGCATGGACTCACATTTCCTCTTTTGGGAATGCTTAAATGAAACATTGGTCAAACATGGGTGTGAACCGATAAATTTCTTTGGATTCATGGAAGATGAAGCACAAGAAAATTGGAATGCAATGCACCATATGTTCAATGGTGGTAAGGTCAATGTGATGGAGGGCCAAGAGCATTCTTGCCTATTTCATTAAAAGCAAAGCATGAATCAACACACAGTGAAGCACATAGTAGTACCCTCACAAGAAACACACATAGAAATATATGAGAAGTGGAGACAAGCACCATCCAAGGAGGTAGCTACTGCTGAAGCTAAATTGATATGACAAAGGTGGTACCTAGGATATTGCATTGACAAAGACCTTACATACATGGATTCATGGTTAAGTATGTGGGAGGTGCGCATTGCCTATTGTGGTGGCATCATGACATCCGTTGAAAATAGCACAGATGGTCCCAACACTCCACCCACAAATATTTCCGAGAGAAAACATGGGTGGCTTATAGGAGAGGGATTCAAGAGGTAGATAGCGTTGTATGATGCATGCAATACCGACCTAGCTAATGCACTTCTATAGAATACCAAAGCTATTTCATGGGTGTAGGTAAAAGATTTAGGGAAGGGTCCATCCTTGCAAAGGATTTTTGAGCGGGTAAGTAATCAACCATCTTATGTCACACGCCTTGTGAATGAAGTTACTGAGGGAACGCCATGCTACATGACACCCTCAACTCTCACAGACAACAATAAAACTTTTCAAAAGAAAATGTTGTCATTAAAGGTGATTAATATTGAAAATGAGTATGTGCCCATGACTTAGGAAAAAGAAAGTTGTGGTGAATCTTGGTAGATGCGGGCGAAAAAAACCAGACTAGAGGTCTCGACTGTACCGTGCGAAGAGAGAGAGAGAGAGAGAGAGAGAGAGAGAGAGAGAGAGAGAGAGAGAGAGAGAGAGAGAGAGAGAGAGAGAGGAGGAGGAGGAGGAGGAGGAGGAGGAGGAAGGGGCGGAGATGCAAGGGTGGCCAATGGGGCTATGGACACAGAGTAGGTAAAACCTATTTTTTTAGTTCGCGGATTGCTTGAGTCAACAACAACGACTGATGTCGGTTTGGCTACGTGAGTTGCACTTGAGGCGTTCATGTAGATGTTGTGACTGCAAATCCCTCATCCACCTTTTACTAGATATGATAGAGATCACACATTAGTCCTAGCATTGGAACTTGCTGATGGGATTGAAGGAGGTATCGCATGAAGTAATGAATATAATAAATTTAAACCAGTATCTACCAGAATGAGTCAACTCATCGACCAGAGTATAATTCAATCACAAAGGACCAACGTCTAGGTGGGTAGCCAAGGAAGATAAATTTTACAGGTGAAGGACATCAAACATTCCTCTTAAGAGAAATGAAGGGGGAGGGTCCATGTTAAAGAAGAGAAAAACCAACAAAGCAATGTGGGCTATTCGATGCACCCGTAAAGGCAATAAAGTGACATGTAGTGTAATGCCTAATGGGGAGAGATGATGTGGTAGGTTTATTGCATGATCTAGTGTGGGAGTTCTGGCTCCCTCTTTCAAAGGATATCGCAAACATACAAGGATAATATTTTGACAATGGTTTTGATTTTGTCTCAAACACATTTGTCTAGCACACAAGCGATCATATCTTGCATGTAATCACATTTACTTCATTTTTTTCGTGTAATAGGCTTAAGCCAGAGTGAGAATATGTTTATCCACCAACCACTTATTATTGGGGAAGTCCAACTCTTCAATGCACTCAATAGAGTGCGCACCTATCCTACCATAGATATATAGCTAGTTTTTTATCTGCTTTTCCCTACAATGGCCTTTGTTATCTCTCCTCAATGTGTTTGCCAAGCTAGAATTCTATCAGTGATAGTTTTTTGAATGTAAATCTTTTGTTTGGATCCACTTGTATAGCGCATTGTCTGACTATATGTTTTTGCATAGTATCATAAGGAATCAGACCGTTGAGTTGTCAAATCAAACTATTCAATTAAATATTAATTTAAATTATTAATAGCCTCTCAAGTGTTATAGAATGGCTTTGTGTTCATATCTTCTTTTGTTCACCACTCAACAACTAACATTGTGCACTACTTTCTCTAACCACAATGTTTGTTGATGATCTTGAGACATCCATCGAGTCTACTTGGGATTCCCTGGAGGCCATCCCCAATGGTGAAGCAACATATAGAAAACAATGGTTCAAGCAAGCTCTCAATACAAGGACAGAAATGTATGGCCTTTACCAAATGCACACGAAGCTTAAAATACAATCATTGCAAAGCTTGAATGAAAAGGGTAAATTTGTCATCAATTGATGAAAGAGAACTAGGATCATCATAGAGGAGGATGAAGAGAAATTGAAGGAAGAGCTAGGGTGCATGGTGACTAATCTCTTGCCCGCACAAGAGAGAAACACTACAAAACCAGGGTCTTCTAGCAATCGATTGCGGGTGCAACATATAAGGTGATGTTTTCTATGAATAATAAATGTTCATCTTTTTAGCGTTTTGATCTAGTTGTACAATGGGCACTGAATGGATCATTATGAGTTCTATTGAATAAAATGCATCTTTCTCATAGGATCTATTTTTCTTTTATCCACCAAGGTCTGTCCACATGTCGTATGTACTACAATCAATATAAAATGTAATGGTTTCTATAAACAGTGAATGTTTACCTTTTTGATGTTTTGATCTAATTGTACAATGGGTGCGTAATCGAGCATTATGAGTTATGCTGAAAAGAATGTCTATGTCTCATAGTATCTATCTTTCTTTTATCCAAGATCTCTGTCCATAGATAGGAACGACCTTTGTGGAAATCATTCGCTATCCTCCCATCCTCCTCGATCACATATCCTCCTCCTTCTCTCTCTCTCTCATTCTCTCTCTAGAATCTTTTTGGAATCTACTCACTGGATTCCAAAGAAGCATTTTCCTAAAATGCTTGCCAAAAAAAATCCCTATTCTTGGTGTAGTTGATTTTGGTTCAAGTATAAACATGTTCAATAGTTATTCACTTCATGCATGGTATCTTACGGAGAATATTTTTGTTGATTTTATTGGAGTCTTTGAGTATGGAAAATGTGTAATACATGATGCTACTTTGATATTCGATAGGAAATTGATATAATTGGTTTATTTTGCTTTTTGACTTTAGACCATTTTTGGTAAAGCCTTGTTTGGATGCAATGGAAAAGAAAAAGGCAAACGATAGATTGCTTGAACGCAAAGCTTTCTATGGGTTTGGTTTATGTGATAGTGAACATAAGTGTGGAGATGATGAGAATGATGATATGAATGACAATTTCTATGACAACAAAGATGATATCAAAGATCCAAGAAAAGATGTATATTGGTACATATGTAAATTACCATAGACCGTACTTTATGTGAAAAGTTTAAATGTGAGTTGCATGAGATAAAAATGAGAGATATGAAGATTAAAAGATAAGAAATTTTTGTGGAAGACAGGGATATGTAGAGTAGGAATGCTACATCACATTGATAAATCTTGGTAGAGAAACAAATGCAAATAAAGAAAAAGAAGCACTTAAGGAGGGGCCTAAAGAGGAAGAGGCCAACATGGTTTGGGCTTTCTAAATGTTCTTTATTGATTAAGGTATGCCACCCTCTTAATTCTCCTGCATGTATCGTATCTTGTACTTGGGTAAATTGAACTCTATAGCTTCCCACAAGCGTGTCCTAATGGGGAACCTATGGATGCTTGTTTGGGGGTAGAGCCTCTTGAACTGGTAGATTAGTCTTTTGATTGGATATCATTAAACGAGTGTGTTGGGCTAAATGCTACCAACCCTAGGGGCATATAAGATACCTCTTGAACTGGTAGAATAGTCTTTTGATTGGATATCATTTAATGAGTGTGTTGGGATAAATGCTACCAGCCCTAGGGGCATATAAGATACTTGAGTTCAACCATCTCCTAGATCTTATCTTCCACATCATAGTTCACCTTATCTTATCTCTTCCACATCTTTATAAGAATCCTTGTAACACACATGAAGGGATGAAGTAATATTTTTATTTTGTTCTAGCTCTTTTCATTTGGTGTCTCACTCTCTCTAGTTCCATGATTAAGCTTGCTAACCATGAATGGTAGCCTCATATCTCCACCATAACCTAGCTCTAGTCTAGGTGTTCACTAATCCTAGATTTAGAAAATTCCCAACTACATTTATCAATGGCATGAATAAGCGGACATAAGAAGAATCACGAGTGGTACTACAACTAGATTTTTTTGACATGGTCTTCCTACCAAGAGTGCTTGCCACTTCTCTTATCAGATTACTCACAAGCGGATTCACGTTGACTTTGTTCATAGTCTCTTATTATCTTGTATTCCCTACTTATGTTTGTTGACCTTATCATCATCTTGAGTAGTGAAGAAGATGAAGCACCTTTCAGACTCCATCTCCAATGTGTGATCTCTTGGTTGTGTTTGTATGTGCATAAGCTTGGGGTATTCATTGGTAATAATAAAGGGGACATCACCTACATGCATCAAATGCCCCTTTTTCATACATCTATACTAGAAGTGGCTCATTATCTATAAATGCAACTTGTCGCTTTCTTGTTACCCCCTCCCTTGCTCTCACAGGTTAACATACAATAACCTTAGTGAATTCCCTAGGCCCCTAGGAGCTCCATTTGTAACCAATTAGTCCAAAAAATTCAAAAAAATTATGATATCCAAATGTAACAAAAAATTCATAAGATAATGAAATCTAAAAAGATAATTGTTGAAGTTCGAAGCTTAAATGCCCCAATCATAGAGCAACCATTGAATTGGGATTATGGGCAAGAGGCACTACAATCACATCAAGGTCCAAGATCAAACTTATTTAAGTTGGGATGTCAACAATGACATTGGCTTCCTAATCTAGGGATACATACCCATCAGAGAGAAAAAGGAATAATGGATAATTTTTCAATGACCTAATCTTCAAGCACTCTATGTGTGCACACGCCATCACCATGTTTAAGTCTTTTTGGTTACTACATTGCAATTTCAATGGGGATCAAACTGCACCAAGGCACCCGTGCAATTAGGCCAAGGTGGGATTTTCCGTTCACTTGGAGTACACAAGAATAGGTGTTAGGACAAAAAAATTGACAATGCC
Organism: Adiantum capillus-veneris; assembly: GCF_014529385.1. Lineage (NCBI taxonomy): Eukaryota > Viridiplantae > Streptophyta > Polypodiopsida > Polypodiales > Pteridaceae > Adiantum > Adiantum capillus-veneris. The sequence goes on from NC_140931.1 coordinate 75,176,838, forward strand.
AATGGTTTCCCAATTTTGAAATACACCACTTGGAGAGAACAAGAGGTGTGGAATTTATTTGGTGATCCAATCTCAAAGCCACTCTATTTTTGCACAAATGAGTACATGGGCAAAAGCATAATTTTCACAAGTTAGATTCTATCATGAAAGTGGCTACTATTGACTTGATAGTAAGGACCACCTAATGAGCTTGAATGGTGCCAAGTATCTTAAGATAGTTCGCTACAATTTTAAAGATCCTCAAGAAGTAATTCACTCTAAAGAAGTCAAAGCACAAGTGAATTAAACTTCCAATTAGATCTTAAAAACTTGAAGTGAAAATGCTCACAACTCATAACTACTTAGTAAGGAGAGGCTTCTAGTAGGGTTCAACATTGATTCAGCAAATCAAAATGCCAATTCTCATGTTGCTGACAAATATATGCAAAAATGGTCTCCCCAAAGTCCATTCTTGGAAGTTGGTAATTGCATTCATAAAAGATACTCATTTAATCCTTGAACACCATGCAAAGCTGAAAGCAAATCCAAGTTTAAGAATGTTTGCAAGTTTATCATTATTTTTTTTGGTAGGCCTTCATAATAATCTGGTGAATTTCGTAACCCTTGTAGATCTCTACTGCCTATATGTGATTGTATTATGTTTTCAATGTCTGTTGAGTCTTTGAGTTCCTTGGCACATATAGTTTTGTTATGTAGTGCAACTTTACATGCTGATAAAAAACAAGAATCTTTAATCACTAGACCAAGAACAGAGTATCTTACTCTCGTAAAACAAACAGGAACAAACTATCTAAGTAATTTCCCGGATTTAAAAAATATATTTCACATATTCTTTGATGACCACCCAAACCATGTTGGCCACTTCGAACCTTTAAATCCTTTTGAGAAACATATAACCATATATGGAGCTCAAGATAAGGTGGTCTCTAGGTGACACAACAATTATGTATTGGATAGCAACAACAATATTAGGAGAAAGTTTGACTCGCTTTTGGGCCTTTCAGTTCTAGAGAGAGAGTGGCGCTCGACCAATGAGGAAGAGATTAACATTACGTTGAGAATCGAAATTTTGGAGCCAAGCTCTTTTAGAAAAAAAGGGAGAAAATATTATTTTTGTTCATCAAATTGCACAATTTCACGCTTTCAAGGCATAAATGCCATAAGTCGTACTAACTCTGTACCGATGAATTTCAGAACTTTCATTGAAGACTCTATCTAGTATCTATGTTCCTGCCCAAATATGACTTTGAGTAGCTCTACTTCCCTCTCAAAACTTCTTCCCTTTTTCATATTTGCGCTAACCTTTCTGTGTTTTCTAATGCACACCATGACTACTTCTCGAAGGCCTAGCACTACCATTGACTCTGTTAGCTTTTTTAACAGTTATACTACAGATGATCAAGCATGGATACCATCTCGAATAACTATCGGAAGTTGGGTTCTACTGCAAACTAGGAGGAGGAAGAGGAGGCAACGCAATGATTTCATGGAGGCTTTCAAGGGACAAGTTAAAGAGTTTAAAGTGTGTGCACAAAGCAAGCGGGTGAAAGAGGTCCTCATACAACATGCTTTCCATCATGCAAACTTAAGGTTGCAAACATCTCCTCCAAGTTTTCCACGACATCGACCCAACTGTAAGTTATTTTGAGCATCTCACTTAGTGCATGATTATATTCGAAGGTTAAGTGGTGGATATCATCTTTGGTATGTTTCAGATATTTATCCATTAAATAGGATGGATTGGCAACCAATTGAGAGCATAGTTGGGATTTTTTATGCTTTCCATGCATTTATTGGTGAGAAAATGTACCGAGGAAGATAACACAAGGAACTTGGAGATAATGGAATATTCTTTTATGATATGTCATATTTGGAACCGAGAACTTCCTTTGGTTGGGGTTGTTTAGCTCCTTTGTCACTTCCATCCTTTGACAGCAAGGATTAGTCTCTGCCAGCTTCACAAACTAGTGAAAGCTTTAGGAATAGATTGTTTCAGGATATACAAAAGTCCCTCAAGTATTCAAATTGCCACAAAAATAGTTCGGCTCGCACTATTTATGCCTCTTGAAGTGTTTGTAGATTTCTTCTTCAATGTAAGAACTACCGCAACAATGTTCATTTGCAAGTCTGAGAGCTGTTTGGGATTTTTAGATGACAATTGGGATAGGAAACAGTCACAAGGCAAAATCTGTATTTTGCAAAAGAGGTCCATAATTTGCAAGTTCATTATAAGCTCTCAAAATTTCATAGTGTCGTTTTACTATTTTAGATATCATCTTTTTAGTGGGCAGCTTATTCCACTCGACCAATATACAGAGTCTAGCCTCGAGAACAAACCTTTATGAATGGAGCTCTACAACCTACTTATTGTGATGGAGACAATGTCAAGCACAACTCTTGCACAGCTCAGGGTAGATCTTACATGTGAAGAACTTCCACTTTTGCCAGAATTGTATGCATTCAGTCTCAACAATAGAAAGGTGCTTACTAAATAGATGAGTTTTGATTGTCTTTAATACATTAAGACAGAATCTAACTCTTTCTTCTTCTCAGATTCCAAGACGCAAGGAGAAAACAACATTGTGCAAGGAGTCACTCTCAAATACACTTCACTTAATTGCTTCCACCGGAAGCTAGGTCACATACCTTGTGCATGCAATGAGCTTTGATGCCATGCAAACCATGATGTACTCTTCAAAATGACTAATACAAAGACATTTTGTGCCGCTCAAACAATGTTTCAAAAATGTACACTTTTCATTGTCTCAAAACTTTACAAATTGTGTTATTTCTGTCAAGATGTATACAAGTTATTGCTCCCTTCCCCTGCTACTGCTCCCCTGTCCTCTCCTTGGTTGGTGCCACTAGTCCCCTGTCCTCTCCCCCGGTTGTTGCCAATGGTCCCCTACCCTCTCCCTCGGTTGCTGCCACTACTCCCCTGCCCTCTTCTCTGGTTGTTGCTACTTCTGCTTCGGGGGACGCTGGTCTCGGACATCTTTTCGCGTCGTTCGAAATCATGGGTCTCTTCCATGGCTTCCTATGCATCTTGCACCTGTGAAGCTTCCCTCTATTCTTGCTCTTGCCACTGACGTGTAGTCCATTCCTCTACTTCTATGGCGTCCGCATAATATTGATTTATTGCTTCTTGCATATTTCGAACCTCCTCTTGAGACTGATTGTAGCGCTGCGTCATTTCGTCAATGCGAGCCTGTTCGAACTCCTTAGCTCTCACCCCTTCCTCTCTTGTATGTCTGTTTACCGAGATTATAATATGTTGGATGGCCATTACAGAAAAATGTCGCACATCGTTGGGGGTGTAGTTATGTAATTGAAGTTCCTGTAGAAGTGTGATAATAGGAAAGTAAGTAAAGATGTTGCTTCTTTTAATACAAACGTTGCAGCAAACAAACAATGAAACAACATGATTACTTATGTTTGGTACATCCAAAATTTGACTGAGGAGCAACAAGGCATTCAAACAAGTTCGCCAGCCACAGCTATAGTCATCAACCTGTGTGGGCATGATGACCCGTTCGTGCTGGATGGTAGTCCCTAGATCATGTTCTAACAAAACATGCTCTACACAGCATACAAGTTTTTTTGCAACACTACATACGTAACCACTTGAGTCAGTAACACATTACAAAGAAATACTACTTCCAAATGTACCCATATGTTTCTTACGTTTTTACACGATTGTGAAACAACCTGCTTTGCCCGGAGTTTGTGTAGTAGACAATCTTATCTTCAATGTCAAATAACAACAGACTCCAATGATAACTACACCAAGACCATCAAAGATGAGGAGAAAGATCCTAAATCCAACATGGTTTTTACAAGGCAAGAAGAAACTCACGATTGATTGTATGCACTGACCAGAAAACACGCTAAATCAAAATTGACTCTGCTAAACTAGTCCATCAGAGCCAAAAACGAAACTCCGTAGTTCTGCAGCATAAGCGAGATCAGCGGATCTATTACGTATATTTTGTTCTGAACCTCAGTGGGCAGAAGCGAGATAGCGTGTCTAACATGAATCAATGGCAGAGATTAGACTTAAGATATTTCAGCGGGCTGTCACTGCCACAAAGCCATGAGTCAATACCAAGCGATTGGGGTAGCTATCGAATTCCATAAGCCACTGACTCGCTTGGTATTGACCCATGTCTTAGCTGTAGTGAGCCATCTAATGAACCAAGCATGACTTATAAAGAAAAACTTGAGCCGTAACACATAGCAACATTGACGACTTCCGCGAAGAAATGGGTCAATACCGAGCGAGTGGTATCACTATCCAATTCCATAAGCCACTGACTCGCTTGGTATTGACCCATGTCTTAGAGAAAGTGAGCCATTTAATGAACCAAGCGTGACTTATAAAGAGCTTGAGAAGTACCACAAAGCAATGTTGATGACCACATCCGTTGAGTTGGAGTTGGAGAAATTGCGCATGCACAAGAAATCTTATTGATCAAAGGTTGAAAATGTAGGCCTCCTCTGACCTTCCAGGCAGCAGTATCTCTGCATGCAGAGGTGCTGCAATGATCAGAACTTGCAACTCCTCTTCGTTCTCTTCGTTGATTTTCTCTAAAATAATCAAATCCTCTGATAACGGCTCCTCGTTGGATGGCCCTTGTGAAGCAGAGCCTTTCCCTTGCCTTTCTTGAGATTTATTTGTGGTTGCCTCATTCTCCTCCCTTAATGGCATAGGCTCCTCCCTAACAGGCACACAGGCTCCTCCATGTAACACACAGGCTCCTCCCTTACAGGCACAGGATCCTCCCTTATAGGCACAGGCTCTGGATCCTCCATGCCTTGCTCATTTTTCTTCATAAGTGGTTCCTCCATAAGCGTCTCTGTTTCTTCAATGACCGCCTTAGGGTCCACCCTGGCCTGCTCATGCCCCTCATCAGCTGGCATCAGTCTGTCCATCTGTGTCATTCCTCTCGACGTGTGATCGTGTCCTTCTGCTGTTTAATCCAGCCCTAGAAGGCTCTGTCTGTCGTGCACGAGGATGGAGAGGAGGGATGTTAAGAATATCCATGGTTCTACTATCTTGGATAGGTACTGGCTGAAGCAGACCATTGTAGCAAAAGCGCAGCCTTCGAAGATGTCAAAATCCCGCGGCATGATAGTAATGCGGTGTGCATGGGCAGCCATGATATATCCATCCCTAAAGAATTTAACGAGGTAGTCTTCTGCAATTTCTTGCAGGTAGAGAAGTGCATTGTTGGCCCATCGCATGCTCACTCTCCAATGCTCACAAATCTCTTGCACTACTTGCTGGAAAGAAAGACGTGGAATGGTTGGTTGCATGTGTCGTTTGATCCTTTGCAGCTCTTGCAGTACACCTCTGTGCGCCTCATATCGGCGTCTTCTTGCTTGAGCATTCAAAGAGTCACATGTTTCCCTTCTAGGCGTGGCCTTTGCACGAGGCATCTCTACAAATAGCATAACAAAAAACGACATGTCATTTGTTGCACAAGGGACTTAAGATTTCTAGGGTTAGCATGAAGCGAAGAAGTGCACCAAATACAGTTGTATTGCCTCTACTCGCTTGGTACCGACCTCAGAAAAGTATAATAGCAAACATCATTAATAAAGACGATGGTCAGTACCAAGGGAGCAGGTGCAATGAACAGAGTTTGCCTTCCCTTATTCGCTTGGTACTGACCTTGTGAAAAGTGTAATAGCAAACATTATTAATATTTTCTGAGGTCAGTACCAAGCGAACAGAAGCAACAAACAGATTTTTCCTTCTTTTCGCTTGGTACTAACATCAGAAAAGTGTAATAGCAAACATCATTAATATTTTTTGAGGTCAGTACCAAGCGAACATGTGCAACGAACAGAGTTTTCCTTCCCTTATTCACTTGGTACTGACATCAAAAAAGTGTAATAGCAAACATCATTAATATTTTTTGAGGTCAATACCAAGTGAACAGGGGCAACGAACAGAGTTTGCCTTCCCTTATTTTCTTGGTACTTACCTCAGAAAAGTGTAATAGCAAACATCATTAATATTTTTTGAGGTCACTTCCAAGCAACATGTGAAACGAATAGAGTTTTCTTTCCCTTATTTGCTTGGTACTGACCTCAGAAAAGTGTAATAGCAAACATCATTAATAAAGACAATGGTCAGTACCAAGCGAACAGGTGCAACGAAAAGAGTTTGCCTTCCCTTATTTGTTTGGTACTGACCACACAAAATACAAGTGCACAAAAGTGTAGTAGCATACCTCTTCACTGTGTGTTCTGTGTCACTAAAGCGTTGAAGAACAGGAGTAAGAAGAGGATGCGCAAAAAGGAGGAGCACTAGAGAGTAAGAGGAGATGTGCAAAAAGGGTTTGGAGCACAAAAGATATGGTTTGCTTACCGCGTAGCGTTGACGGGGACAGAATAAAAATGTTGGGCAGTAGAGGATGCGAAAAGAAGCAGAAGAGCGTTCATTTGGGGCAAGGGTATAGTTAAAATGTTTGGCGGGGGTACTGTCTCTAAACTTAGAATGCTTACCTCTGTGAGGGTGACAACTTCATGTGCATGATTACATCCGAGATTGTGGTTGGTAGATTGTATTGCATGGAAATCTGAGCCCGTTTGTTACTGGTTGTGCTTGTGAGCACAACCCACATGCCTTTTTCGAGTGACCGTTTAGAGTCAGACGCCGATCGCCGTTGCAGTCGCCATCTCCATCTCCAAGTAGAACAAACAGATCGCCCTTGCCTTCGCCTTTTTTTGTGCTCTTCCGCTTGGACACCTCTCGCGATCCTACATTGAGAGACCTCCACTAGTTTGAGTCCTTTGCTGCCGCGTCGCCATCGCCCTTGCCTTCGCCTTTTTGTCATCTTCCTCCTGGCCACCTTCTGGTTCTTGCTCTCAGCGACCTGCGACATCACCATCCAACTCGGTGCCATTGGATATTGCAGAGATAGGTTCTCTCTCCCTCTCTCTCTCTCTCTCTCTCTCTCTCTCTCTCTCTCTCTCTCTCTCTCTCTCTCTCTCTCTCTCTCTCTCTCCTTGCCTGTGTGTTGTTAACTGTGTGCGCACCGAAGCCACTGCATTATGGGGTTAGAGCACAAGGGGAACAACACTCCAAGGGCCAAGAGTGGTCGTTAGGGTAAGATTAGAAGTATCGCACCGCATGGTTGGAATAATTACTCCTTATGTGACCGTGCCTGAATTGTTATTCAATGCTACGTTTGGGCATAGTGACTATATATCTTTTAGTGATAACATTAAATGCTCTGTTCCAATCCACCTGTTCCGAATGGACGTGGGTACAACGTAAATTCAACTTGGGTCGGAACCAAGAGAATAGGGCCCTTCTGAGATTATTTGGGGCCTTATTCGCCTGGTTCTGACTCAAGTGACGTCACCTATTATGACATTAGCGCACGGGACAGAACCAAGCAAATAGAGACCTTGAGGGATACTCGAGACTCAATATTTTCTTGGTTATGACACCAAATATAGACCAATTTTGAATAGTAGTTTTGGCTTGCTTTTTCTTTCAGTCATGGGGATCATAGTCTTGGAGACAGAGGATGTGGGCAAGGATACAGAGCATTTACTGATAATTAAATGCTCTGTTCCAATCCACCTATTCCCAATGGACGTGGGTACAACATAAATTCAACTTGGGTTAGAACCAAGCGAATAGGGCCCTTCGGAGATTCTTGGGGACCCTATTCGCCTGGTTTTGACTCAAGTGATGTCACCTATTATGGCATTAGAGCACGGGACAGAACCAAGCGAATAGAGACCTTGAGGGATACTCGAGGCTCAATATTTGCTTGGTTATGACACCAAATACAGATCAATTTTGAATAGTAGTTTTGGCTTGCTTTTTCTTTCAGTCATGGGGATCATAGTCCTAGAGACAGACGATGTGTGCGAGGATACATGTGAAGAAAAACTATTCACATTCTTATACAACGCCCGTGCTCATCACCATGCACCAGAACTATCAGGAATATTTAATGCTGAGTTTTCTATACAGAGGATCATAGATTGCTCATTTGAGTACCTACAAACCCATTTGCAACAGTATGAGGCAGCCATTTGTGACAATTCCATGACAATTGATGGCATGAGATATGTGCACCCAACCGACCTTGACCCTGACAAGAGTGCAGCAAGGAGACTCAATCATTGTCTAGAAAAGTGTCCCTCCAATGCACTGCTTGTACAAGACAGGTGTATGAAGCACTTAAAAAAGTGTCGCTTAGTGGAATTCTGCCACGGGTTTTTCTGTTACTTGTACTTGTAGACGGATGGTGAGTCAGAGACTTCCCAATCAACAACTTTCGGTAGTTTTCCATTGGCGCCGGAGGAAGAGGTAGAGGATGTGGAGGTGCAGTTTGACCCAGAAGAAGAGCGGGTAGAGGTATTAAAGGAAACATTTGATGTGGGCTTAACTCTTGCTTCTCTTGTGGATGTAGCATTAGGGTGCAAGCAAGAAAGCCCAAATAAGGAAGTGACTTTGCCTCTGAATTGTGCTCCCAGCTTTGCTATGGTGGGCAACACCCACTACGTTCTGCTCATAGATATCATGCATGAGCTGAATATACGGGAAGACTACTGCCTAGCTACAATTGCAAATTTTTGTGAGGCAGACATGGGATTTTTGGATGATGATGGAGTGGACCAACATCTTATTACTTACACAGTTGTCCAGGACTCACAGTTTACTTCAGGGTGACAACTGATCAAAGATACATTCAATGAAGCAAAATCTAGAGAGGTCAATTTTCCAACAGATGAGCAGTTTCAATCGACAACAAAACAACTCGGCTTGGAAAACATGGGTGGGCCCGTTGCACCCAGAGCTGAGGTAATGAATAGTCAGTCTATTCACTTGTGGGGAAGGTCGATGCTAGAAATGGACAAGAATCAGATGGTAATTTAAAGGCATTCAGATGGTATTGGAGATGGCCAATGATAAAATATCATGATCAATATTTTTGTTGACAGGTGCTAGTGTATGACGATAGTTTCCTTAGAAGAGTGGGAGGCTCACGGCAAGGGCTTGTCACTGGAGTACAAGGCAAGGATGCGGTGTTGTCTACTACATCGGGAGTTTCAACCACAGAAAGGTTTGTAGAAACAATTCAAGTACTTGGTAATTGTACTCATCTCACTTATGGCCCATAATGTTTTACTATTGTTTTGTAGATCATAATATACCACAAGGAATACTCTTGAGGACAATGCAAAGTTCCCACTGTTTGCAATGAAAGTTATCAAGATTGTGTGGTGAGCACCCCCTCCCACTAAATGCAGAAAGACTAATTCTGATTGAGAAACAGTTTTCTCTATGCATCTTTGGCATTGGGTATGGGTGCCAAGCACTCAGAGACCCCTATTTCATGTCCTGCACAGCTTTGGCTCTGGCTGCAGGGGTTGAAGACCCGTAGAACTAGAATCATACAACAAGCGACTGTTTTTTAGGGAAAGAAGACGCATGATGCCCGTGGGGATGCTGCCATCAACAGAGGAACGAGCTCGTCTAACAGAGCTTGCACATCGAAGAGGTACAAAGTGAGGAAGAAGGAGGTGCATGGAAGAGGATAAAAATGACGGGGCTCAGGTCCATCTTCTCCCCCTCCTGACTCGTGACTGTTGCCACCTCGCCTGGCACTCCCCTGCATTTTAATTTCCCCAAGCCATCTGTTTCTTCTCTTTGCGGATGTGCTGTAAAGACCGTGTAATTTCTAAACTCTTAAGAAGCTCCTTCTGCCTTGATCTATGAATTAGTCGTCTATAAGTCCATTGGTGTAACTCTAATAGTCTATTGGCCTTATCCTTTCCTCCCCCATGTCTAGTGTGCTTAAAGTAACCTGTTTCTTGTCATGTAGTGGGTTTTTTCCATGCCTTGTGTGGACCATATTGATAGTGAGCCGTATGTCTTGGCAAAATATACACCATGGTTGAACAGTATGTGCTGCATTGAAATAAAATAAAATGGTCAGTAGAGTACAATTTAAAATTTTGTTTTGTATACGTAGAATGCTAACCCACCATGTAATGTGTGATATGTTGCCCACTCCACGCTGTAGGTAATCCTTCTTCCAATCTAGCAAGGCTGCTTGAAATGATGTGAGCTTACTTTGATCCCAAGAATGCTGCTCAACGTAGTGGAAAATTTTATCTAGTGATTTCCAAATGTTCGCTTTGTGATTTTGGATTGCCCCACCACCAGCATTGTCTTTAAACACTTTATGTAACTGTTTCCATTTGTTGAACATGTTTCTCCTCTCTTCTCTATCTGAATCTTTGAGGCTAAACCCAAGAAACCTTCTGGCCTTCACACCGCCTATCGATGCTTTCCTAGGTACCTTGTAATGACTTTGAGACATCTTAGGGTGCTCTTCGATTTTGACATTGACTCCATGCAAAACAATGTCTGAGAGCACTCCCGCTAATGCTTTGATCACTCTTTTCGACTCACTCTCTGGCTTTAATGTCCATGCAAAACATATGTACAAATGAACCACCTTTTCAATTATTCGATAGAGTGCATGAAGTGTACATCCGTGAACTCTACTCAGAGGAATATCAAGCACTTGCCTAAAAGTTTGATCTTGAAGATGTCTGTTGGGAGCTCTATTCCATAACACACTCTCAAGAGATTGTGCATCAGCCATGCAATATAAGCATGGATTTGCCACAGCTGCTCCATGTGTTATGTTGTACATACACTTAAGTATTTAAGTCACCTGCCATGTGCCATTCCACTGTATAGTCACCAAATCCTTCCATTGAAAGAACGACTCCGTTTCTTTGTTCACAGATGATAGAAGGAATTTGGGTTTGACTAAAAGCAATCGAGGATTTCAAAATTTTCCTTATCAATCTGCAATGAAAAACAAAAACACAAAATCAACAACCAAATAATCAATATTTTTGTTATTATAGAGTGAACTAAGTATACCTGAAATGATCCTAGAGTTAGAATGTTGTTTTCGGATTGCACATTGAAGTATTATGGATCCTCTTTCGTTATTGATGGATCCAGAGCTTTGTTCATGAGGGTAATGGTGACTCTCTCCAGCTTCTTGTTCTTCATGACCTTGCACTCGTCAAGTTTCAAAACAAACTCGAGAACCCCACCGCACTCCTCTCGACTGATGTCAAAGAAGTGAACTGCATACCTTTGCAATGCTTCAAGCTCAACGAAGAGGTTGTTGTGCACATTAAACTGTACCTCTCTGTCACCCTTGCCTAAGAACATTGCTTCAATATGGAATGGTGACCCAAGTTTCTCAAACACCTCATCGTTTACGTGCCGGCGAGTAGCCTTTACATGTGATGGCTTTGGTAGGAATGATCCTCTCTATAGTTTATTTTGAGAGTTTTTAGTTGACACTCTCATCAAGTATTTCTTGCACTCCCATTGGTTCCGACTGATTCTCGTTCATGAAGGAGGTAAGGAGCCTCCCTTTCAACTTACGAAATTTTTTCTGAGTTATCATCTCTTCAACTACTTCTTTTGGAACTAGACAGCTGTAATGCACTCCGACATTGAAGCCTTCACCGTTCGAGTTTGGATGCAGTAAAGACCTGCCAAAAAAGCACCATGCTTTATGATCATGTATAGGAAAGTGTATCCATTTATTAGTGAAGCACATTGAAGATACAAAAGCAGAAACAAACTTCAAGTTACCTTAAAGCTCGTATTCATTTTTTCAGGCCACCACTACCAATCTTCATGTTCTCAATGTTGCACAGATCTCGTTTTCTTTTCCGACTACCAAGCACGGTGTCTTTCTCTCGCAAACTTGTGATCTTCTTCTCAAGGCCTTGGATTGTCTCTTTGTTTGATAAAATCTTCCGAGAGCATGCTTCATTAAGTTTCTCCAGCTGCATGTTCTGCATCGCCAGGAGGTTTCTTTGTCTTTCCGCATTCAATCCTCTCATTTCCAAATGTTCGGTGTATCCCAATAGCCCATCCTTGCCATCGCCTATGAAAGGTTAGTGATATTAGCAAAGGGAGGTGGCGCATTTGTCGTAGGATCCTTTGGATAAATAGACCCATTGGTCCACAAATCCAAATTATTTCCTTGTTTGTCCTTCTAAGTTCTTTCCCCCCTTGAGATAAGAAAGACTCCCTCCTACGTTTCTGCAACAGTACGTAATCTTGCAATACATCAACATGAAGATGATGTGTGTTCTTTCTTTGGGTAAGTGTTAAAGATGAAGGGGTTGAGGATTGCAAGTTCAAATTGGTGTTTTCATCAAAAAAAGAAGCGTTCTCCATTCCTAGAGTTGATAGAGAAATAGACAGACACTCGAAACTCATGAAATATCTCAAGTTTTGGGAGGGAAGGCCATATTCTCATGTTTAGAGTTGATAGAGTTCGTGTGGCTTATGTTTCTGGAGGGAACGCTTGTAAGTTGGCATTTCAAATCATTAGTCATACGGTTAGTTGGATTCTTGACAAGAGAACGAAGGATAAGAATGATAAAGACGGCAGGCGGCTACCTACCAAAGAATGTCATTTTGGCTTTTTGTTGGCACAAAAAAGTATCACATAAAATGCATAATTTAACATTTTCATTTTCTCTCTCTAAGCTGACGTGGAACTTCTTACAGGGCCCAAAAGTGAGTCCAAATTTCTCCTAATGTGAAACCAAATATTAATATATGGAGCTCATCACTATGTAGAATTGGGTACATTATAAAGTTCTCTGGAGAACCTGAAACGATTGATTTACTATTTCATGATGAGTATGGAAACAATGGTCATTACGAGCCTTTGCAACCAAAAAGAAGAAAAGAAGATATCGACAATCATGTCAAACTCATTGAAATTTTACATTAAAAAGTTTCTCAAAGAAAAGGAAGCATCGAGAAGAGGATAATCTACAAACACGAAAACCAAACAAAAAAATCTACATTAAATTGCAAGAACATATTATAGATGGAACAAACAAGTTGAGAAACAGCTAATAGAGGTCTTGAAAACTTTTGGGAAATAATGAATGTCGATCATTGCTTTGCATATCACATCACAAGTATATTTTTCAAATTGATTAAAATAATCATCCATCAATTTTGGACATCAGCATGGGTATGACTACGTAAAATTGTACTACATAATAGAACTATTTGTGTCAAGGAACTTAGAGACTCAATAGACATTGAAAATATAATACAATAACATATAGGTAACAAAGATCTATAACAATCACAAAATTCACCAAATTATTATGAAGGCCTACAATAAAATATATTTGCTATGATACGACAGTTGGACCTCCAACATTCTTTGTGACTTTCACAAGTGGAGAAAAAATTTGGCCTCCACTATATGAAGCACTAGGACAACTTTCCAAGTAAAATAAACACACGCATGTAAACAATGGAAACTTGATTCACTTGATATGAGAGGATTCCGTTATGTTGGGGGAAGCCTTAGCTTACACTCATAGTGAGAACACTCCCTAAAAGCCAATCATGTACCATTTAAGTGCATAGTCACATTATTCCTATGGAACCTATAAAGCCTCACATGCTACTCATAACAACGGAAGGAACACAGAGACTCACACGTCACTTGTGCAGGATACTATCACCACAGAATCTGCAACCTGCGAAAAGAACTAAAGAAAACCACACACATATATAGAAAGATAACTGATTACTTCTTTGTCACACAGAGTTCTAGCCTAGACGTAGCAAGCATGACCATGGTCTACTATGGATTGAAACGCTCTAATATTTCACGGCTCAAACCATAGACCCATAACAAAATTCATTGAAACATAGATATCATGCAACAAAAGAGATATACATAAACACTTGTGGAGCATATAAACACAGTTAAACACACACACAGGCAAAAATGAAAACAAAAAACAATGCAGATTTAATTATCCAGAACCACCTTTCTCACAAACAACTATTTTAAATCCACTAGATGACAAAGATAACCATGACATAACAAACGCAACAAGAAAAATTGAGCACATACAAAGTTATGACTAAAGACATGAGATAGATTTTGCTACTTTTCTTCAAGGAATGAACATCATAAAGGACACTTATAAGTGGACAATTTCTAGCACTTTGTAACACTCCATAATTTTTCTCAGAAGATCATTATTAGACATACGTACAAATACATTTGCAAGAAATCTTGTGAACATTTGGGAAGCAAACATAGACTCACAATCTATACTTGAACCATATATATCTGCAACATACTACACATCTTACCGAACAAAAACGGACAATATAGTCACCAAGATGTACCAATAAATACTAAGAAATCTTACAAAAAACAAAAGTGATGTAGCTTCTTGAATTAAAAAACAACTTGGAAAGAAGAATATTTGTTCATGCAAAACTCCATACTAAAATCTATGAAACATATAAGCACATCAAACCAATAGCAAATAAAAAAGAATGGACAAATTAGAAAATATATCATTGCAAAATGTATGAAGAAGATACATACAAAGAAATCGTGGAACACATCTATATCACCAACATATAAGACATACAGATATATGAACTCAACCTTGTTTTACAAAATCTATATAGAAAAACAAAAAACTCACAAAAATACAATTACTGCCTGCATAAACGATACAACTCAACACACAAGATCATTTCGAAACATTAGGAACTTCAATCCCCAAAAATGTTGTAGATTTGATAACATAATGTTCAAAATAATATACAAGACCAAAAAACAAATATATGCATTCATCACAGGAGGAGCTAGTGCTGAAAAAAATAATACTAAAAACTCTAGTCGAGCACTTAACATGATTTTACAACACAACCCAAAAACTTAATCCAGTTAAAACCAAAGTGCTCAAAATAGCATTCATAGAAAAAGCAACATACAACATAGATGGAACAACGATATACTCTGGACTACATACACCTTATCATCAAATGCATTTACTCAAGTACCCAACAAATAATTAGATACTCTAAGAAAAAAATTATGTCAAAGTAATTGTCATGGACGAGATCTCACTAGTTGGTGCAACAATGTTGGCACATATCAATAAAAGGCTACAGACAAGCAAGCATGTACATCATTTGCATTTTGGAGGACTACATATCATATGTTTTAGTGACTTATACTGGCTTCTACCTTGGAAAACAAAAGGATATCAAGGACATTAACCAATGCACAAAAAATGAAAAAAATTCGAAAAATATGAATTGAAGTATGAGTAACAAACCTCAATATTGTAAAATCTTGAAAAAAATAGAGAAAATAATTTCAAATCTGGATTATTTTTTTAATAACTTGCAAATATTTTTGTGATGTGATATGCAAAACAAAGATTGACATTCATTATTTTCCCCCAACAAATAATTAGATAAAAACTTTATTGTCAAAGTAATTGTCATGGACGAGATCTCACTAGTTGGTGCAACAATGTTGGCACATATCAATAAAAGGCTACAGACAAGCAAGCATGTACATCATTTGCATTTTGGAGGACTACATATCATATGTTTTAGTGACTTATACTGGCTTCTACCTTGGAAAACACAAAAGGATCTTCAAGGACATTACACCAATGCACACAAAATTATGAACAAAAAATTCGAAAAATATGAATTGAAGTCATGAGTCAAACAAACCTCAATATTGTAAACATCTTGAAAAAAATAAGAGAAAATAATTTCAAACTTCATGGATTATTTTTTTAATAACCTTGATAAATATTTTTGTGATGTGATATGCACAACAAAGATTGACATTCATTATTTTCCATTGATACAATTTTTTATAAGTGTAGTGATATGTTTGTTGTGATGTGTGATATTTGCTAGACTAGGGTGGGAAAGCTGAGCTCTTCAATCACAATCTTTGCCGAAAAATAAATTTAATGGTTACTCTTGCTCAGATGAAGCTATAGTCAGTAATCTTGGCATGACATCATAAGATTCATTGGAGTCTGTGAAGTTGCGTAACAATGTATCGATATGTAGTTCTGTCTTTTCTTCCTAATTCTGAATCAATGCTACTCATTTTGGCTTTTGACACGTTCAGAGTGTTGGTTAAAGTACTAATTTTTTTTTATAGTAGTCTTTTTATCTAGTGGAATATTTAACAAGAGTTCTAGAGGTTTTTTTTTTGGTTTGTGCATACCAATTTGTATTGTACCTTTCTTTTGATTGCAATACCAATTGTGGTGTGCTCTAGATCTAACTTTGGTAATGTTGTTTGGATTATATCAAGGTTTACAGGTATGTTTATAATGCTCTCTTTTAAAAGGTATTGACTCTAGTATAGCTATTGGTGTGTTTGAGAAAATGTGTTTCTTGAGGCGGTAAATTGTAAATTGTAATGGAAAATACAATCATATACAACAACTGCAAGTGCAAATTAGTTTTTCTTGTATAATCGAGAGGAACTTTTGTAAGCATTTCTTTGTGTGATCTTCATGTGTTGTGAGTGTTGCGTTTTGTTTAAGGCATTTGTTTCTCCTTTTTTTTACTGATATGGTGTAGATGAGTGTGTGTTCACTTTAGAAGGGTCAATAGCAAGTTATTGTTTTCCAAAAAATGATTGCAAACTACAGTCTTCAGAATAGTGGGATGTGCTCCTTGTAGCAAATGTTTAAATTGCTCTCTAACTTGTTTGTCCATATGTTTGCATGATGTTTTTGGAATTGTGTTATTATCTAATATTATCTTTTTCTGTGATGTCTTTTTTTTAATGGGAGATGAGAGTTTGTATTTCATACTTTGTTTGGGGATTTCTTTATGCTCTTGTAGGAAAATGTCACAGATAATTCAAATTTCCTAGTCATTGAAAGTTTGCAAGACCTGAATTGACTTGTTCTCAACTTGTTTGTTCCATTTGTAATATATTCTTGTTTGTTTAAATGGTTTTTTTTGTTTGGTTTTCGCGTTTGATTGATTATCCTCTTCTCGATGCTTCCTTTTCTTTGAAAAAGTTTTTTTTTATGTGAATTTTCTTTGATGTCTTCTTTGCTTCTTTTTGGTTACAAAGGCTCGTAAACCATCGTTTTCATAGACATCAAGGGATAGTAAATGGATCATTTCAGGTTCTTCAGAGAACTTTATCCTATTATTAATTCTATGTAGTGATGAGCTCCAAACATTAATATTTAGTTTCTTGCTATCCAATATAGAATTATCACGTCACCTCAGAGTCCACCTTGTCATGAGGATCTTGACATAAGTTTGATATACTGGTCAAATGCTTTGATATTGTGAATTTCTTCGAGGAATGTTGTTGTTAGGTGTAGTTACACACTTTCTAATGCATATGGATCACTCTTTTAAAGGTTTTGTAGAAGCTCTATAACTCCAATTTGTCTTAATTCTTGGCTTGAAATGGAATTTTTCAAGGAGAATGCAATGCTATCATACACACAATCTCCAATATTGTAATTGAAATTTAGTATTGTTTCGAGAGAATCATGAGTACTTCACGTTTTGATGTAGTAAGTGATGTGCAATGAGTATTTTCCTCCATGGTTATATGTTTCTCATAAAGAATTAAAGGCTCAAAGTGGCCAAAATGGTTTGGGTAGTCATCAAAGAGTATGTGTTGTATGTTTTTTAAATGTGAGAAATAAGTTACATATGTTGCTCCTCTTTGTTTTGATTAGAGTAAGATACTCTGTTTGAATGTTTTTGTTGATCAATATATGCCAAAATGGTCCTCCCAGAGTCCATTCTCAAAATCTGGTAATTGCACTCGTAAAAAATATTCATTTAATGTTTGAACATCGTGTAGAGTTGAAAGAAAATCCACGTTTAAGAATGCTTGCAAGAATTGTAATGCATCTGGATCATTTGCATTTAATGAGTTGATGAAGTTGTTTATTATGCGTATTCTTAGGCTCGTTGTTGTGTGATGATAATTTAGTAAATATTTTGAGCAATCAAATAAGCAGTCTCCTGCATTGAAAATGAAGTCTTTTAAAGAGCAAAGAATTTAATATATGTACCTTCTTGCTCTTTTTGCTTTGTTTCCTGGTGTAAATGCCAATTCTTGAAAAACGCAAAGAAATGGATGAGGACTATATTTGTTGGAATTAGGGTTGTAGGAAAACACACACAGCTTGGAGAAAACGAAGGAAGCTCAAGGCACACAAGAGAGTGTGTGTTACTTAGTGTGCAATGGAAAGATAGATAGCCCTAGTATGATGGGCGTATATACAATGCACGGGGGGAAAAACCTCCTGGATGTCCATGTCAGGGTCCCACTGTCTCAAAGAAATCCCCTGTCACTCTGTCACCCACTTGGGTCCACTAAGATGCCTGTTGATGAAAAGCAAACTCATGGCGCCTCTCCTCTATGCTGACAAGCTCCTGGCGAGCCTGCTGCAACTACTCCTCCAACCAAGGACTATCTGGATGTTGCTCCTGCATCCTCTACAAGGAAGCAACGCCTTGTTAGAGACGCTCCTCCTCCTCTCTTGCTGAAGCCAGGCGGGCCGTAGACTCCTGGAGAAATAGCCGTGAAGCAAGCTACAGTGTCACTTTCACAGGACACACAGTTAGTACAGTTGGTCTAGTCTGGTTCACATGGACGGACTCTCTGGGCTGGGCAGGACATGTGGCAGGGATACGACGGTGGTTCTAGTGGCCATCGTGGCCAGGTCACCACCAGCACTCAGTCTGGAGGTAGACTTAGATGGCTGACATTTATGAGCCGTTGGTGGCTCTTTATGGTGGGACATGAGTAGTAGTTGTTGGGTCATAGAGATCATCTTCTTCATTATATGGTCCAGCGCCGTTGTCTAGAGTAGCGAGTCTAGACACACAACACGTCTGCACATCCATGCACATCTGAGCCTTGACACCCCATTGTACCCATGAGTTCTGGGGTGGAGCTGAGTGTGCTGCCCCGCCATAACCCTCTATCGGTTTTGTGAGATAGTTGAGTCATATGTTCAAGTGTACTGTTGTGTCTCTGAGTGATCAGTTGTTATCTATTGTTTCCTTTGTTTTCAGTCTGTTTTGAGTGAGATTGTCACGCACATTGCACTGAGGAGCACCTACTGTAGAGAGAACAACACATTATCCGCGCTACAAGTGCTCTCATTTTTTGCACGCCCGGTGGGACCTCAACTAAAGTCTCTCTCTCCGTTGATGTGCAAATGAGGAGCTAGCTGGATTTTAACTAGCCTCGCTTATTGCGCCTAGTTCGCCTTGTCCAATGAGCCTGCTGGTCTGGTCCTCTCTCACCCTGTTCCAGCCAGGTGGTCTAGTCACTCGCCCTGGTCTAGTAGAGTCTAGACCTGTGTTCAACCAGTGAAAGTTCTTCTTGCCCAAAGATTGGTTGGGTTTGTGGTCACTGCATGACACATACAAGGCGGTCATTAGAGCGTCAAAGCGCACTACTGAGTCCTCTGAAGTACTACAACAGAAGATGTCAACCCTTGGTACCTAGTAGAAGTCCACCTCATCACCCATACCTCCACATATGGCATCATCCTTCCCTCCATCCGGTTCTACATCTTCCAGGTCACCTTCCCCAGTAAAGCTCTCCCCCATTTTGTTACAACAAGCTATTGAGAAACGGGCTCCTGAGCAAGCGGTCATGGAGGCGTTGACCAGTGTTTTGGCCAAGGTAAACATCAAGTTTCCTACCTTCAAGGGACTCTCCTCAGAAGATGTAGACGACCATGGAAGGAGGTTTGTATCTCTCTGTACAGGTCGTGGTCTTAACAGAGAAGATGCTTATTTGGTACTCTTTCCATCTACCTTGGATGGCTTAGCCGACAAGTGGTACAGTCAATTTGCAGAGAACCATTTTGCAACTTGGGCAGCTTTAAAACAACAATTCTATGAAACATTCAGCCAGGTGACTACCAGGAAAAGGTTTTGGATGAGTTGGCCAACATGGTGCTCCAGCCAGAGGAGACTTTTGTAAAACTCATGACTAAAACCAAGTCTCTGGTTGCCAAGCTTCCTCAGCAACCAGGGGAATTTATGGTTAAGAAGTGGGTGGAGAAGGCTCTTCCCAAAACTTCCTAGCAAAAACTTTGAGACAGTCTTCGACCTGACGCCACTCTGGAGAAGTTTGTTGCGGCTGCTACTAGGATAGAGGGAGCTAGGAAGCTGTTCACTAACTCCCCTCAGGTAGAGACCCCGCCAATGTTTTCGGAAAGTCCTTTTGATTCGTTAACTTCTTTACGCAGGAAACTGGAAGCCCTAAACTTACAGCGAGCTCTTCAACAGGAGAGGTCCTTCTCTCTTCGACAAAGCCTCCACATCACAAGGCATTGAAATAGATCAAGCGCGAGCTAGAAGAGCTCAAGTATCAGAAGGAGACTAAGGCTATGCTTTGGTGTAGCTCATGCCGCTCTCCAAGGCACCCTCCACAGGAATGCCCCCTTCAGGTTTACTGCCACTTCTGTGAAAAGTCTGGACATGAGGACAAGGACTGCTACTACCTCAAGGGATTGCGACAAATACAACAAAATCTTGGTCCTACTCTTCAACAAGGGTTAGTCACCTGCATCCAACATGGTTTCTCCCTGTGGCCATCCACACCATATGCCACCTTTGCTCACAGCCCCTCCTATGCAAGGTATGCAAAGTACTTTTCCGTCTCAAAGCTTTTATCATACCATGCTCCCTCATCACCTCAAAACTTATATGCCTCCACCTCCAAATCCATGCACCAGGAGCAAGGACCACCTCGCCCTTCGAATCGCCCATTGAATTGGCCCATTTTGTGCTACATATGCGGGGAATATGGTCATTACCAAAGCAAATGCCCTCTGTCCGAAGGGTCCCCTCCCTGCCGTCATTTCCCTGAAACGAAGGATCACTACAGTAAAGATTGCCCTAAACTTCGTGCATCCACAATTGCAAACCCAAGTCAAAGCCAAAATGAGTTTACCTTTGCAAGCTCAATTTGATAGCAGTTAGCACCACTCCTCAACCACCCCCTTCTGCCCATGTGGTTACCGCTCAAGAGAAGTTGCAGTTGGTAGAGGAGCCAGCAGGCATCCTCACCCGGGCCCAGAGAGCCACTCTCGGTCTTAGTATTCCGACAAATTCAACTCCCCCACACATTCTCCCAACAATGGATACCCTGCCTTCAACTGCTGACAAGCCATCACCCAATGGCAAGCAAGAATCCAAATCTTTGCTCTCCAATATTGATGAAGCCTTCTTGGAAGTAGTGGCTGATCTATAGCAGATCAAGATACCAGAAAAGCCACTAGAAGAAAAAGAAAAGCCTACAGCAGAGAAAATCTTGAAGAACACCTTTCAACAAGTGTCGCTTTATGACATGCTGCGGCTAGATGCGAGTTTTCGAAGTGACACCCTTATAGTTATTCAATCACTTTACCTTGGAGCAAGTGTTAGTGGCGGGCATCTCCCAGTGCGACCATCCGAGTCCTATATGATATCCCATCATGCTGCTCCCATCACGGATTATAGAAGTCCTCGTCTCACCGTGTCCGTCTTGGGGCAACAATTCTCGGGAGTAATTGTGGATGGTGGATCTGGCATCAACATGATGCCTGAGTTCACTATGATGACTTTAGGCTTGCAGCCTACTCGACCTGCCCCCTTCACAGTAACATTGGCCGACCAGAGGATAGTATACCCTGTGGGCATAGTGAAAAAGGTGCCTCTACAGGTACAAGATTTCACTTTTAGTTGTGGTTCGTCTTCCACAGGTGGAGGGCGGATTTCCCTTGCTCATCGGTAGACCATGGCTGCGACACACTAAAGCACTTCATGATTGGGGAAATGATGCCATGTGGATACATATTCCTGGCTCCCAGATGCAACCCATTCGCCTAGAAGGAGGAGTGGATCCCGTCGTGCAACATAGTTCTTTGTCCCTAGCAACCAGCCTTTTCCACTATACCCTGTGGGCAAAGTGGAAAAGGTGCCTCTGCAGGTACAAGATTTGACTTTTAGTTTGGATTTGTTGTGTTCGTCTTCCACAGGTGGAGGGCGGATTTCCCTTGCTCATCGGTAGACCATGGATGCGACACACTAAAGCACTTCATGATTGGGGAAATGATGCCATGTGGATACATATTACTGGCTCCCAGATGCAACCCATTCGCATAGAAGGAGGCGTGGATCCCGTCGTGCAACATAGTTCTTTGTCCCTAGCAACCAGCCTTGAATTGGAACAGCCTACTCCTCCTGAAGGGTCAGACAAGGATCTGTTGGAGTGGTTGGATGCTACCAAATCTATGCCTTGTTATGGAGTCTCTATTCACTCTTTGCCTTAAGGTACACCCTCTTCCAATGTTTCCACAGTATGTAAACCTAATGAGCACCTGAACAGCTCAAAGGGTAAGGGTCACAGAAGCTACTCCCCATGCACCCTTGGTGGAAGCCTTTGGATTTGGTGAACCTATGAAGAATCATAGAAGCGGAAAGAAATCTCCCCTACAGGAGTTCACCCCCCTCAACATCACCCCCATTGGTGTTTGCTTCTCCAACCAGAATAAAGCTCTCCTTTGTGTCAAGCGAAGTCCCTTCACATACCTTCCTCAAGACCGTACACAACCAAAAAAAATGTCGATTTCAAGCTTGCTCATGCTCATGATATCTATCTGCTTCTTGGCTTTCCAACCTCTTCACCTACAAGGATCCACTACTTTGGAGTGTCATCTCTAGCCTCACCCTTCACTACCCCTCTGTTCCTACTCGTCCTTACCACCCCTCACCTTCTACTCACTCCTACCCCTCGCCCCTATCTTCTCCCACCTCGCCCCCCCTCACCAGCCCTCGCCCCCTTATACCCATCCTTCGCCCCTATCTTCTCCCAACTCGCCCCCCCTCTCTTGCCCTCGCCCCTACCCACCCCCTTTCACTCACTCGCCCCTATCCCCTCTCCCCTACCCTCTCGCCTACTCGCCCCTACCCACCCCCTCACTAGACCTCGCCCCTTCCCCTCTCCACTCGCCCCTACCCACCCCCCTCACCCCTCACCGCCCCATCCCTCCCCTCTCGCCCCTAGTCCCTCCCCCTCGCCCCCCTCACCAGCCCTCGCCTCTACCCTTCCCCCCTCGCCCCCCCACGCACCCCCTCCCTTGCCCTCACCCCTACCCACCCCCTTCCACCTCTAGCCCCTATCTAGCCTCCTACCCACCCCTCGCCCCTACCCACACCCCCTACCCACCCCTCACCCCCCTTTCCCCCCTCGCCCCTACCTAGCCCCCCTACCCACCCCTCGCCCCCCCTACCCGCCCCTTACCCTGCCATACATGGCCCGAGCATATCTCTTTGCTGTGGAGCCACATTCTGTTTTGCCAATTGGGATTCTTGGATTATGCAACCATAATGGGTTCTTGCTTATTCAAAGGCTTAAGGCGTTTGCAAGCAGTGCAGTGTTTTTAACTCCACTTTTCAGGCATGTAAGGTCATGGTTGGGCCTAGCACTTGCTTCAAGAAAGACGTATAGATGCAGTACCTAGTGGTTTTCTTTCACAGTTTTTAGTATTTCCTCTCACCGAGACGGTGAGTGGTCTTGTGGTGGGCAACTTGTAGCAGGCTACACTGTCACTTTCACAGGACACACAATTAGTATAGTTGGTCTGGTCTGGTTCACATGGACGACTCTCTGGGCTGGGCAGCGACACGTGGCAGGGATACGACGGTGCCAGGTCACCACCACCACTCAGTTTGGAGATAGACTTAGATGGATGACATTTATGAGCCGTTGGTGGCTCTTTATGTTGGGACATGAGTAGTAGTTGTTGGGTCATAGAGATTATCTTCTTCATATATGGTCCAACGTCGTCGTCTAGAGTAGCGAGTCTAGACACACAACACGTCTGCACATCCCTACACATCTGAGCCTCGACACACCATTGTACTTGTGAGTTCTGGGCTGGAGCTGAGTGTGCTACCATGCCAGAGTCTGTATCGGTTTTGTAAGATAGTCGAGTCATATGGTCTGGTCTACTGTTGTGTCTCTGTGTGATCAGTTGTTATCTATTGTTTCCTTTGTTATTAGTCTGTTTTGAGTGAGATTGTCACACACATTGCATGGAGGAGCACCCACTGTAGAGAGCACGACACATTATCCGCGCTACAAGCCGACTAAGCTGAGCAAGTCCAGAGGCCACTCTGTCAGTAGGAGAGTCTTCCAAGTCTAAGCCCTCTATCCAAAGAGCCACCACTCGCTCTCTGAGCGCAGAGTCCAGCAAGACCCTCTCAGGAATGCGACGCATCGTGCTCCCCCTCCTCTGTCTATTAGTCACTGTGAAGATCACTCGTGCTGTGCGCTCCTTGCCGCATTGTCGAAGCAAGGGACTTGCCGATACACCGTGTGCGAGCCACAAATGGCTCCAAGCACACAACAAGCCTAAACTAGCGAGCTCAAGAGAGCAAAGGGTGTGTCACTCACCGCTCTACGCTCGCCTTCGTGGTGGATTCCTCTCCGCGATGAAGAAGAAGCTGTAGTCGTGCCGCGCTCAACCGTTTCTCCGCCGTCGTGCCTTCGTAATGCTCGATCGCACACACTCTCCCTCTCTCTCTCTCTCTCTCTCTCTCTCTCTCACATACACACACACACACAAGGAGGTGAAGAAGAAGAAGATGGAGATGGAGATGGAGATGGAGCAAGAGCACTCTTCTATTGCAGAAATGAGAGTAAGTGAATTTTAGGTTTAGTTGACTTTTATATGAGCTCACCCCATTCACACTTGGGCTCCCATGCTTAGCCAACTAATCCCTTGAATGTCCCAGTTAGAGTGCGCCTCTCATCGGCGATCACTCTTACCCTTTTCCTATTGGTTCGACAAGCCCGGTCCCTGACTCTACCAAATACATAATACACGTCCGTCGTAGGTGATGGGGTGTCCGTGAGCCGTGAGCTATTGAGTTGAAGCTCGTTCGTCGAGGTGGAAGAGCATTTGAGATGAATGTCCTTAGCCTTCTTCACTCACTGCAAAATCAAACAACATTAGCACAGTAATTGCATTCTCATAAGTGATTAAAAAGCATATGCAGTTTTAGATAGACAAATTGATTGGTAAAAGAATTTCAAACAATTTGTCAGCAATGAACATTAAATTGCAATGTAATCAAATGCATAAACAGATGTAAAGGTAAAAAATTAAACAAGTCTGGGGTCGTTAATTTGACGGTCGAAAGGCACTAGAGATCGAATATTAATACCATGGGTAAGCTTCTTAATTTTCTGTGGTCAATTAAGTTGTTTAATCGCGAGAGCCAAGTATTCATGTTCGAGGGCTGACTAGAGGCTATATCTAGAAGACCTTGTAGTTAAGCTACCATAAAAGGAATTTCTCATGAAATCATCGCCTAACTGATTACTTTTTCTTTGACCCCCCAAATTCTTTTCACAGTGATTCAATTTTGATGTGTGTGCTTATTTTGTATGCCTTGGGTTTTTTGCTTTTCAAGAAAAAGCGCCCATACTGGGAACCTCTAGGGCTCTAGTACCATAGGCGATACATGTGAGTGAAGTACCCAATCAAGCTGAGATTTCTTTTCCAGCTTAAGATTTTACAATGTGGCACTTTGATTTTTTGTTTGTTCATTTTCATCATTTTAATTTTGTAACTTTGGGGGGTCATATAACACTGATACACCTCCCCAGGCTCATCACACTAGTGAATTCCCTTTATAATACTTAAGCTAAAGGTTAATAGGGTCAAGTCCACTAGAAAGCCCTAGTACATTTCACACAATGCTTCCTAAATTGGATTAAGAACCTAAGTAACCATTAATTATTAGGAAGTCATTCCCCATGGTATTAAGAGAAGATCTCTAACACCTAACTTGGTCAAACTAGCTTAGTCGGACTGCTTGATTTTTAAACCTAGACAAGTGATTATGACAAAAAATTACATTGAATTAAATTTTTGATACTAAGAAAAGGCGGTGAATATTAGGCTACCAATCACAATTAAAGCAGACAATCATAGATGCAAAAAAGATAAGGGGCAATGCTAATGGACAAGAAACACCTGTTTGTGTCGATGGTCACGCTTGATTTGAAGAGTGAGTCGAGATAAAGATTCCATTAAGGTCCAAATCCTATCAATAGCAACACACTCCTGTACACACTAGGAAACAAAAGGAATACCTCCAGGAGGCACATTAGTGGGAAAAGGTACCAACACTTATTGAACACAACAAAAAACATAAGGAACCCTAACCTAATTATTTGCACTCCCCTAGAGAGTCAAGGGAATAGGATATTGTAGAGGTTGGGGGGAAAAGGTACCAACACTTATTGAACACAACAAAAAACATAAGGAACCCTAACCTAATTATTTGCACTCCCCTAGAGAGTCAAGGGAATAGGATATTGTAGAGGTTGGGGGGAAACCCTAAGGCTAAACCCCTATCCTCGTCGTCGAGATAAACAAAGTCATCATCCATGAGACCATATGTGCCATCCGTGTAGTCCTGTAAATTTTCTCCTTCATCATAGGTGCCCATGTTTACTAAGAAGGTCACTAGACGCCTATAGTCATCTTGGTCAAAAGGATAGGCTTGTGCAATGGAAGAAACGCTCTCTACTAAGTATGGATCAGACGTGGTCAAGAGACGTATCAGCCATTCTAACTCCTCAAAATTCCTCTCACATGCTAGCGTACCTATCAAATCCCATTCACATGCAAGCACTAGAAAGACCATGTGAAATATTTGTGAAAAGTAACGAGGGTACCTCTCGCCCAAGGCAGGAGTAGATGACTCTAGCGTACTAGCCATATCTGTACACGCAAATAGATGATGGTTAGAGTGCAAATATTACAAGGGTCGTGTTCTTGTGCATAATTTGTTTTTATGATTTTGTGTTATGGCTCCTGCTCTTTTACTTTTTTATCTTGTTTTTGTGAGTATAAGGCTTTATATATACATTCCCTAAGATTGGAGATTAAGAGGTCAGGGAGAAAGGTTGAGAGGGAAGCAAGTGAATGATGACTGTCAGCAAACACTCCCCCCTTCCTTGGGTAGATCATACCGTTTGAAATGAGCTCGTCACCCTTTGAAACCAATCGTTCCAGTTGGTAATAGGTGAGGATTTTTGCCAGTAGTTTTCTATTACCCTAGGTGCCTCGTCAAGTTGCAAGGGTGGTAAGGTACTCTCCCAGAATTGAACTTGAAGTGGTTCATCAGGTGATTCTTGAACACTGGGAGGTGTGGATTCTTTTGTAGCTTCATGGAGGTCCACTACTATAGATGGAGGCTGTGTAGAAGCTTTTACCTCTATGGATGTATTACATGAGGAGCTAGAAGCTTCATGGAACTCCCCCCTTCCTAAGCTAGGTGGAATAAATTGGTTTTGCCTTGGAGCCCAAACTAGCTCTGGACTAGGTGTGTAGCATTATGTGATCTTTCCCTTCCCACGGTCTGCCATTGGCTTTAGCGTTACACTGTTTGACTCATATGGGTTTGTTGTCGATAGGGAAGGACACATTTTACGTTTAGGTACCCAAATTTGCTCATTTCCATCATAGTAGCCTTGGGCTTCTAATAGTCGTTTTGGAATCCATCGTGATTTGGTCTTGACTCTCCTAGAGCGCGCTCTTGGTTCTCCAGGGAAATTTTTTCTTGAAATGGATGGGAGGGTTGAGGTACTTGGAAGTAAGGCCTTGGGGACCCATTGATATGTACTCTTAGGTCGTGCAGGTTGAGTACTTGCAATATTACTGCTTGTTGCAACTACAAGTGTTGAAGTGCTAGGTTCATGGGTAGCTAGCAAAGACGAGTTAACCACCTTGGCTTATGAATGTTGGCTATCTTTCAACTTTGCTAGAGTTTGCAACGTAGGTGACTTTGCTTGAATGATAGGGGTAACAGTCGGTGGTCGCGTCATGACACTACCAGTATCCCAATCAATAGTGCATTTGGTTGCCAACATCCACGTGCGTCCCAGGTTTACGTTGCCTTCCATAGCTCCCGCGGGCATGACTAGAAACCTCTGCACTATGCTTCCATTGTCATAGACAACAGGGTTCTGAAGGACTCCAAGAATAGCAGTTTTCTTTTTATTAATTCCCTTGACTTGCATCGTACTCGGGGACAGGGTCGGTTTCTCTAATTGACACCAAACTCCATAGGATAACAAATTGTGTTTAGCTCCTGTATCTAGTAAGGCATTGTATAGTACTTTCCCATAGGGGCTATTTAGCTCAATTGGGTATCGTAGGGGTGGCTCAGATTCTAATGAGTCTTCATCTGTGTCCTTGAAAAATGCTTGCGTGATTCCCAGATTAGCCTCTCGTTGGCGTCTAAGACGTTGTTGTCGTTCTCGAGCCTCAACTCTTGCTTGGATTTTTCTAAGCTCTGCTTGTTCCTTGGCAGCCTTCTTTTGATGAATGGCTTGCAACTCTTCCTTGCTTAGAGGATCATAATATCTTTTGAATTTACTCCCATTAAGGAATCCAATGGTTTCAACTCCATCTAGAGTCTCCACACGAATGGTACCTTGCGGGGTAATTTCACACACTCGATATGGTCCCTTACCAGCGTATTTCAATTTCTTCTTTTCATTACGTACCCCGTACATAAGAACTTTATCACCAACCTTGATGTCTTTATCCTTTAAATTGCTATCAAACCACTTCTTTCTCCTATCGTTCTCCACTAGAGCATTTCGCACAACTAATTGCCTTTCTTCATCTAGCCTTTCCAGGATATATAATCGCTCCACTAAGGGGTTACCATCCCAACCTTCTTGAGAAGCTACTCGAAGACTAGGAATGACAAACTCCCATGGCATAACTGCTTCTTGGCCATACACCATCTTAAACGGTATGCAATTAATAGCAACTTTATACGCAGTACGATAAGCCCATAAAGCTGATGTAAGCTTTAGGTCCCAATCAGTGCGATTAGCCTCAACCGTCTTTGTCAAAATGGAGATAAGAGTTTTGTTGGTACTCTCAGCTTGGCCATTTTCTTGGGGATAATAGGGTGTAGACTTGTGGTGAGATATCATGAAGTTTGATGTGAGTTCTTTTATTACTTCATTTATAAAATGAGTTCCATTGTCACTCACAAGTTCAAAGGGGCATCCAAAACATGTGATAATGTTCTCAAAGAGGAACTTAGCTGTTATTTTTGCATCCGCCTTTCGTGTTGCTTTTGCTTCAGCCCATTTGGTTACATAGTCGATAGCCACAATGATATATCGTGATTGCGTGTTACGTGCAGCCGGACTAATCGGTCCTACAAAATCTAAGCCCCACTTTTCAAATGGTTGGGTTACCTTGATGGGATGTAGAGGCATCCTATCACTTCTTTGTGGCTTCTTGAAGCGTTGGCATTCATCACACCCCTTTGCAAAAAGTGATGCATCCTTAAACAGAGTGGGCCACCCTTAGCCTGACTATAAGATCTTTCGGGCAGTCAACTTTCCTGAAAAGTGACCACCAGCTACGCCCATGTGTGCCTCTTGTAGAATATATAAATACTCATCCTCGTGGGCACAGCGTCTAAGAACATCATCTTTTCCTCTCTTATAGAGAGTTCCAGCCAGTAAGCAATAGGGTTTGCATTCCTTGATTAATTTTCGAGCTATATCTTTTCGCAACTCTTTGGGTGGAAAACCATTAACTAAGAAGTTAACAATCTTTTCACTCCATTCAGGCATTGTCTCAACAATGAACAAAGGAGTATCAGGAAATTCATCATTAACCCCCGTAGGAGTTTTCCATTAGGGATACGAGATAAATGATCCGCCATGACATGTTTTCTCCCAGGCCTCACAACAACGGTGAAGTCAAACTCAAGAAGAATTAACAACCATCGTGTAATTCAACCTGTGGAATACGGCTTGTTTACCAAATATAGCAATGCTTGATGATCCACATAAAACACAACTTGGTAGCAAGAAGGTAATAGCAAAATTTCTTTACTGCGTAAATCATAGCTAGACCTTCGCGCTCTGTAGTAGTGTAGTTCATTTCGGCATCATTTAATTGGTGACTTGCAAAGCTAATAGGGTAGTCCAATTTATGTTCTCCTGGTTGAGTTAGAACACACCCAATAGCAAAGTTTGATGCATCAATATGCACATGAAAAGGTACATTCCAATCAGGTGTTCGCAGGATTGGAGCACTTGTTAGGGCCTCCTTTAATAACTCATAAGATTGATGACATTCTTTCGTCCAGTGAAACTTGATAAGAAGCTTGTACAATGGACGCGCTATCTCGGCAAAGTTTAAAATAAACCTTCGATAATAACCAACATGGCCCATAAATCTTTGAACTCCTTTATAGTTCGTAGGTGGTGGCAAATCGGCAATGGCTTTAATCTTACTCTCATCTGTGGATATCCCGTTCTTGGACACTATATGCCCTAGAATGACTCCATGCTTAACCCAAAATTGGCATTTGAAAGGGTTCAATGAGATGCGATAAAATCTGCACCTTTCAAATATTTTTCGTAGATATAACAAATGCTTCTCCCAAGAAGAATAAACACAAAGGTCGTCTAGGAAAGCTTCACAAAACTCCCTTAGAAATTCTTTAAACGCGGTGTTTATTAATCGTTGGAATGTAGCAGGGGCATTTGTTAAGCCAAAAGCCATAACACGAAATGAAAACACTCTAAACTCTGTGATAAAAGCAGTTTTAGCTTGGTCCTCTAATGCAATTGTGACTTGATTGTAACCAGAGTACCCATCTAAAAAGCTATAAGCTTCCTTGCCCGCAACTCTTTCAATCACATGTTCTGAATATGGCAAGGGATAATGATCTCTCCTAGTAGCTACATTAACTTTCTTGAGGTCCACTCACACTCTTAGTTTCCCATTCTTTTTTGGCACAATAACTATTGGAGAAACCCATTCTGAGTGCTCAATAGGGTATATGAATCCACATTGGATAAGTTTTTCAATCTCCTCTTGTACAATTTTGACGTACTTAGGATTCATTGGATAGGGTCGTTGCTGGACGGGTTTAGCAATGTTGATCATGGGAATTGTATGTTGCACCACAGAAGGTGGAACGCCCTTCATGTCATGATATGTCGAAGCAAAGATATCCTTGTATTCCTTGAGGAGCTCCTTAAGTATAGCCTCTTCAGTTTCGGTAAGGTCTTGAGCAATAAAGACTGGTTTAGACTCCTCACCTGGTTCTGCTAATTCTATCTCTTTAACTACCGCTGGACCATCATAGACTCCCCTGCTTCCATTGGTAGGTATTCGTTGGGCTTTGGCATACACAACCTTTCGCTCTCCCGTGGTATAAGATTTAAAATGTTCAGGAGCCGTATGTAAGTCAGCAGGCTCTTGTCCTGACAGAGACCTTTCTTTTAGTTTTGCCTCCTTTTGTTGTTGAGCTAACTCTCGGTTTTGACGTCTTCTTATAGTTCGACTCAATTTCGGCTCTGTAACCTCCAATTGAGCGAGGTCAATGGGTCGCGGGCTGCACCACATGACCTCTGGAGATGTTCACCCCAATTGTCTACTAGCTTTCGATGAGCATCACATGTCCCTAGATAGCTAAGCCATTCTGCAGTAGATCTTTCCTTGTTTATCCTAGCTCTCACATTTGCTCGATATCGTCGTCTCTTATATGACCTTTGTTTCTTGTTAAGGTTTTGATTTTGGTAAATGTTTGAACTCGACTCGCCTGATAGGTCTTCGCTTGTATCTTCGTCACTCTCATATAAATTACCATAGATGGTCGTACTAGGCCTTGAGTGTTCAGTTTCTATACTTGGCTCACTCGATGTTTCCTCAGGTTCTGAATCCATTTCTCCCTGAGATTCCGTTTCTGATGTGTATTGGATTGAAGCCTTTGAGGAATCATCGGTTTCACTCTCAGATAGGTGTGCCTCTTTCTTATCATCGGATGTTACATGCGCTACACCTAACATGTTTACTGGTGCAATGTGTGGTATCTCTTCCCCATCTGGTGTTACCCAAGTTGTTTCTCTAGCTCCCCATGTATCTATAGTTGCCGCTAGGTGCACCCAATCGACATTGTCTGACTCAGCCATTCCGGCTAGGATATCCATATAAGGAGAGTTCTCCCCAATATCCGTGTCTTCGTTACACGTGTAACAATACTGTAATGGAGCTGAGTGAATTGTTGTGTCTGATCGATTATCAATGATGAATTTATTTCCTAGAGGATGCGTTCGACCACTTAAAAGATCAACTCGAATGACAGAGTCTTGGAACTGTAAGTAGACGTGGTTTTTGGACCAGTCATGCACCATTTTTGCTTCCCTCATGAATGGACGCCCTAAGATCATCTCAAATGACATAGGATGCTTGGAAAAATCCATAACAATGAAAGTCTGCCTTACCTTGTGTCCCAAGACCTTGATCCTGAGATCCTTTAGCATTCCAATAGGCGTAACAATAGATCCATTATCCATTTTTACCACTACGCTTGTGGCTTCAAGGTGAGGTCTCCCCATAGACTCCCAACAACTCTTTGTCACCATGCTAACTCCCGCACCACCGTCAAGGACCCCCTTACAGTTAATCCTTTAGTAGTGATTGGTAGAGTAGCATTAGATTCATCACCTTCAAAGTATTGCCCCAACTTGTTAACGGGTATTTCAATTACAGATTCATGTCCCGCTAGGTCAGATGGTGGTGCTAAATGTTCCTCATCATTCATCACCGAGTCAGGTTTGTTCATATGTGCAAACTGTGGTAATCCGGCCTGTAATTCTCCATTGAGAAGCGCTCGCAGTGCTAGGAATAATTCTGGATCTCCGTATAACTTAGATATGATAGTCGTACGTGTTTCTGAGGACATGAAATTCATTAGCTTGGCAACATTTAATGGCATCTTGTGGGACGTAGGACCCTGACAAGAGAATGGTGAAGATGGAATCTCCACTTCCTCAAGGGGGTCGGGCATTCCCTCATTGAACATTCTCTCTAGTAGGAAAGGTGTGTGTCCACTTTCAGATGTCCTACCCTCACTCTCTTCCCGAATGATATTGGGTATAGCTAACGGCCTGTAGTTCTTGTGAGGTTGAACTTGTGTGGGAAACACTGTGTCCGACATTTGGATATGTTTGGGTTCAGGTTCTAATTTTCGTTGAGTTTCTTCCACCAAACCCCTCAGTTGTTGGACTTGTTCAATTTCCACTGTTGGGTTTGGATAGGTTCCAATCTTTCTCTTGCAATCCTCATTTTTTGTCTCTCGTGGCTTATCTTGGGGGCTCGCAATTGGGTGGTTTAACTTTGAATACTCTTTTGGTGTTCGTCGTAATTCCCTCTCGTGATCCTCCTCACTGGCCTTTTCCTTTGTAGTAACGGTTTTGGTCTCCGTGGTCTCTATCCATATAGTACATGGGACACTCCTCAAGCAAGTCGACTCCATAGGTGATACTAGAGTCTATGTCCTCTTCGCAATCTACATAAGTACTAGATGACTCGCAACCTATTTGGTTCATAGGTGTAACTCTTGGATGAGGGGGTTGCGGTCCTAGCACTGGAGGTGGCAACGGTGTGGTTTGGACCACATTTTGGGTTCTAAGGACCATGTGCTGTAATGGCAACTGTTGCTCCATGGGTGGGGTAGGCATCAATGCAGGAACTCGAGGTGAGTCTGCCCAAGCTATAGGCGGTCTATTTTCCATGATGCGTTTAAGCATTAGGCAATCCTTCGCTTGATGGACATACCTACCACACACGTTACAAGTCCCGTTAAACTTTACTCTGAAAGTAGGGCATTCACTCGTAGTATGTGGGCCCAAGCAAATTGAGCACCATTGTTGCTCCCTTCTTGGATACATATGAGTGTTTTGTGGAGCACGATTACCCCTAAGGCTTTCTTGGATGGCCTTGGTGAGATCTGCCAAAGTCATCTCAGATATCGTTTGCTCTTTCACGATTGGCTTTATCTTCATCGGCTCATGCCCTGACGCTTGCAAGGTACTAGACTTCGGCTCGGCCGACACTCTTTCTCCTGCAATCATTAAATTATCCTCCAATTGGATTGCATTCATGGTGACTGCTTCCCAAGTAGTGATACCTCTAATGACTAGGCCATTATAGATACTTTCATGTCGTAGTCCCCTAATGAATCTATCGAGCAATTGGTTGTTGTTGAATCGCTCGTTTGGATTGCATCGAGAATTCAAATTCTTTAGGTGACTAATGAAGTCTCTCACGGATTCACCTTCTTCTCGTTGGGCTTTCTGGAGTTGAGAGGCTACACCCCAAAGTACTCCCTCTCGTATGTATTCTTTTAAGAACAGTCTCCTAAGAGTAGAGTAGATCGTTTTCTCTTCTACTCTTAAGGTTCTATACCAATCTCCAGCCTTTCCGCTTAGGGTCAAACTCAAAGCCTTACACTTATGTAGCTCATTGTGCTCTTCCAAGGAATCGCACACATGTTCAAAGACTTCCATATGCTTTCCAGCATCTCCGTCTCCACTGAATTTCTATGTGAGCTTAGCTACTTGAACTGCCTTGCTCCTAGGCTCTCTATCAGGTGCACTACGCATGTTTTCCGCAATAGAGCGACCGATAGTTTGAGAAAATGCTGCCAAATCTCCTATTTGAGCAGGTATAATGGGTGTATGTGCTCCTGGAACCACATGTGAGATGGGAGTTGGCCTTGGCCTTGGCATATGCACGGCTTCTGGGTCCCATATTTCGTATGGTGGTGTACCAGACGGTGGTCCAAAGTTTACAGGCGTGGCCCTAGGCATAGGGGGTGCCTGATATGGCATGTTATTTATTAAATATGAATCCGCTTGTATAAGAGCTTGGATAATGCCATTGTGGATTGTAAGCTCTTGGAATAATCGGAGGTGTAGGAGCACATGAGGCTGAGGTACGACAGGTGCACATGATTGATACATACATGTAGGTATAGTTGGGGGCACTGTGCTACTAGGCATCGGCGCAGTATTAACAAATGAACTCCATGGTGTACTTCTTGTCATGCTCACCACTGGGATATGCATGGTAGCCGTAGTGTCATTATGAGAAAGATGAGCTAGATATGGGAAGGTAAAGCTGCCACTTGTGGGCTCAGATTGTATTGAGGCTCCTTGCGAAACAACATATGGAGGATGAATGGGGCTCACTGAGGGAGTCTCCATTTGTGATAGGGTTGGTTGGTTGGCCTTTCCCGTATCCAAGAATCTCATTAGGCCTGTTGAAGGCATGTTGATCCCTGTGTTCTGTCTTTCTAACTCGACAATCCTATGGAGGACATCACAGACTTTTTGTTGTTGCTCATCTATGCTAGTAGCACCCGATGTGGATTGTAGAACATCTAACCAACCCACATGATAGGTGTGTCCTGTGTACCGATCAGTTAAAGCTTCTGCTTGTAGGTCATACTCCCAATTTTCGTTTAGGAATATCCCATCTAGGCCTGGCGTGCTGGAGGTTTTCCTCAAGGTGGAAGCATTATTGCTCCCCATCGCTTGCCCCTCCGTGACTGCTACCTTGGGAGCACTCGGTTGCTCGGCTGGCATGATTGTTGTCATAGGAGCCTTTGCTTTCAGGGCTCGACTTTGTTCTAGCCTTCGTAGGTTCTCAATTTCCCTCTCCCTTGTTGCTTGCATATAGCGTTCGATCTCTTGCACTTCGGCAAGACTCCTACCATCGGGTAGTAGAACCTCAGAGGGAGATAGCCCTAAAGGATCAGGAGGTGCAGTGGATGAAACATTCACATGCACACTCTCAAGAAGCATAGGGTCTATTTTAGGCATGAATGACGAATTTACTTCTCCACTCCCTTCATTTATTTCATTAACCGCATGTTCGGAGCGAGTAGCTCTACTAAGGGTCTCTTTTAAGCGGCTAAACATGCTGGACCCGAGCCGTGGGCCCATGGCATGCATGTCTTGACTTGAACAATCAGGGTTTGGTGTAGGATACCCCTCCATGACTTCGTAGTCAGAGGAAGAATCACTAGACGCGATATGAGGATCTTGGTTCGCGCTACCTTGAGTCCCGGCCGAAGGTCCAGAACCTAGGGTGGAGGAATAATGGGTGCCCGCGTAAATGGAGGCACTACCAATATGCTCGTGCTCTAACACTCGTCCAGAGCGTAGATACATGTAACCTCCACACTCTAAGCGCGTTGGTGAGTGCCCGTGAAGGCCACTCACTTAGTTTTTTTTTTTTTTCGTGTTTATAACCCAAGTGTTTCGTTATTCTTGGTTATTTTTTGTAACCAAGCCACAAAATATGGCGTGTAATAGCTCAAGACGAGCGTTTTGACTAAAGGAACGTGTCATGCTTTACAGCTCCCTATTCGGCTACGTGAAGCCCTCGAAATCCTAAAAATAGTCTTTATAGTCCTCGAAATCCTAAAAATAGTTTTTAAATATAAAAAGGTGTATAAACTATATTTTAAAACTGAGGACTGAGGTATGGGTTTGAGCTTGGGCTTGGGGAATGATCCCCAGCTCGATCCTTCTTTTAATTTATTTTTTTTAAGATTTTTTTTTTTTTTAAAGTCACCGCGGCCGCGCCGCGCACGCGCGCACACACACACTTAACCTACACCTAACTTATCTACTTACAGCTAATAGAGATACTGCCACACACACTCTAACACTGTTTACACAGTACTACAGTAGCTAACAGATCTACAAAACTAACTTTACAGAACTAACATTCCATAGCTAATACCTTAATTCTAACAATACATTGCAAAAAAAATTGTAACTCCTTCTTTACAGAAAACAAAAAAGACAGTACAGTGTAACAAAAATCTTCTCTACACAACTACACCTTCCTTCTTTACAGAAAACAAAAAAGACAGTACAGTGTAACAAAAATCTTCTCCACACAACTACACCTTCCTTCTTCACAAATCCTTCAATTGAAATTGCATCACAAGAAAGCGTAAAGTGCTTAACCGAGCTTAGTGTAGGGCATTTTCCCGGCAGCGGCGCCAAAAATGTGCGCTCCTTGCCGCACTGTCGAAGCAAGGGACTTGCCGATACACCGTGTGCGAGCCACAAATGGCTCCAAGCACACAACAAGCCTAAACTAGCAAGCTCAAGAGAGCAAAGGGTGTGTCACTCACCGCTCTACGCTCGCCTTCGTGGTGGATTCCTCGCCGCGATGAAGAAGAAGCTGCAGTCGTGCCGTGCTCAACCGCTTCGCCGCCGTCGTGCCTTCGTAATGCTCGATCGTACACACACTCTCCCTCTCTCTCTCTCTCTCTCTCTCACATACACACACACACACACACAAGGAGGCGAAGAAGAAGAAGATGGAGATGGAGATGGAGTAAGAGCACTCTTCTATTGCACAAATGAGAGAATAAGTGAATTTTAGGTTTAGTTGGCTTTTATATGAGCTCACCCCATTCACACTTGGGCGCCCATGCTTAGCCAACTAATCCCTTGAATGTCCTAGTTAGAGTGCGCCTTTCATCGACGATCACTCTTACCCTTTTCCTATTGGTCCGACAAGCCCGGTACCTGACTCTACCAAATACATAATACACGTCCGTCGTAGGTGATGGGGTGTCCGTGAGCCGTGAGGGTTAACACGTGCATAGTCCAAAACTAAGTCCCAGCCAAAATGCAAAGTGACCCACCCAAGTCACCAAAATAGTCACTAGTGTAGAAGCGATCTATACGAGATAGATTCACTCCTCCCATCTGCGGTCCAAACGAGAGAAGGCTGTCTGGAGGCCTCACAAAGCTACAGTGCTGCCACACATCAAAAACCCGCATAGTCATACATACCCTCTCCCAAGCTGCCAACTCAACTCCATGCACAGTAGTATGGCTACCTCCAATCCTGTCAAAGGGGTCCTCCAATATGTTGAAGTCACCCCGAATGCACCATTGCTCTGCCTGCGGCGGCAGAGACACTACAATATGGGACCAAAACTCTGCACGTGCACTCGCCACATTGGGCGCGTAGATGTTCAGGAAGCCCATGAGGCAACCCTGAACCTGCATAGTAATCCACTGAGCCCTGCCTGGCACAATAATCCCTCTGTCCACAATGTCCTGCTGCAAAGAATCCGCAATAGTCATACATACTCCACCCTGGATGCATGTTCAAATGCAGCGGACCAAAATGTCTCATAGCGACCGCGCAAAATCTGACCACACCGTCTATTGCGACTCTCACAAAGATGATGCTCCTGTAGCATAAGAATGTCAATCTCACCACCCACAAGGCATCTCTGAAGCTCCTGACGCAGCCGACCTCGCTGATACTGAAATTGGGGCCCTCCTAATCCCTGCACATTCCATGAGATGATCCTCATGGAATCAATGGGAGAAAATATCCGCTTCCACAATAGCCAACCTCGCTATCTTTGAGGCCGGTTTGGATGGGGAGTAATCCGCATCCGAACGACCTTTAGACAAGTGTGAAAGAAGTGAATGTCCCGCCCAGGCCCAAGCTGAGCGTGCAGCCCAAAGGGCTACATCCTCTGTCTAAGAATCCTCATGTACAAACACATAGCAAGGAGGGCTCTGAGTGTCAGCAAACAAATGCACCACAATGTGCCTGCGACCCACTGCATCCGGAGGTGTCACGTTGAACTTGACCAGAGGCCAAAGTGTCTACACCAGATTTGTCACCCCTAAGTCCCCTGTGTGGTGTGAGAACTCGGTAGCCTGAGTCTTGAGCCAATCAAGGATTGTATGCTTGGTCCACTCTGTGTGATCCATACCGCACACGAGAAGGAGAAACCCACCGCTGTGTCCAAAGCCTCACTGCCTCTAGCTGCAAGAAAGAGGACATGGACTAGAAAGCAAGCCTCCTCTAGGTCAGGAGAAGAGTCACCCAAAAACCAAGTGAAACTGTAGTCGAAGAAGTCCCAGCCCAGCGTCTGCGAATGTCAAAGCTGGTCAAACCTTTATGGACTACTGCAAAATGAGAAATCGGCACCAAAAAAGGCTCCTAACGAAAGCACTACCAAGAGATTGCCTCGTGGCAGCCGCTTGTCTAGTCCCCTACGTCTGAGGAGGAGTGGTAGAGGGGTCGAGAGATGAGGCTGTGGGCCCCACCGAGGAGAAAGGGGGGACGGGAGACGGAGGTGGAGGTGGAGGTGGGGGAGGGGGAGGACGCGGAGGAGGCAGAGGCGGAGCGGTAGCGTCTAAGGGAGAAGGAGGTGGAGGTGGAGGAACTGAAGTGGACGGGGCGTCCTCAGGCGGCGGGTCCTACTGAAGGGGATCAAAACGGTTCCCTGTCGGAACCCAGTGATGCTGAGCTGTAGAAGGTCGGCCACCAGGGGGAGCAGTGGGGTGAGCCCTCCCCTGTCGGTGGCGGCCAGGAACCTGCTTCCAAGCGTCAGTTGTCTCATCGCTGGTCTTAGTCGAGGCACTAGCCAACGCGTCCTAAGTGCCTGGCTGCTGGGCATGCTCAGCCTTGGTAGGCTGCGCCTACGCTATGGGTCAAGGTCTCCTACGAGGACAAGCCTTTGCCAAATGGCCCATCTGTCTGCAAATGAAACATTGATTCGGGAGGCCCAAACCAACCCCCACTCACCCTAGGGAGTAGAATGACCTTCGGGAGAGTGTGGGTGTTTCGAACTAGAACACATACCATGGGGATGCCGGCCGCCTTGGCAGCTACAGAGGCGGTCGTGCAAGGTGTCTCGAGGACAATCCCAATCTCTGAGCCTATCCTTGGCAAAAGTGGCAGGTACTCCATCCTCAAACCGGGAAAGCAGACGGAGATGGGCAAAGGTCTGCCTCCTCTACCAGAACATCTGTAGCTGGATCAAAACCATGCCTCCCTGTCAAAAGTGGGCTCAAACTGCTCCGATGTCCAAGGACTCACCGCAACGACCTTGGACGCCATCTCGGAGGTCTCGAACTCTATCTGATAGTACCCGCGTCCGAGAAACCGAACATCCAAGATCTTTCCCACCTCGACAAGAAGGCGGGCCTGGAGAAGATCGCGCACCTCTCCTCTGTTGGGTCTGGTGCTGAGAATCTTGCAAATGACGGAAGTCGCCTACAGGCGTTGCACCTCTGCTGCGAGGCTCGCTTGCTCTGTCGGCAAGAGAGCAAGTCGGATGGTGGGCTCTGCGGGGTCGGGCGAGGGGGCTTCCTGAGAGTCCCTCTGAGGTGGAGCATGAGCCTCCATTAGTGTCTGCTGCGGTGGCCCTCTGCTAGCCGAGCGCGATGGAATTGCTAAAGAATTCAACCGAGCCAAACCAGAGAGAGAGGGTTGGGGGGGGAAGGGGAGTTGTGGTGCGGAAAAAACTGGAGTGCGAGGCTGGGACGGGCGGGCTGAGGCGCGGCGGGAGGAGGACTAAGACACAACGGGCTGGGACGGAAATGCTGCGGGCTGGTTGCGTGCTGTGGCTGATGGGCGCTGGGATTGAGTGCAGGCAGCGGACGGACAGGGCAGGGCAGGCAGTGTGAGGGAGGCAGCGTGCTAACTGCTGTGCGCTGGTGCAGAGTGCAGGCAGCGGGCAGGCAGGACAGTGCGAGGGAGGCTGGGAGGAAAGGAGAGCGATAGCGCTGCTGCAGAGTGTAGGCAGCGGGCGGGCAGGACAGACGGCGCGAGGGAGGCTGGGAGGAAAGGAGAGCGATAGCGAGGGAGGGGGGTGGCAGAGCATGCGTAGGGGAGAAGGACGAGGGCAGCAGTGAGCCAGAAGTCCTTATACCTTGGTGTTTTATCCCACGACTAGCCAGAAATGCATTAAATTCATGAGACATATACTCCCCCCCTCGATCGGAATGGAGGGTGCACATAGTACATTTCGAGGCATTTTCAGCCATAACTAGAAATTGTTTGAAGCACATAAATACTTCGGACTTCACTTTAAGCGGAAATACCTATGCATGCCTGGAGTAATCATCAATGAAAGCACGAAGTAAAGGTAATTGCCCAAGGACGGAGTTTGCATGGGCCCACAAACATCACTATGCACAAGCTGCAATCTGCATGTGGCCCTAACTGAACCATCCTTTGGAAACTTAACACGCTACATCTTACCCAAAATACAACCTTCACAAACGTGTTTGACAAATGCTTCAAGAGGCAGCAAAGAAGCAACCATATCAGATTTCTGCAAACGCAGCAAACTGACAAAATTTAGATGACCAAAACGTGCATGTCAAAGTTTTGCATCTAAAATAGCCTTTGAATCAAAAACTGCATTTGTAAAATTCTGCCCACACTTGTCATACAAAGTGAGCTTATATAGCCCAAAACTGAGATCATGTCTTGTACATTTGTCATCCACAAATTTGACTACAAGACCAAGTCTAGCAAGTGCAGATACAGACAAAGGATTCTTCTTGATCCCAGGTACATAAAGTGCATCAACAAGTGTGAAAGAACTACCATTTGCAGTAAGAACAATCTTTCCAACTCCCTAAACTGGATAAGAGGCATTGTTGGCACAAGTAACTGAACTACCATGAGGGACAGACTCAAGAGAGGTGAACAAATCACGATGTGAGGTAATGTGCATTCTAGCAACATTGTCAAAATACCACACATGTGAATCTGCAACAACTGACATGCATGCATCATGGACAGTAGGATTATAGATATACTCTGCATTAAAAGCCCATTCTGCATCAACATCAACATCACAATCTCCTTTCACAGAAGACTCAACAATAGTTGCATTTGTAGTGGAACCAGCATATGCAGTGGAACCACCCTCTTTCTTCTTAGCTTCTTTAGCCTTCAACCTAGGACACTGCTTGATCAAGTGATCATTACCTTTACAATACTGGCAACGTATCTTCTTTTTGCCCTTATCACCAGAATTTCCAGATAAATTGTTACCGGCAGAAGCATTAGGAATATGTGATTTTCCACTCGCAGAAGAACCATAAGAAGCGGCTACATTGCTATTACCACCCTTTCTTTGAGCAGCAATAAAAGCCTGTTCAACTACACGTTGTCTAGTCCTGTTTTTTCTGGAAAGTGACTCTGGTAACACAATGTGCACAATGCATCAAACTTGACAACTTCAAGATTTCCTTGGGTCATAAGTCTCCAAGTACTAGCAAAAGTATGGTAAGAGTCTGGCAAGGCATCAAGGATACTTTGCACAAGGGAATTGTATGAAATGACTTCACCTGAAAAAATTAGTTGCTCATTGATATCCCTGACACCAACAAGGAAAGTGTCCATATCATCTTCCTCATGCATAATCTTCGACTCCACCTCTTTACGCAACAATGCAATTTTTGCCTCATGCGGCTTGCATAAAGACCAGCCAGAATATCCCAAGCCTGTTTTGCAGATTTCGTTGAACGAATGTGAGGAGTAATGCTGCGCTTCGCAAACAATGCAATCAACGAATGAGCCTGTGCATCCTTTACATCCCAACGAGCTTGTTCTACCATAGGCAAAACAACTCTAACAGCAGCAATCCTTGCAGCAAGACCTGTAACATCCTCAATTTCGCCTACATCCTCAGAACCAGGACGTACATCAATGCCCTGCACAATATTCCAGACGCCCTTTGATACAAGAACATGTTGCATTATGTAAGCCCACATAGGGTAATTGTCCCCATCCAATCTATCCTCAGTAGCAAACATCTTGAACACGTCTGTGTTGTTGTCAGCCATGGTAAATACTGCACCTGATGTGAAAACTGTCCGAAAAGAGGAGAAACGAAGTGGAAACAACACGTGCTATATAGCACAAACCGTAGAAGACTGTACGCGACATGTTATGCAAAAAACGGCACTGAAAGAAATTATGCACCAAAATGATGAAATAGCATGTGCAATACTGCATGTAGTAGAAACGGAAGCAGAAATGAGCCCGAATCAGAAATCTGAGCAGATTAAACTCTACAAGCTTACCCAAAAATTTTATCAACCTGCAAAGGCTTGCCAAAGCTCACTGAAATTGGAGAAAGTGAGTAGGTGTGTGCTGGAGCTGCTGGTGACTAAGCCCAAGAGGACGCAACCTGCTCTGATACCAATTGTTGGAATTAGGATTGCAGGAAAACACAAACAGCTTGGAGAAGACGAAGGAAGCTCAAGACACACAAGAGAGAGTGTATTACTTAGTGTGCAATTGAAAGATAGATAGCCCTAGTATATACAATGCACGGGGAAAAAACCTCCTATTGAGAGAAAAAATGCCCCGGCGGTCCTAAGTATGTTCACACACATCACTACCACATGTAGATGGTAACAAGATCAATCAAAATATAAGAGAATTGTAGTGTGGAAAAGTTGCGCGGTGAAGATATAATAGTTTAGGCTATTGAGGCTTCTCTTAACAACCTCGCATATATATGATATCTTGGCTGATTATATAAATGCATGGTTGGATACTCGAAAAAAAAAAAGCAACTATCAGATTTTAAAAGTAAGAAACATCACTGATTTTTTTGCTACCAAATAGTGTGCAACATACCTAACACAATTCAATAATTCTTTTGCCTTTTCATGTGTGTGCCATTGTAAGAGATAATGGTATTCCCACTATTTATCTTGAAAAGACGGTAGGTCTTTGCTTTGTTCAGCTGTTGGTAAAATTCTCTATTCAATGCTTTGAAATATTCTTCTATTGGTTGGTCAATAGGTAGAAGTTGTAGAAATAAATCGTTTATAGCATTGGATTTTGTAGAAGCCGTTTTGGTTTGAATAGATCCTTTCAAACATGGTATGATCTTCAAATCAACTTCAATACCGCATCGCGTACAGCAGGACTTGGTTCCCTTGTCGTTTGTGTTTGTCCAGTCGCATGTAAATATATGTTTTATAGTGTTTGCATCTGAGGTAGTAAGGCTGTGCGTATAATATGAAGCTCAAGTGGCTATTTACTTGCCAAGCCATATATGTTGCTTGGGAGAGAGTTTATTAAGAATCTTTTATTGGCAAAGAAAAACTTTACCTTTGTGAGTATATTGATTCGTTTTTTCCAATAATCTTCTATATGTTGTAAATGTATCTCCATCCTCAACAGTCACAGCTGTTGTTGTCGTTCAAAATGGAAATGAACGAGTTGCGTTATAAATGAAT
Source organism: Adiantum capillus-veneris (assembly GCF_014529385.1). NCBI lineage: Eukaryota > Viridiplantae > Streptophyta > Polypodiopsida > Polypodiales > Pteridaceae > Adiantum > Adiantum capillus-veneris. The sequence goes on from NC_140931.1 coordinate 75,220,694, forward strand.
GTGTAAAGGTTCTCAAATACAAATGTTGCATATGGTCTTTTACGGAATTTGCCAATTACGTAATTGTAGTCGTCTATAGAGATACTTGTGAAAGTGATCTAGTATAGTAGGGCATCCTCTTTGGAAGGTCATCTCTTGGAGAATGTTGAATTGAACACATACCCAACATGGTTGTGGCAAGGAATGTGAGTATGACAGAGAATCAACTTATTGTTATGGAGGCAGATTCACGTATGGTTCCAGATTTGACTGTGAGGTATGACGAGAAAGCACAGAAGACGTCCGTATGCACATCTATGTACATGGCTGAAAATTGCACGGTTCTACAGAAGGCTTGGTGAGGTAGAGGATGCTTGATCTTTTGGGCCAGTAAGTGCTCGGTTTGGTTGATGTTCCGGATGAGTGGCATGACCAGTTATGGACTCATTTTCGTGGATTTTCCACATGGCGACTTTGGGGAGGAATTGCCCCTTTACACACACTGGTAAGGGTACTGTGGACCCGGATATATTCCTTCAGTTGTGGATCCAGATATTGGCCCAATGAGCCCTCTCCCAACATGGTTCTTGCAGGTTCAGAGAGCTTTTGACAGTTTTGTACACTAGTTTTGCACTCCCAAGTGTGGCTTCCAAAGCCTCGCTATGTAGGCATTTTGGCTGGCAGCTGATTTCTGTGTCGAGAGAACTCAAAATCAAGCTTCCAAAGCGCAATTGCCATCGCTTTCTGCTAAATTCGTCTCTCTTATACTCTCCATCAGCTTCCATGACCACGGAATACTCGCATTCAACTTGTGAATGATTTCGAAGGCTAGGTGCTTGAATTTTATTGGTGGTCAGCCCCAAATCATTTGCGGGTCCGTCAGAAGATGTCTTGGTACAGCTGGATCACTCTGAGAACATGGCCAGCTATCAAAATTGGGATGACAATTGGAAGTCCATGGAAGCTTGCACGTTGTTGGAGCAAAATCTCCACGAACCAGTAGCTCAATTCTTAGGTAAACTCTAGCGAATGTTATTAAGAGCTGTCAGAAGACACGAAGCTCTAACTTCTGTGGCCTTGGATGAGGCTGAGCATGGAGGCTCTTGCAGAGAGGGTGCCGTCGATGAAACAAGCATGAATGTAGATCATGTTTTTGGACATTGTCTGCTTTCAGTTGCAGACTGGTTTGAGGAAAGCAGAGGTCTCACATATGCATACAACAAAAATACAACAAAGTGAAGGTCAAAACAGCCTCTGGTAGAAACTTGGCAATTCATTATAGAAGACGGCCTTCTTTCAGCAGTCATGAAGCAGAAATCTGCTTCATGACCGGCTCCAAAGGAGCAGATAGTTTGACAAGCTACAGACACGAGTCAGATTCGAGTTTATGCAATTACAGTAGTATGGATGAGAGCAGGGCGTTGAAGATCTACCAGATTTTTCAGAAAACAGCCAAAGCAGTTGCCGCGCATCTGAAAGGATTGCTTCAGATGCTTCCATTCGATACATCCTGTGATTTCTGGTCCGACTCCAATATTGACTTTCTCCCAGAGCTCCCTGCAGGTCCTTTTGCCATGCAGAGCATTCAAAGCCTATTGAAACTTGAAACTGAGAACTGCTGCTCCTGGCCAGCCGCTCTTCAAGATGTGGAACAGAATGAAGGTTTGCTTCAGCTGCTGATGAAGCATTTTGTATATAACAGAGGTCGAAATGAAGTAAACTCCAATGTTTCTTTCATAAATGGACCTGGCGATGAGAACGTGATTGACTGTGGATTTTGGTTCACTAGTCCATCTTGCCAGATCAGACTTATGGACCTCAACAATGCTCGAGCAGAAGAAGGTCAGCCAAATATGGAGAGCTCTGCTTTGGTGCACATGAACCACATGCTCAGCCTTCCGCCTGCCCTTGACAAGATAGAAAGCTCCGATGTAGAGCTCATGGACCTTCCACCTCTACTTTGCTATGAAAATGCAGACACAATCTGCTGGCAGGATGAATATTTGCAACAGTACGAGCTTCCCTACAACATGAAAGCTGCACCAAGCAGCTGGAATTCCCACATGATGGAAGAAAATGCGAAACCGTTTAATGAGGCACTTTACGACATCTCAACAAGCCTGAGGACCTGAACCTGTTAAATTCTGGCTACATACCGCAGCAGAGCCCAAATTTGGGGTGCCATTGTGATGGAGAGCGCTTTGCAGCATGTAGAAAGAGTTGAGGTTGAAGATCCACTGGAGCATGTGCTACATCTAGAGGAAGCTGGCTATAGGTAGGTTAGCAGAGATCACAAACTTGAAGTATGTCAGTGAACCAGCTAGTTGGTCAGGCCGGCAGTTTCTTGTTTTGTTTGCTGTAATCTTTTGCAACCAGAGGCCAGAGCATGAGAAAGACACGACTCTAGCGAGCTACTCCTCTGCACACATTTAATTCCTTGCAGTATTGGAGTCTTGCACTGGCTGGAGTTTCGACATGGAAGAAAAGAATACAATTAATGATGATTATGATGCACATGCTCCTTTGATTGTTTCAGGATCAGAGCTTTCCGGGTATTGTTAGGTAGTAAGGAGTGAACATTACTACAAAGGAAAATTATGCGACTAGATCTGCAGGTTTGTAACAGTATTGTAGTGCCCTTCAAGAAGTCCATAATGCAGCTCGCGCTTCCTCGTGTAAAGCATGCACATCTACCATTTGAGCAAGCTAAGAAGTAGATGCTCCACAGCTCGTCAGTCATCTCTTGCAAGTAATAGGTCAAGCTCTATGACGATGTTGACAGTTGTACTCAGGTATGTGAGCTTCTTCAATAAGGTCAATGGTCCTTTCTTAGAAGGTGAGCTCGCAAACCATTTCCTACGGGCCGGCGCGACTACATCATGCCATAGCTGAGAGTGGACTGAATACCATGGTTCTTGGAAGCAATAACGAGATGGTGTTACTTCTTCTTAATGACCCTAATTGGAAACTGAGAAGCTGCACAGGAATGTGTAAGCTGCTGCCAAAATAAAAGTAGAGAGAAAGGCTAACTGTTTGGTGTTGATCATTTGATGTATAGAAGAGCTGGTCATCTTGCTGCCAGGATTTGTACCTGATCAAACTACATTAAGCACATACTCTACACTTTCTTCAAACTCCATTTGTCGCAACCATGCAAGATGACCCACACACGACCATGATGGAACAAAGCATGGAAGAGTAGGACTGACAACTTCTAACCAAATACTCTACATGTTCTTCAAGATCCATTTGTAGCAACCATGTGAGATGACCCATGCACGACCATTACGGAACAAAGCATGCAAGAATAGAACTGACGACTTCTAATTGCAACCATTCAAGATCACACATACAATAGCAATCCTGCCTCCTTTACAAGTTCATGCTTTCAATCAAAATTGCACGACCCCAAGCACCCACAATGAGAGTTATGCAGTCTACATGTTAGGTGCAACGGAATGATTGTTGTGCTTGCTCAAGATGAGTGCTCCGAACTGTGCTCAAGGTTCCTTTTAGTTCTTATGGAAGGTATAGCCTTCCGTTCTTAATGGAAAGTGCTATGATCACGAACAAAGTGAATGGACAATGTGCGTGCAAGTGTATGAGACTGAGAGATAGAGAGAAGAGAGATACGACACCAGAGACCTTGTAAAACCCTCCTCCGAAGGCCCCACTCTCGTCGGCGAGAGTGGTCTACTTATGATTGCACAAAGTGGTACAATGACGATGCAATGGACTGATGCAATATGGGACTATGCCGATGATGACGACGGTGATGACGACGACGACTTTATGGCTGAAATCTGTGGTCTTCTAACTGCTGAATTTCGGGACTGTTTCGGTGGCTGAAAATGACTGTTTTGGCTGCGTTTTCGATGCTAACTGCTGAATTTCGGGACTGTTTCGGTGGCTGAAAATGACTGTTTTGGCTGCGTTTTCGATGCTGAAAATGGGGGTTCTTCTGCAACCAACTGGGGCTGATTCTACTGCTGTCCCATAGGCTGAAAACGCTGTGGTTCTGATGCGGCAAGGGCTGAAAACCACTAACGCTGATCTGCTTTTCTGAGCTAGCAAAAACGCTAGGCTGGCTGGAATCGCTGATGGACCTTAATGCTGAAAATCTGAAAACGATAGCAGTTGAAGGTGCTGGTGATGGGAGCAATCTGCAAACGCTAGGATGCTGATGATGATAGCGATCAAGGAAATGTTGAAAACGCCAAATCTTGGGGGGTGCGGCCGAGGTTGTCCAATCCAAAAACGCTAGGCTATGCGGAAAGGTAGCGCCAAGGTTGGGGGTTCTGCGGGTTTTGCTGAGAAGTTGCATGTTGAGCGGGGAGCTCCTGCTGCCTCTTCTGCCAGAAAGTGCTAACTTGGATTTGCTTATATATTAACTTACCAAAATTGCCCTACCTACTTTTGTTGGAAAGTCACTGAAAAATAATAAGTGAAAAATGTCATATATAGGGAAAATAGGCTAAATGCACTGGAAAATTCCCCTAACTGAATCTGATGGATTCTGAAGGGAATACTGATAATCATGCTGTGTGCAACCAGAGGATATGCATCTACACTCAGTGATTGGGCATGCACGGTCTACGAATAGACTCACAAAAGTGCCAGATCACTTCTAATCTAGACTGACTGGAATGACTGAACCCTGATCATGTTGGAGCTTGTCCACGGACACATAGGGTTGGATGTGTCACGTGACATCCCCTCCTTTTCAAAGTGAGGTACTGGTATCGAACTGTATGGCGTCGAGGGAGATCGCCAATAGCATCCGGAATCCTGGAAGGGACTCTTCGCCGGCCCACTCTGATGTGTGGGTCGTGCGGTACTTGAACTTCATAAAGGTCTGCAACGCTTGCTTCTTTGGGCCGCGCAGAAAGCGACACAAAGTCTTCTGTGGCTCCTTCGATGCTTTAACTTCGTCGATGTAGCGCGGATAATGTGTCGTGCACTCTACCGTGTGGGTGCCCCTCAATGCAATGTGCGTGACAATCTCACTCAACAAATGGAAACTCACTCAAACAGAATGAAACACAGAAACAATGGATAACAATAGAACAACGGAGACACAACAGTGGACTAGAACATGTGGACTCGACTATCTCAAAGAACCATGTACAGACGCTGGCGTGGCAGCACACTCAGCTCCAGCCCAGGACTCACAGGTACAAATGGGGGTGTCGAGGCTCAGATGTGCAGGGTGAGTGCAGAGGTGCTCTGTGTAAGACTCACTACTCTCGAAAGCGATGCTGGACCAAAGGTGAAGAAGATGATGATCATCACCCGCTACTACTCCTATGTACCACCATAAAGAGCCACCAACGGCTCATAAATGTGAGCCATGTGGTGACCTGGCCACGAGGTCCACTAGACCACCGTCGGTACCCTGCCACGTGTCACTCCCTAGGCCGGAGGGTCCAGAGGATCCGTCCAGTGTGAACCAGCCTAGACCAATTGTACTAACTGTGTCCTGTGAAAGTGACACTGTAGCCTGCTACAGGTTGCCCACCACAAGACCGTCACCGTCTCGGTGAGAGGAAATATTGAAAAACTAGGAAGTAAAACCAATAGGTACCACATGTACATCTGTCTTGAAGTAGGTGCTTTTCCCCCCCATGCAAGAAATGATTTCAGCTGGCAAGAGAATTCAATCACTTGGAGGAGGAGGTTTCTCTGCTCAAACAGAGGATGGCGGAATCATAAGCAGAGATGATGACAGTTCAGGAGAACTCTAAAAAGTTCCAAGTAGAGTGTGAAGAGTTGCAGCAAACTCTTGGCACTACTCGAGCTGAAAAGCAATGAAGTGTAGCTGCTCTGAAGGAGGCATGTCAGAGAGGCCTTTAGAACAGGAGCCGATGCTCGCAGCTAGAATTTCCATAGAGGATGGATGGATTGTGTCTTCTTCTAGATGTATTGACTGGTTTTTGTCAGCAAATCAGCTTCAGCTGCTGATGTTTTTGGCCTCAAATCAGCTTCAGCTGCTGATGGTGGAGAGGGGGCTGTTTAGGGGAAGGGGAAGTTGAGGGGGAGGGGAGGGGCGAGGGGGGGGGAGGGGGAGGGTAGGGGCGAGGGTGAAGGGGGTGGGTAGGGACGAGGGTAAGAGAGGGGCTGGGTAGGGGCGAGGGTGAAGGAGGGGGAGGGTAGGGGCGAGGGTGAAGGGGGGGTGGGTAGGGGCGAGGGTGAAGGAGGGGGTGGGTAGGGCAAGGGGGGCTAGGGCAGTAGATGAAATCCATGGTCCCCTCGTTGAAAGAGGAGATGCTACAGAGCGCAGCCACTATGAGCAGGACAACTATAAAGAGAATGGAATTCATCAGGCAGGACGAGCTCTGTGAAGGGAGCTTTATTCTGGGAGAAGCAGACACCAATGGGGCTGATTTTTGATGTTGGGTGAACTTCTGTCGAGGAGATTTCTTCCCACTTCTATGTTCCTCCATAGGCTCACCAAATTCAAAGACTTCCCCCAAGGGCGCATCCAGAGTTTTTTTCTATGGCCTTCAACCTTGGAGCTGGCTCAGGTGGCTCATTGGGGTTAGTTATTGTGGAAACAATGGAAGAGGGTGTACCTTCATGCAAAGAGTGAATAGAGACTCCATAACAAGGCATAGAGAATGTAGCCTCTAACCACTCCAACAGATCTTCATCTGACCCTTCAGGTGTAGTAGGCTGTTCTTGTTCAGGTTTGGTTTCCATTGACAAAGAAACTTGCTGCACCACGGGATCCATACCACCTTCTAAGAGAATGGGTTGCATCGAGGAGCCAAAAGTATGTATCCACATTGTGTCGTTTCCCCAATCATGAAGTGCTTTAGTGTGTCGCAGCCATGGTCTTCCAATGAGCAAAGGAAATCCGCCTTGAACTTGGGGAAGACGAACCACAACAAAATCCAAGTTAAAAGTAAAGTCTTGTACCTGCAGAGGCACATTGTCCACTATGCCCACTGGGTAGATTGTCCGCTGGTCGGCCAATGTAACTGTGAAGGGAGCAGGGTGAGCAGGCTGTAGACCTAGAGCTAACATAGTGAACTCGGGCATCAGGTTGATGCCAGATCCACCATCAACGATGACGCCGGATAGCTGGTGCCCAAGAATAGATACAGTGAGACGAGGACTTTTATAATTGGTGAGGGGAGCAGCTGGATAGGAAATCAAATAAGACTCTGAGGGCTGTACAGGGAGGTGCCCGCCACTAGGCCCAACCCCCGGGTACAGAGACTGAATGACTGACAGGGTGTCACTTCTGAGTGTTGCGTCAAGCCTTAGCATGTCGTTTAGTGACACCTGCTGAAAAGTATTCTTCAAAATGGCTTCTGCTGTGGGCTTGGCGCCTTCGAACTCGGCTCCCTTGGGAACCTTAATCTGTCCCAAGTCAGCCACTACTCCCTAGAAGGCTCCATCAATGTCGGATAATAGGGAAGTTGGTTTGCTCTGAGCAATTTTGAAGGACTCGTCCTTTGGGTCAGGTAGACCAGATTGAGGAAGTGGGGACTGGCGAGGTGGACCTGTGGACAGACTGAGACCAAGAGCTGCTCTTTGTGCCCGAGTAAGGACACCAACAGGCTCCTCCACTTGCAGTGGCTTAACCACATGAGTAGCAGGTGATGGTTAAGGCACGGTGTTCACAGTAATCAAGTTTATCTTTGGGAAGGTGAATTCTTGCTGATTCTGAGTCGAGCCTGAAGACGTGGATGCCCTTTGCGTGGGACAATCCTTACTGTAGTGATCCTTCGAATCAGGGCAATGACGACAATGAGGGGACCCCTCAGGTAAAGGACACTTGCTCTGATAATGCCCATATTCTCCGTATCTGTAGCATAGTATGGACCGATTGGAAGGACGAAACGGGGGACGAGGTGGTTGCTGCATGGAGTTGGAGGCTGAAGTGTAGAAGCTCTGAGGGGTTGAGGTGGCATTAGCATTATAAAAACTTTGAGTCGAGAAAGTACTTGACATACCTTGGACAGCAGGGGTATTGAGCAAAGATGGCATGTAGTTGGGATGGCCGTAGTGGGAAACCATGTTGGATGCTGGTGCTAACCCCTGTTGGAGAGTAGGATCAAGACTTTGCTGTATTTTGTGCAATCCCTTTAGATAGTACCAATCCTTATCTTCATGACCTGATTTTTCGCAGAAGTGGCAATAAGAGCGAAGGGGACAGTCCTGTGGAGGGTGTCCTGGAGAGCGGCATGAACTACACCATACCATAGCCTTAGTCTCCTGCTAAGACTTGAGGTCTTCTAACTCTCTTTTAAGTTGATCATAAGCCTCTTGATGTGGAGGTTTCTCCTGTCTGAGAGAGAAGGATCTCTCTTCTTGAAGGGCCCGCTGTAACTTTAGGGCTTCCAGCTCCCTTCGTAAGGAAGTCAAGGGGTCTGATGGACTGTCCACGAGTACAGGGGCAGTATCTAACTGAGGAGAGTTAGTGAACTGCATTCTTGCTCCCTCTATTCTAGTAGCAGTAGCAACAAAGTCCTCCAGACTGGCTTCAGGACGGAGGCTTTCTCTGAGCTTTTGTTGAGAAGTCTTAGGCAGAGCCTTCTCTACCCACTTCTTCACCATGAATTCCCCTGGTTGCTGAGGCAGCTTGGCGACCAGGGACTTTGTTCTGGTCATGAGCTCTGCAAATGTCTCCTTGGGCTGGAGCAACAGGTTGGCCAACTCATCTGTGGAGAGACCCTTAAAGGTAGGGAACTTGATGTTCACCTTTGCCAGAACACTTGTGAGCTCCTCCATGGCCTCTTGCTCCTGAGTCTGTCGCTCACTAGCTTGCTGTAACAAAATGGGGGAGAGCCTTACCAGAGAAGGTGACCTGGAGGATGTAGAACCGGTCGAAGGAATGGAGGTAGCCGTATGAGTAGGTATGGGTGATGGGGTTAATATGCTTCTACTGGGCACCAAGGGTTGACGCCATCTGTGGTAGTACTTCAAAGGACTCAGTAGTGCACTTTGACGCTCCAATGACCTCCTTGTATGTGTCATGCAGTAACTGCCAACCCCACCAAGCTTTGGGCAAGAAGACCTTCACTTGGGCAAGACGACCTTCACTTGGCTGAACATTGGTCTAGACTCTACTAGACCAGGGCGAGTGACTAGACCACCTGGCCTGGACCAGGACGAGGAAGGACTAGACCAGGGACGAGGAGGACTAGACCAGGGACGAGGACTGGGTGGACCAAGGCAAGAGAGGACCAGACCAGTAGGGCGAGAGACTAGACCAGCTAGATTAAGTTGTCAAGGGTGAAACTGGACCAGACCAACAAGCTGCACAGGCGAAGCGAAGAAACCAGCTACTCAACAGAGTGAGACTTCAGTTGAGGTCCCACCGTGATCGCCAAAATGAGAGCACCTGTAGCACGCATAATGTGTCGTGCTCTCTACCGTGTGGGTGCCCCTCAGTGCAATGTGCATGACAATCTCACTCAACAAATGGAAACTCACTCAAACAGAATGAAACACAGAAACGATGGATAACAACAGAACAACGGAGACACAACAGTGGACCAGAACATGTGGACTCGACTATCTCAAAGAACCATGTACAGACTCTGGCGTGGCAGCACACTCAGCTCCAGCCCAGGACTCACAGGTACAAATGGGGGTGTCGAGACTCAGATGTGCAGGGTGCGTGCAGAGGTGCTCTGTGTAAGACTCACTGTTCTCGAAAGCGATGTTGGACCAAAGGTGAAGAAGATGATGATGATCACCCGCTACTACTCCTATGTACCACCATAAAGAGCCACCAACGGCTCATAAATGTGAGCCATGTGGTGACCTGGCCACGAGGTCCACTAGACCACCGTCGGTACCCTGCCACGTGTCACTCCCTAGGCCGGAGGGTCCAGAGGGTCCGTCCAGTGTGAACCAGCCTAGACCAACTGTACTAACTGTGTCTTGTGAAAGTGACACTGTAACCTGCTACAGTCGAGTGTCATGCTTCTTTCGTCTTCAAGAATCTCCATGGCTAAAAATTCCTGAAACCATTTCCAACACAAAACCATGAACATACCCATTCCATGTAAAGTGAATGGAAAAAATCTAGTCTTCGCTAAAGGCTATGTATGCAATGTAGATGAACATAGCGACAGAGTGACAACCCGTTCATCAAACACATGCAAACAATGAGATTGAATCTTCCTCTTATGATCGAAATCAATCAACTGTGGCAATTTACAACGGAAATTCCCATGCTTGGTGCTCATACTTTCATGTGCTCGTTCGGAAACTGTGTCATGCCAAGGAAGAGACATAGAATGTGACTTCCTTACATACATACTTTTCAACTTTTCATGAACAATCCGCATACATCCGTGCTCATTCATGAGTGAAACGTGCTCAATGTACAATATGTCATGCCTAGGAAAAGGGATCGCATAAAGACGCTGACTAATATACAGGAAACGATCACGAATGAAACATTCGAACAATGCGTGCATATCAATCATGCGAACACATAATACTTCCTGTGAGGGTTCTTTGGACCTAAGCTCGAGAGCCAAGATCGGTTCTTCCTGAATGATCGAATCGTCCTGTGGGGGTTCTTTGGACCTCGACTTGAAAGCCAAAATTGGTTCTTCGTGATTGATCGAATCTACAACGAGGTTAGCTTCGCTAGAAAAGCATCCACTAACACATCATCCTTGTGAACAATCACATCATCTTCATGCAACTCATCATGCTTGTGAGAAATCACATCTTGATCATGCAAATCATCACGCTTATCATTATCATGCAAATCATTGTCATTCAAATCATCATGCTCATCATGGTTAATCAAATCATCATCATGCTTCACACAATCATGCAAATCCTGTGTGTCATGCTTTGGAGAAGAAGAGACTGAGAGAGTCTCCTTTTCCCGATCTTGTTGAATCTGTGCCTGCATTTAAGAAAAGAGTCCCAACATCGCTTGCATTCTTGTTGTGGTCTCGCGGTCATATTCTGCTTGTCTTGCTTTGGCTTCCAAGCGGGCTTGCTCGCTCTCACGCGCTATGGCTGCCATTCTTGCTTGGTACTGGCGCTCTATGGCTGCCATGTCTTCTTCATAGGCTTTTCTTTCTGCTTCTCGTTCGTTATCTCTTGCTTTGTCTTCTAACTTCTTGTCCATCATCCTCTTGTCGAAAGCCTCCATAGGAGTTAGTTCAATCGGTGTCGTAGATGGGGAAGGGTCAGAAAAACCTCCTGGTGGGGAAAATTCTTCTTCGCCTCTCTCATGCTCATCACCTCCAAGCGACGTATCCATTCCGCTTCGAGTGATGACCATTCTGCAATCGTGGGTTCTTGGGTTCTTAAGTTCACAAGGAACTTGGGTTCTTGGGGGTCTTGGTTCTTGAGGTTTTCTTTCGCTTGCAAACAGTGTTTGAAAAGGATCTCCTCTTCACCCGAGTTCTACTCCTTTTTGCGGGCGCACCCCTTGGCGGCCTTGCACTCACACCAAGGTTGCTTTTTCCCATTTCACGTCGATTGGCCGGCCGCTAAGTGCACGGTCCGCTCTCAATGAGTGAAAAGAGACACAAGGGGAGGCTGGACAAGCCCTTCTTTCTTGGGATTCCTGTCACTCTTCAAAAAACCCGATTAGGAATCGACACGCCCAAGCGAACTTGGATTCGTACGACCACAACAAGCAACAAAAATCTTGTGATTCTTGTGGTTCTTTCCTTGAGTGATACAGAACACTGCCAAAGCTCTGATACCAATGTTAGGTGCAGCGGACTGATTGTTGCGCTTTGCTCAAGATGAGTGCTCCGAACTGTGCTCAAGGTTCCTTTTAGTTCTTATGGAAGGTAGAGCCTTCCGTTCTTAATGGAAAGTGCTATGATCACGAACAAAGTGAATGATAGAGAGAAGAGAGATACGACACCAGAGACGTTGTAAAACCCTCCTCCAAAGGCCCCACTCTCGTCGGCGAGAGTGGTCTACTTATGATTGCACAAAGTGGTACAATGACGATGCAATGGACTGATGCAATCTGGGACTATGTCGATGACAATGACGGTGATGACGACGACGACTTTATGGCTGAAATCTGTGGTCTTCTAACTGCTGAATTTCGGAACTGTTTCGGTGGCTGAAAATGACTGTTTTGGCTGCGTTTTCGATGCTGAAAATGGGGGTTCTTCTGCAACCAACTGGGGCTGATTCTATTGCTGTCCCATAGGCTGAAAACGCTGTGGTTCTGATGCGGCAAGGGCTGAAAACCACTAACGCTGATCTGCTTTTCTGAGCTAGCGAAAACGCTAGGCTGGCTGGAATCGCTGATGGACCTTAATGCTGAAAATCTGAAAACGATAGCAGTTGAAGGTGCTGGTGATGGGAGCAATCTGCAAACGCTAGGATGCTAATGATGATAGCGATCAAGGAAATGTTGAAAACGCCAGATCTTGGGGGGTGCGGCCGAGGTTGTCCAATCCAAAAACGCTAGGCTATGCGGAAAGGTAGCGCCAAGGTTGGGAGTTTTGCGGGTTTTGCTGAGAAGTTGCCTGTTGAGCAGGGAGCTCCTACTACCTCTTCTGCCAGAAAGTGCTAACTTGGCTTTGCTTATATATTAACTTAGCAAAATTGCCCTACCTACTTTTGTTGGAAAGTCACTTAAAAATAATAAGTGAAAAATGTCAAAAATAGGAAAAATAGGCTAAATGCACTTGAAAATTCCCCTAACTGAATCTGATGGATTCTGAAGGGAATACTGATGATCATGTTGTGTGCAACCAGAGGATATGCATCTACACTCAGTGACTGGGTATGCACGGTCTACGAATAGACTCACAAAAGTGCCAGATCACTTCTAATCTAGACTGACTGGACTGACTGAACCCTGATCATGTTGTAGCTTGTCCACGGACACATAGGGTTGGATGTGTCACGTGACACTACATGAGTGGAAGATCAACAAGGCGTGCCCAAGTGCTCCAACCTCAAACACAATCTACCTCCTATGTTGGCTGGAACAGTGAGGATGCCCATCGCTTCTTCCAGTCATACGGCCTTGGTGTGCATGCTGTAGATGTCGTCATTGACGATGATGAAGCTTTAAAATCAGTGTCGAAAATGGAGCAATACCTGCATATGAGCCTCATAGGTGGGTTGACGATGCATCTTCTAATGCAAGTCCTGGGGATATTGTTTCCAATCAAGCTCTACCGTGATGTAGTACTCGGGTATGTGAGCTTCTTCAAAGAGTTTGATGTTCCTTGCTTACCCAAGTATGAGAAAGTAAACTCGCCTCCCGTTTCCTACAGGCTGGCGTGGCTACTTTAGAGAACAGAACTACTACTAAGGTACTTTAGTAAGGTTGTAGCATACTGGAGTTACAGCCGCTTGTGCAAATTGTTCAGAGAGGTGATCGGGCCAGATACATGTGGGTGAGATTGAGAGCTAAGACACACAAATTCTTGTACATTGCTACATCAACTTGCATAACCAGCACATCTTGTTGAGTGTAATTAGCATACTCCATGCCAATCATAACATTAGCCAAATTGTCCATAATCTGGCGACATGGAATGAAACCATACTGAGCCTGATGGAGTTCTACAAAAAGATGGTCCTTAATGCAATGCACCAGCTTCTTAGCCAATATCTTGTAAACCACCGGCATCAAAGTCATAGGGCGCCAATGAGAGAATCGCTCGCAAAGCGCTTCCTTAGGCAACAATTTAAGTAAACCTTCTTTCCAAGAAAGAGGAAAATCCTGTTTCTCCCATGCTGCATTTATCATGAAAAGCAACGGCTGTTCAAGAGCCTCCCAAAAGGAGAGGAAAAATTCCACAGTATGCTAGTCCCAACTAGGAGACCACCAACCGGCCCAATGCAAGCAACGCACTATACAATTCTGAATCAGTGAACTGTTCCTCAAGGCAACGTGCATCTTGTGGGGATATGATTGGATGAACAAAAAAAAGCATCAATTGACGCGCATGGCAAGCAGCCGAAGATGCCTAGAAGGAGCAGCAAACACCTGCCGATAATGCAAAACCATGGCATCAGCAAGCTCCTGCTTCGAATAAGTCCAAACACTTGAGGGAAGCATAACCCGCTTGATTGCTTGTGAGACCCTTGTATGATGCAAATGCTTAAAGAATTTCTTCGAAGCGCAGAAGCCTATTTTGACGAGCACGCTTCTGCCATTTAGCAATTTTTCGCTTATCATTATGTTGAATACACACACAAGATTCACACAATTCCGACATCTCAGAGTTAGACAAAGGCCGCAAATCAGCCAATACTTGCAGCTGTTGACAAGCTTGCTTCGCATCCTTGACATCCCCCCAAGTGCACTACATGTAATGCGTGCCATAGTCATAAATAACACATTGCACCCTCATAACAAAGCGATACCAGGCAGCATCAAGATCAAGGTGCATGTGAGCAAGCAGAGGGGAAATAATATCATAAATCATGTCACGAAAAACCTCATGAGTGAGATAAGCATTGTTAATATGCAGCAGACGTTTCCTCGGAAGAGGCAATTCACAAAGAGACTGCCCAAAACTCAAGTTCAACAAAACAGAGTAATGATCCATAATCCATGCTCACGTCACATACAAAATCCTCATAATGTTGCAAATTAAATAAATACCATCGATCCAACCGCGCTCGATAAGAAGAGTGAGCAACATGCTGAAAAGTAAATCCAGAGACATTTGGATGCAAGTATCGCCATAAATCAATCATCCGAGTATAAGCAAAGAGATTATCTGATTCTTGCCTTTCCGCAAGCAACATGTTGATAGGTGGGCTATAGTGGATGATGATCTGCAGGACTCATGGCGTGCAGCAGAAGAAACGAGAGAGAGAGAGAGAGAGAGAGAGAGAGAGAGAGAGAGAGAGAAGGTCGACACCATACACAGAAGACAAAAATAACGCTATGCTTTTGTTATTTCATATTGTGTAAAACAAGCTTACAATATATAAAGCTAAACTCACCATGCACACTAAAAAGTAACTGGGTCTTATCTGCATGCCTCAAGGGCCTGTTCCTACGGGATTGACACTTGAAAACCTAACAATCCCCCCCTCAAGCCTGACCTAGACAAGCAACTCATGATACCTCGAGTTTTTTGGCGTACTCGTCAACCGTGAGTTTTAGGTTCTCTCACAACCAAGGATTTCTAGTGTATCCATAACCTGGAGCTATAATAGTAGAACCCCCCCTTGAACAGATAGGGTGTAGGTCAAAAAATTAGCTACCAAAAATGGAGTTTTTAGTTCACTTTCAAACCTTGGGTTTAAAATGTACCCAGTAACCTCATGAGAAGCGGGAACAAAATAGGACTTGAGAACAAAAAATTGATAATTTGGGAGGTCTTACCACTCATGTGTGGCAGTGTCTAGAGCCCGTACAATTTATTTGACTAAAAAAAAGACATTGTAGCAGGCTACAGTGTCACTTTCACAGGACACACAGTTAGTACAATTGGTCTAGGTTGGTTCACATTGGACGGACTCTCTGGGCTGGGCAGTGACACGTGGCAGCAGAGATACGGACTGGTCTAGTGGACATCGTGGCCAGGTCACCACATGGCTGACATTTATGAGCCGTTGGTGGCTCTTTATGGTGGTACATATGAGTAGTAGTGGTTGGTCATTTGGATGATCTTCTTCACCTCTGGTCCAGCGACGTAGTCGGCTAGAGTGATTCTATACATAGAGCACTTATTCACCATCCCTGCACATCTGAGCCTCGACACCCCATTGTACCTGAGAGTCCCGGGCTGGAGCTGAGTGTGCTGCCACGCCAGAGTCTGTATCAGTTCTTTGAGATAGTCGAGTCATTTGTTGTGGTCTAGGGTTGCTATTGTGTCTCTGTGAGTTCAGTCGTTGTCTATTGTTTCCTGTTTTCAGTCTGTTTTGAGTGAGATTGTCACGCACATTGCACTGAGGAGCACCCACGGTAGAGAGCACGACACTCTATCTGCGCTACAAGTGCTCTCATTTTGGCGATCACGGTGGGACCTCAACTGAAATCTCGCTCTGAGATTTGAAGCTAGTTGGGTCTATCTAGCTTCGCCTACCTTGCCTTGCACTGATCTCTTCTCGCCTGGGCCAACTGGTCTAGTCCTCTCTCGCCTTGGTCCAACCAATCCTCGTCCCTTGGTCTAGTCCTCCTCGACCCTGGTCTAGTCCTCCTCGTCCCTGGTCTAGTCACTTGCCTGGTCTAGTAGAGTCTAGACCAGTCTTCAGCCAGTTCAAGGTTTTCTTGCTCAAAGCTTGGTCGGGCTTCTGGTTACTGCATGACACATACAAGACAGTCAAAAGAGTGACAAAGCCCACTACTCAGTCCTCTAAAGTACTACCACAGGAAACGTCAACCCTTCGTGCCAAGTAGAAGTCCACCAACTCCAGTACCCCTACCTTCCCCTACAGCTACCTCCATTCCCTCAACAAGTTCTACACCTCCCCAGTCACCCCAATCAATAAACTTCTCATCCCCTGTAACAGCTATGGAGGAGCTCACAAGCGTTCTAGCTAAGGTGAATATTAAGTTCCCGACTTTCAAGGGTCTCTCCTCAGAGGATGCTGACGACTATGCCCGGAGGTTTGTTTCCCTCTACAGAGGTCGTGTCCTCAACCGAGAAGATGCCTACTTAGTATTCTTCCCATCTACCTTGGAAGGTTTGGTTGACAAGTGGTACAGCCAGTTTGCAGAGAACCATTTTACAACTTGGACAGCTTTAAGACGACAGTTCTATGTAGCATTCATGCCAGGTGACTACCAGGAAAAGATTTTGGATGAGTTGGCCAACATGGTGCTCCAACCAGAGGAGACTTTTGCAGAACTCATCACTAAAACCAAGTCTTTGGTCGCCAAGCTTCCTCAACCACCAGGTGAGTTCATGGTCAAGAAATGGGTAGAGAAGGCGCTTCCAAAGACTTCTCAGCAAAAACTGAGAGAGAATCTCCAACCTGATGCCACCTTGGAGGAATTTGTTGCTGCTGCTACTAGGATAGAGGGGGCAAGGAAGTTGTTTACCGACCCTTCTCAGGTAGAGACTACCTCGGTACTCTTGGAGAGTCTGTCTGACCCTTTGACTTCCTTACGTGGGGAACTTGAAGCCCTAAAACTACAGCGAGCTCTACAAGAGGAGAAATCAATCTCTCTAAAACAGGAGAAGGCCCCACATCACGAAGCTTTAGATCAAATCAAGAGGGAGTTAGAAGAGCTTCGGTCTCAGCAGGAGACTGAGGCTATGGTATGGTGCAGCTCGTGTCGCTCTCCAGGACATCCTCCACAGGACTGTCCCCTTCCAGCTTAATGCCACTTCTGCGAAAAGTCTAGGCATGAGGACAAGGACTGCTACTACCTCAAGGGATTGCGACAAATACAGCAAAGTCTTGGTCCTACTCTTCAACAAGGGCCAGCGCCTGCATCCAACATGGTTTCTCCCTGCGGCCATCCACACCATATGCCACCTTTGCTGACAGCCCCTCCTATGCAAGGTATGCAAAGTACTTTTCCGTCTCAGAGCTTTTATCATACCCATGCTCCCTCATCCCCTCAAAACTTCTATGCCTCCACCGCCAACTCCATGCACCAAGAGAAAGGACCACCTCGTCCGTCGACTCGCCCTTTGAATCGGCCCATTTTGTGCTACAGATGCGGGGAATATGGGCATTCCCAAAGCAAATGCCCCCTGCCAAAAGGGTCCCCTCCTTGCCGTCATCGCCCTAAAACGAAGGATCACTACAATAAGGATTGCCCTAAACTTCGTGCATCCACGGCTTCGAACTCAAGTCAAAGCCAGAATGAGTTTGCCTTTCCCAAGCTCAATTTGATAGCAGTGAGCACCGTTTCTCAGCCGCCCCCTTCTACCCATGTGGTTACCCCTCAAAATAAGCCGCCACAGTTGGCAGAGGAGCCATCGGGCGTCCTCACCCGGGCCCAGAGAGCCACTCTCGGTCTTAGCATTCCATCAAGTTCAACTCCCCCACACATTCTCACACCAGTGGATACCCTGCCTGTAGCTGTTAACAAGCCATCCCCCAGTGCCATGAAAGAATCCAAATCTTTGCTCTCCGATATTGATGAAGCTTTCTTGGAAGCAGTTTCCGATCTACAGAAGATCAAGGTACCAGAGGAACAACAGGTAGATAAAGAGAAGCTTACAGCAGAGACAGTCTTGAAGAACACTTTCCAACAAGTGTCCCTCTATGAAATGTTGCGGCTAGATGCGAGTTTCAGAAGTGACACCCTTGTAGTTATTCAATCACTTTACCCTGGAGCAGGTCCTAGTGGCGGGCACCTCCCAGTGCGACCGTCAGAGTCCTATATGATATCCAATCCCGCTGCTCCACTCACTGATTATAAAAGCCCTCGCCTGACAATGTCCGTTTTGGGTCGGCAATTCTCGGTAGTGATAGTGGTTGGTGGATCTGGCATCCACCTGATGCCCAAGCTCACAATGTTAGCTCTAGGTCTACAGCCTACTCGCCCTGCTCCCTTCACAGTTACATTGGCCGACCAACGGACAGTATACCCAGTGGGCATTGTGGACAATGTGCCTCTGCAGGTACAAGACTTTACTTTTAACTTGGATTTTGTGGTGGTTCGTCTTCCCCAGGTTGAGGACGGATTTCCCTTGCTCATTGGAAGACCATGGATGTGACACACTAAAGCACTCCATGATTGGGGAAACGATGCAATGTGGATACATACTTCTGGCTCCCCGATGCAACCCATTCTCTTAAGAGGTATGGATCCCGTGGTGCAACAAGTTTCTTTGTCAATGGAAACCAACCCTGAACATGAACAGCGTACTCCACCTGACGGGTCGGATGAGGATCTGTTGGAGTGGTTGAATGCTACCAAATCTATGCCTTGTTATGGAGTCTCTATTCACTCTTTGCCTAAAGTTACACCCTCTTCCAATGTTTCCACAGTAACTAAACCTAATGAGCCACATGAGCCAGCTCAAAGGTTACAGGACACAGAGAATACTCCTGATGCGCCCTTGGTGGAAGCCTTTGAATTTGGTGAGCCTATGAAGAATCATAGAAGCGGAAAGAAATCCCCTTTACAGGAGTTCACCCCCCTTCAAACATCAGCCTCATTGGTGTCAGCTTCTCCGACCAGAAACAAAGCTCTCCTCTGGGTCTAGCAAACTCCCTTCACACAGCACGTCCTGCTGGATGAATTCCCTCTTCATGATGGTTGTCTTGCTCATGGTACCTCCTCATGCTCTCCATCAACTACCGCGCTCTGTAGCATCTCAACTTTCAGCCAGTGGACCAGGGAATTCGTCTGCAATGGAACACGAAGTCTTCCGGTCATATCTTGCATTGGAGATTGATAATTGCTATCGGCCACCCCCTCACACTCTCTCGCCCCCATCTACCCCCTATCCCCTACACCCTACCCTTCCCCTCACACCCCCTCGTCCCCCTACCATTTTCCCCTCGCCCCTACCTACCCCTCTTGCACTCGCCCCTACCCACCCCCTCACATTCTCTCGCCCCTACCCACCCCCTCCCTTCCCCTCGCCCCTAACCAGCCCCCCTCGCCCCTACCCTCCCCCTCACATTCCCTCGCCCCTACCCAGCCCCCCTCGCCCCCACCCTCCCCCTTAAATTCCCTTGCCCCTACCCACCCCCTCCCTTCCCCTCGCCCCTAACCAACCACCCCTCGCCCCTACCCACCCCCTCCCTTCCCCTTGCCCCTAACCAGCCCCCCTCGCCCCTACCCACCCCCTCACATTCTCTCGCCCCTACCCAGCCCCTCTCGCCCCTACCCAACCACCCCTCGCCCCTATCTAGTTTCCCCTCCCCCCTCTCCCCTCTCAGCCTCAGCAGTTTTTCCCCCACCAACATTTCAGCCCACTAGCATGTGGCTATCGAGCATTCATGGGGTGGCCATCCTGTTCCTGTAAAAGCTTTTCGTTCTGCCATCATGATAGAGCTTAACCATATTTGCGGTGTTACTCCACCTTATGGTCATCCCTCGAGTAACAACTTATGGTCATTCCCCTTTTCGAAAACAGTGTTGTGCAGAAAGTGTTGCAAGGTTCATCTGCAAGTATGGACCACGTCATTTTCCTCTCACTATGGTTAGGGACGTTAGGGACGATAAAGATGTGCTGGATCCAAACTGAGCATATCTCTTTTCAGTGGAGCCTCATTCTGTTTTGCTAATTGGGATTCTTCGACTATGCAATCATACTGGGTTCCTGCCTATTCAAAGGCTTAAGGCGTTTGCAAGCAGTGCAGTGTTTTTAACTCCACTTTTTGAGGCATGTAAGGTCATGGTTGGGCCTAACCCTACTTCACGAAAGATATACGGATGCAGTACCTAGTGGGTTCTTTTCCACAGTTTTTTCAGTATTCCTATCACCGGGACGGTGAGCAGTCTTGTGGCGGGCAACCTGTAGCAGGCTACAGTGTCACTTTCACAGGACACACAGTTAGTACAGTTGGTCTAGGCTGGTTCACAATGGACGGACTCTCTGGGCTGGGCAGTGACACGTGGCAGCAGAGATACGGACTGGTCTAGTGGACATCGTGGCCAGGTCACCACATGGCTGACATTTATGAGCCGTTGGTGGCTCTTTATGGTGGTACATATGAGTA
Organism: Adiantum capillus-veneris; assembly: GCF_014529385.1. NCBI lineage: Eukaryota > Viridiplantae > Streptophyta > Polypodiopsida > Polypodiales > Pteridaceae > Adiantum > Adiantum capillus-veneris. Next base: position 75,241,238 of record NC_140931.1, read on the forward strand.
GTAGCGGTTGGTCATCGGGATGATCTTCTTCACCTCTGGTCCAGCGACGTAGTCGGCTAGAGTGAGTCTATACATACAGCACTTATTCACCATCCTTGCACATCTGAGCCTCTACACCCCATTGTACCTGAGAGTCTTGGACTGGAGCTAAGTGTGTTGCCACGCCAGAGTCTGTATCAGTTCTTTGAGATAGTCGAGTCATTTGTTGTGGTCTACTGTTGCTGTTGTGTCTCTGTGAGTTCAGTCGTTGTCTAATGTTTCCTGTTTTCAGTCTCTTTTGAGTGAGATTGTCACGCACATTGCACTGAGGTGCACCCACGGTAGAGAGCACGACACACTATCTGCGCCACGAACATGAAAAGAGTTGAACTAAAAAGCTTCATTGTCAACAGAATATATTGGAGATTCGGTGGCTCCCTCAATCACATGAATTTGATTTTTACCCTTTTGAAAGCATCTATTTGAAGGATGATTTGTTTTACCACAGTGAACACAAGAATTCTTTTTGAAACAGTCTTTTGTCTGATGATTGTTGCATCCACAAATGGCACAAGATCTAGTCCCACTGAATAGTCGAGATGAAGCTGTGGTAGCAGCACAATTAGTGACTACATAGGCATTGGAAGTATCAAAAGAATTAATAGGGGATACTGCATTGGAGACTGTATATGCACTGGGAAAAAGAGTAGAATTGGTACTAGGTACCCTTCGTTCTTCTTCCTGCAATGAATTGATGATACCATCCAAGGAGGGCAGCGGATCTTTCTCCTTTAAAACAGTAACAATCTAATGAAATTTGTCAGGCAAGCTTTTTAAAAAAACAGCTATGAGATCTTCTTCTGGTACTGGGGCTTCGACATAAACAAGTTGAGTTTTAATACTCTTCAGCCGGTTAACTAAAGTTGTGATATTTTCATCAGCACGCATAGCAAGAGAATACAACTCCATCTTTAGACTCATCATTGAATATTTAGCTTTAGCACCAAAAACCTTCTCTAGCTGTATCCAGGCAGCGCTAGCAGATTGCATGTCATCCAGATAATGAATAAAATCATCTTCGAGAGATGTCAGAATAATACCTAATGCTTGCTCGTCCTTGCGTTGTTGCTCAACAGATAATGCTCTGGTAATTGCAACGGATGTACCTGATTCGTTGGCTGATAGCGGCTTGACGATGTTCCACAAATTTTTCCGCATCAGATATCTTTTACTTTAATTTGCCAGGTGTGGAAGCCGGATCCATTAAATTTATCCACCTTTGAAGCCATTGATAAATTGGCAAAAGAGTTTGATGTTGAAGGTCACTGTCGATAGTGAAAAAAAATGCGAGTCGTTTTAAAGGTATCAATTGATTTAACGCCGTTCGAATTGGGGCTTGTAAAATCTCATTAAAAGCTTGCCAATATGCTGCCGATCTGGGACGTGGGGCTTGAAAGACAGCTTCCAAGATCATTTGCTAATCAACCATGACTATTGACGAGCACCAAGGGTGTGAATACCCGGTTGCTTAGGGGCTCAAAACCAAAATTGGGTGCTCATGGGTAGGCAGTGTGAACTATTCAACAAAAAAGTGACGAGCTCTCTGTTAATTGCAGAGATGGAGCAAGACAAACAGAACGAAGCCGAGCGATGCTTAGAGAGGGCTATAGAGGGTGTATTAGCAGACTTGCCAGTGTCGAAAAGCACTCAGCATGCCAATGCGACCATATTGATAAATTTTGTGCTTGGTGTGCTACAGGTCGACAGCGCTTCCCCTTCTGCAGGCAACGGTTCTCCCGTGCCGAGTCAAGCCGAGGCCGACACCTCGCTCTGATACCAGTTGTTGATAGGTGGGCTATGGTGGATGATGATCTGCAGGACTCATGGCGTGCAGCAAAAGAAGAGAGAGAGAGAGAGAGAGAGAGAGAGAGAGAGAGAGAGAGAGAGAGAGAGAAGGTCGACACCATACATAGAAGAAAAAAATAACACTATGCTTTTGTTATTTCATATTATGTAAAACAAGCTTACAATATATAAAGCTAAGCTCACCATGCACACTAAAAAAGTAACTGGGTCTTATCTGCATGCCTCAAGGGCTTGTTCCTGCGGGATTGACACTTGAAAACCTAACACAACATATGTGAATTACCTGTGGTACTATCATCCATACCGGGGGTATTATTAAAATCACCGCAAAGGAATGCATTTGAAGTCCATGAGCGAGAAGAGATGCCTCGCCATAAGGCAGCCCTTAGCCTAGATGCTCTATGTGCATAAATGCCTCCAAATTCAGGAAAACTTATCCACAGAATTTACCTGAGAGGTGGAAGTCTCACCCAAAAGTACATCTTTATAAGAGTGCATCGCTTTTTCCCAAGCATCAATCGTGCAATTGTCATTGCATGGAAGTTGCTTGAACGATACATTCTTATTGGCGTTAACCAAAGGAATATAATTACGGGAGAGGGTGGAGTACAGCGAAATTAGGCACCACCCATGAGCTAACATTACTTGACCCAACATTTTTGCCTTTCACAGCATTTCCATTCCCGACATCAGCAGACTGCGGATTCTTGTTTTTCCCTTTATCCACATTGGGAACCACCTTCATAGTAGAGACTCCATTCAGTTTAGCTTCACCGACAGATTTTCCTATAGGGGCGGAAGTAGACGAAGGAATAGCTGAAAGAGAGGGCTGCAAAACTTGTTCTGGACATTCAGATTTCATGTGACCGAATTTATCACATCGGAAACAGGAGTTTGCAACTTTGCCCCATTTGAGTTTAAAGGACACTCGCTCACCCATGGGTCCCCTGAATCCACCATAATTCCATCAGAGGTATGCTTGTCCGTACCCCAAAGAATGCAAAACCTATTGGTGTTCGCATCCAATTTCCGGGGACAAATCACCTTACCAAGATGAGCGGCCAATAGCGGAAGGAAATGTCTCCATGTGCAAGGAAAATCAACAATTTCCAATCACACGACATTTGTGACGAATAAGGCTTTGATAATCTTTCATGAGTGCCCATGGCAGAACATGAGTCATCTGCGTGCCAAAAAAGAGGGGAGACATTTCGAGCAAAAGGTTTCTAGCTTCAGTATCTGTCAATAAAACTTCATAGAAACCACGAGCACCAAAATAAACGCCTCGGACAGACTGGCGTTTGAGAAGGAAATCAACCCATTATCCAACATCCTACGCAATGGGTATTTTGCCCAGGAAAAACAAGATGACCGCATTCATGGCATATTATCCATATGGTCATGCACTGGAATACGCACCTCGAGGGCAGGTGCCTGACCATTCCAAGCTTTCCGGGCCTCTTCAAAGTCTTCATATAGACAGCTTTTCATTTCAGAGGCAATCTGCGAAGCATTGTCCATGGCTTTACGACGCTTGAAAACACGCGGGAACTCTAACATGCAGCAGCCAAACCACGGCTGAGAAAAAAACCCAGACGGAATTTACGGTACAAAGGACTTTGATTTTTAATTTTTATTTTTATTTTTATTTTTTTTAATTTTTTTTTAAAGCTATTTACAAAGACCTCAGAAGTATATACATCTCCCATGGGCATACATCTACAAAATAACACTGCCTGAAAAACTGTATTGGAGAAGGACCAAAAGCTGCATAGAACACCTGCGCTGAAAAAACCAGAAAAGTATTGGAATGAACTGTCTGTACACCAAGCCGGAAAAAAGGTAACGCATATGCTGCAAACTATCACGGGGAAGGTCCACTCACGTAAGGGTGCACAAAGCACTGGTCTGCTGCAGGTCGCAAGGTACTGTACTCTGTAGGGGCAGCAAGTGCAGGTCACGCACAGGTCGCAGAGGGCGCGCAGGGCAGAGAAACGAACTCAGGACAGGGAGCTGTACGCAGAGCAAGGAGCCAGGCAGAGGGCTGGAACCACGCGTAGGGCAGAGAAGGGCACAAGCAGGCCCAGGAGCACGAGGGAGGGACAGTCGGGCAGGGAGCTTGACCACCCTGCAGGGGGGGGGCACAGGCAGACCAGCGAGTGAAACTCTCAGACACTCTCTCTCTCTCTCTCTCTCTCTCTCTCTCTCTCTCTCTCTCTCTCTCTCTCTCTCTCTCTCTCTCTCTCTCTCTCTCTCTCGCACATACAGAGCATTGTCTGCTGCACCCCCCCTCGCGTAGCCTGCACTCTCGCACATACAGAGCATTGTCTGTTGCACCCCCCCTCGCGTAGCCTGCAGCAGAGCACATTATACATGCTGGGGATTTGTTGGCAGAGATGCTTGCACGGTTATTCAACTGTGTCATGTGTGAGGGCTTCCCTGAGTCTTTGAGATTATCTACTATTGTACCTATCTTCAAGACAGGAGACCCCACAGTGCCGGGGAATTACCGTACTATCATGGTAGGACACACATTGGCACGGTTATATGCATCCATCCTTGAGCATAGGCTGAGCAGTTGGGCAGAGATTATGGGCATACGGGCACCTGGGCAAGCTGGTTTCAGGAGGGGTTTCTCCACACTAGATCATGTCTTTACACTCAGAGCTATCATTGAGGAGGGTCGAGCACATGGTAGACGGATATACTGCAGCTTTGTGGATTTCTGCAAAGCTTTTGACACAGTACCTAGGGCCAGATTGATGCGCCGACTTATAGAATTGGGGGTACCCACAGAGCTGATATGGGGGATTATGGCATTGTACAGTTCAGTGATGGGTCATGTACGCACATCAGAGGAGATATCTGACATAGTTCACTCCACTATCGGAGTGAAACAGGGATGCCCACTGTCCTCTACTTTATTTGGTATGTATGTTGATGAGGTCTCTGATTATATTGACAGAGGAGGAGATAGAGGTGCTCAGCTTGCGGGGACATGGATCCCTCTTTTATTATATGCTGACGATATCGTGTTGATATCAGACTCACCAGAGGGTATGTAGAGATATTTGGAAGCATTGCATAGTTTTGCAGAGGATAGTGGATTGTCTGTCAACCTTGGTAAAACCAAGGTCATGGTATTTAATACCACGCCACAGTGGGTTAGGAGATCAGCACCTACTTTCACATATGGGTAGGACAATAGAAGGATGGTTCATGGCGCATGTGCATTGACTATCGCGCCTTGAATAAGAATACCATCAAGAACAGGTTCCCCATACCGAGGATAGATGACATTCTTGATCGGCTTGAGGGAGCGTCATTGTTTACAAGGATAGACCTAAAGTGTGGCTACCATCAGATACGCATTAGGCCAGAAGATGTCCATAAAACTGCGTTCAGGACAACATTTGGTCTCTATGAGTTTCTTGTCATGCCATTTGGTCTCACAAATGCTCCTGACACGTTTAATAGAATGATGGACAGAATTTTTAGACCACATAAAAACTTCGTGGGTACCTTCTTTGATGACATGATTGTCTATTCGAAGTTTGAAGAGGAGCATAGGGATCACTTGACTGCAGTTTTCAACGAGTTACGTACGAACAGGCTACTCATTAATGCGAAGAAGAGTGAATTCTTTTTGCAAGAGATTGACTTCCTTGGGCACATTGTTTCAAAGGATGGGGTACGCATGGATCCTGCTAAAGTGGAAGCAATTAGGTCATGGCCAGACTTGAAGTCCGTACATGACATTCGAAGCTTTCTAGGCTTATGTTCCTACTACAAGAGGTTCACCCGAAATTTTGTTGAGATTGCTTCTCCACTCCATGCACTACAAGGAAAAGGAGTTCCTTTCAAGTGGACAGTCAAGGAAATTTTAGCGTTCAAACACTTGAAAGAGAAGCTGACTTCAGATCCGGTAATCATTTTTCTACATCTTTCAAAACCTTTTGTGGTTCAGTGTGATGCGTGTGGCCATAGTCTTGGTGCAGTTATAATGCAGAATGGCCGAGTAGTCGCATATGAGAGCAGAATTCTTTTGAAGACTGAAAGGAACTTGCAAGTCTATGAGAAAGAATTGCTGGCAGTAATTCATGCTCTCACTAGTTGGAAACACTATCTGCTAGGGGCTGATTTTGTTGTCCAAACGGATCATCAAACCTTGCGATATTTTCTCACACAGACGAAGTTGTCTGAGAAGCACATGCGATGGGCAAACATCTTGTCAATGTTCCATTTTCAGATTGTGCATGTGCAAGGGAAAAAGAACGTGGTGGCTGATGCGTTGTCACGAAAGCCCCAAATTTCAGAAGTGTCAATTCCGTACCATTGTGAACTAGACGAAATGAAGACACAATATGCTGAAGATTCAGATTTTGCAAGGATCTATGACCAGCTTGTTGATGGGCAACATCATGAGCACTATATGCTTAAGAATGACTTCCTCATGATGCATGGAAAGTTATGCGTTACCAAACAGTTACGGCCAAAGATTTTGATGGAAAGTCATGCTCCACCTTATGCTGGGCATCATGGAATTGATGCGACAGTGAAAGGGGTTGAGGCATTCTTCTACTGGCCAGCTTTGCGTCAAGATGTTGACACATTTGTAAGATCATGCTTAGTATGCCAAAAAGTCAAATTTGACAGACAAAAGCAACCGGGATTGTCGCAACCATTGCCGATCCCAGATAGGCCATGGGAAAGCATAGCAATGGACTTTATCTTTGATCTTCCAAGGACGCAAACAGGCAATGATGGGATTTGAACTATCATTTGTAGGTTCAGTAAGCAGGCCCATTTCATTCCTGTGAGGAAGAAGATAAAGCCAAAACACATGGTCAAGATATTTATGAGCAATATCTTTAAATATCACGGGATGCCTCAGTCAATTGTCAGTGACAGGGATCCACGTATGACGAGTCTTTTCTGGAAGGCATTGTTTGAGAACATGGGCACTACGCTAAAGTTCTCTCTCTTCTTCGTTTCATCCGCAAACTGATGGACAGTCAGAAGAGGCAAATTCTACTGTCCTGGACCTGCTCAAATGTTATGTGTCAGAGCACAAGGCAACTTGGGAACACCATCTTCCATTGGTTGAATATGCTTACAATAACACTGTGCATACGTCAACAGGTAAGGCACCATTTGAGATAGTGGAAGGAGGAAAGAAAGTCCCGCCCATTTTGCAGACTAAGGACAAGATTTTTGAGGCAGACAAGTATGTGCAAGATATGGATGAAACATACAGGAAGATAAAGATTGCTCTTGAGAAGACTCAGGCTAAACAAAAGAAAGCTGCTGATCGTCACCGTCGTGAACTTGTATTTTCACTTGGTGATTGGGTGCTTTTGCGTTTTGAAAAGGCCAGGTTAAGGAAAAGGAAAGGCAAGGAACGCTTGTTTCCTAAGCTCAGTATGCGATATTATGGTTCTTTTCAGATTTCAGAAAAGATCAGCGATGTAGCTTACAGATTAAAGCTACCAGAAGGCTGGAAAATACATAATGCTTTTCATGTCAGCCTTCTAAGACCCTTTGTTGGTGATGTGCCAGAGAATATGCTTGATGAGGAACAACCTGAAGTGGAAGAATTGGATGAAATCCTTGTTCCTCAACAGATATTGGCACATAAAGAAAGAAAGGTTAGAGGAAAGGTTGCAACATGCTATTTGGTGAAGTTCAAGAACTATCCACCGTTGGATGCCAAATGGATGGAAGAGTCTGAATTGGTTGATTCACCTCAGCTATTGCAATTGTATCTTGAAGCCTTTCAGATGGAACCCACAGTGACTTGATGTAGCCTTTTCTGGAGCAAGGCAAGAGCATGGTTCATGATGCTCAAGAGAGTAGTTAAGCAATTGTATCTACTCTTTCCATACAGAATTTAGCTAGAGAAGTTTGTGCTTCAGAGTACACTAGAAGACTTCTATGCTTGATATATGTGTCGTAGCCAAGTTGGTGGGATTGTTTAATCGTCCAACGCTACATTTCCGGAAGCATGTATATCTCGGATTCCCATCATAGAATATGTGTGATATCAACAGATACCGCATGTATTATTGGCATGCAAGCGAGGTCGCTTGCAGTATTTCAAGGGTGGGGTGTGTCACCAGCATTTGTGAGACCAAATGGCATGACAAGAAACTCATAGAGACCAAATGTTGTCCTGAACGCAGTCTTATGGACATCTTCTGGCCTAATGCGTATCTGATGGTAGCCACTCTTTAGGTCTATCCTTGTAAACAATGACGCTCCCTCAAGCCGATCAAGAATGTCATCTATCCTCGGTATGGGGAACCTGTTCTTGATGGTATTCTTATTCAAGGCGCGATAGTCAATGCACATGCGCCATGAACCATCCTTCTTCTGCACTAAGAGTACAGGCGAACAAAAAGGGGATGAACTGGGCTGAATCAGCCCCTTCTCTAAAAGCTCGTTGACCTGACTCATAATCTCTTTCTGTTGGGCTGCACTAACCCTATATGGTGGTCTATTCGATGGACTAGAACCTGGCACAAGATCTATGGTATGATCCTAGGGTCTCTCAAGAGGTAACTCCCCTGGAAAAGAGTCCGAAAAACAATCACTGAAACCGCTCAAAAAAGTTGACTTGTCTTTATCTAAGGTAGACAAATTAGATACAACTTGAGGTACTTCTTTTGCAAAGATCGAGTACGCAGAAAGATGATTCTTTATTACAGATGAAATAGCAGAAGCAGAAACAACTGGAACAGACTCGCCTTTAAGCTTTACATCAAGGGCATGAGTCTTTCCTCTATGTACAAGGGTAATCTTTTTGTTGTAAGTATCCACCATAGCATGCAACCTGTAACACCATGGGATACCCAGTAACACATCACAGCCCTCAAGTGGCATAATATGAAATTCTTCCGCATCCACATAGCTCTGAATGTGCAGACGAAGCTTCCCCAAAATGGGAGTAACAAGCTCTGAATGACCTGGGCATGCCAAACCTGCTTCCCCTGTCATACCCATCTCCTCTGCACGAATGCCCAACTTTGATGCCAATTCTGGTGATATGAAATTTGCACGGGCTCCTGGATCAAAGAAAACTGGCACTGTCTGGTCTCTAACTATGCCCCAAGCTCTGCACAGCTCCGTGGCATCTGTGTTTGGCTGGTCTCCAACCAAATCTGGAACAAGTCCTGCACTCGGCTTTGGTTCTTCCCTTTATGGTCTGACTTATCATCTTTATCGTGTGACTTCTTCTATGGGCACTCATTTGCAAAGTGCTCTTCCTGTTCACAAATGTAGCATTTCTTGGCCTCCCTAAGAGCTTTCCTTTCTTCAAAAGTTTTGCCAAAAAAATGCCTTTTTTGTCCTTGTCCTTGTCCCGAAGAAGATTTAGACTGCTTCTTGGACGTATCAGCTTCTTCAGTGGAGGGCTTCTTTGCGGGAGGCTCAGAAGGCTTTGTTGCAACATTGCCCTTGGCTGAAAATTGTTTGCCCTGGGACCCTTTCTTGTGGCTATTAAATCCATCGGAATCTCCCTTCGACAGATTATTGGCCACTCTTGCATTCTCTATCAACTGAAACATATTCATGATAGTAGTCTTTGTGCAGTAGTCCCTGATTTTCTTGGGCAATCCGCAACAGTACTTCTCAATTTGTTCTAACAAAGGCACAAACCTGTAAGAGGTGATTGGCAACAGTGCGGCCCAAAACCGTTTATTGTACTCCTCCAGATTCGCACACTGTTTAGCATTCAACTCGTGCCATTTTGTCATCACATCCACTTCAAAAGTATTTGTCAACCATGCAGGCGCAAAAAGCTGTTTTAATTGGACCCACGTTGTCGAGGCTTGACCCTAGTTCAACAATGCGGTCCACCATTGAAGCGCATTCCCTTTCAAGAAAGTGGTAGCCTTGCGTATCTTTGAAGATTCCGTGAAGTTTCCTCCAGCATAAGCTGCATCGAACTGCTGTATGAAGGTCAAAGCCTTCAATTGATCCTCAATTCCTCTGAAAGTTTCAAACTTCACTCCCTGCCCACCTTCCTTGTAATCCTTAGGCTGACTCAAAGGAGCCACATTATCATAAACAGGTGCCTGTAACAGTGGTGCTCCATGAGTGTTCATTCCAGCACTCGCATCAACTGTTTTACCTGTCATATCTGCATTTTGTACGTATGGCTGCGAAAAACCAGCCATACCAAATTGTGTTCCAGGCACTCGAAACTGGCCATAGGCAGCCTGAAAACCTGGTTGGACACCCATGTTCGCATACATAGGGTTACCCATGCCTGTCTGCATTGTCCCGAACACATTCCCTGGCATATAACCTGTGGAAGGTCCAGCCATAGCTTGAAACACTGAACCACCGTCAAAATAACTAGGATAAGTATTAAGTAATGGAAGGGTCTGACGCATAGCCTGTTCATTGCTCCCTTGACCATTCACGAACGGTTCCTGTCCAGCTAAAGTAAGTTGCTTTGGATCATTGGACACCGCTAGTTGCTCAACCACATGGGCTTTCCCTCGAGCATCATGAGTCCTCTACACATTGGAAATCTCCTTTTCCTGCAACGGCTCAGTCATGCCCTGTGTAGGAGGCTGAAAACCCTGTGTCGGAGCCTGTAAGAACTCCTGCATCCTTGGGTTGTTAGCCAACTGCTGAAACATGTCCATCCAGCAACGCAGTTGAGTTCTAAACAACCTGTCCTCTTCTTGAAGAGTTGAAGAATTTTCTCTGTGCCGTGTGAGGAAGATCCCTCTTCAGGTACTTGGTCTCTCTTCTCTGCCATATCGACAAGCTCTGTGTTGCTTTCACCCACAACAATCCATGCTACACTTTTTGAAGAAAAAGTGACTATCCCGTCGATGGAACCATATAACCGGCCTATACAACGTAGAGGGCGATACTATTTCAATTACCTGTTAGCTTTACACAGCACTGAGAAGGGAAGAGAACACACGTGCATCCAGCGACTAGAATGTCACTGCGCACACGAGACCGACACCCTGTAGGCCCCAAAGACTGGCGCCCCTTTCGGTATTTCTTAATTTAGAGAGAGGGAATTACAAAAAGAGAGTCCTTGGAAGATAACACCTGCATCGAACTAGTACGCTCCAGATTCGGCAAAATTTCAGCAGCATACCAGTAACGAAATCAATCCGAATCAGTTTCCAAGCTCAGGACTCTATCCCACTGGCGTTATCCCTCAGTCTGGAGCACAAAACAGTAAATTTTAGGTCGCTGTAATTTCTGGTTCGGTCCTATTTTTGACATGATTTGGACACACGACGGTCCCTATACTGTTTCCTGCACCTTGGGCTTGGTGCCCCTTGATTCTGGAAGCATCCCGGGCACAAAACAGTCTCAAAACAGAGTAAAAAACAGCAAGCAAACAGTGCTGAATTTACTGCGCAATCGAGAGGTTATCACCCTCTCGTGGACCTGCTTTGGCGCAGCAGCTAGCTACACCGGTTCCTGTGCAAAGAGGCTCTTGCCTCGAAGCGAAAGCATATTTCCCCACAGCTGTACATAAGTCAAATGAGAAGCCCACTAGTGGGGAATAACATATTATACGTAGGGGAGAAAGAGAGCAGTATGTAGCGTGTTGTCACGTGACACATCCCAACCCTATGTGTCCGTGGACAAGCTACACCACAGCAGGGTTCAGTCAGTCCAGTCAGTTTAGATTAGCAGTGATCTGGCACTTTTGTGAGTCTATTCGTAGACCGTGCATGCCCAGTCACTTAACATAGATGCATATCCTCCGGTTGCACACAGCATGATCATCGGAATTCCCATCAGAATCCATTAGCATCAGTTAGGGGAATTTTCCAGTGCATTTAGCCTATTTTCCTATTTATTGGTATTTTCACTTATTATTTTTAAGTGACTTTCCAACAAAAGTAAGTAGGGAAATTTTGCTAAGTTAATATATAAGCAAACCCAAGTTAGCACTTGCTGGCAGAAGAGGCAGCAGGAGCACCTTGCTCAACAGGCAACTTCTCAGCAAGACCAACCCCCGCGACTACTCTGGCGTTTTCTCCACAGAAGACCTAGCGTTTTTGCATCAGATCAGCCTTGGTGATTTGTGCACAGCAGATCAGCCCCGGCGTCATCACGACACAGCAGATCAACCTAGCGTTTTTGCATTTGCAGAACCCCAACGACAGAAGGATCAATTTCAGCCCCTGGCATTTTTGGATTTCAACAGCAAATTAAGACCGGCAATATTCACCTAAAGTGTAGCAGATTCAGCCCGTAAAGACCATCAATCTTCAGCCCTAAGAAACCTCATTTTTCATCCATAAAAACGCAGCCAAAACAGTCATTTTCAGCCACCGAAACAGTCCCGAAATTCAGCGATTAGAAGATCTCAGATTTCAGCCAATAAGTCGTCGTCGTCATCACCGTCGTCGTCATCGGCATAGTCCCATTGCATCAGTCCATTGCATACGCATTGTACACCTTTGTGCAATCAAAGTAGACCACTCTCGCCGACAAGAGTGGGGCCTTCTGAGGAGGGTTTTACAACCTCTCGGGTGTCGTATCTTTTCTCTCTCCTTCTCTCAGTCTCATTCACTTGCACGCACAATATCCACTCACTTTGTTCGTGATCATAGCATTCTCCATAAGACGGAAAGCTCTCTCTTTCCCTAAGAACTAAAAGGAACCTTGAGCAGTAAAGATCACTAATCTTGAGAAAATACAACATTCATTCCGCTGCACCTAACACGTGCGGGGCATCACTCCCGTCACCATACTGTGTATAGAGGGCAAGGAAAACATTCCATAGCTTCTATACCTGCTACAATCCACCTGAAAGCTGAAAATGGCGCCCCAAATGCTCATAAATAGCTTGCCCCCTTCTCCCAGAGTGGCAGATTTGCTCACAGTGCGACACGTCGCCCAGTTTCCGACTTTGGCAGACTCGGCTAAAAAGATCTCAATCTACACATCAATTGACTGAGCCGTAGAGTTAAGAAATGTTCCCCACGACATTCTGGAGCTAATGATGCGAACACATTTTCCGGTCAAAAATAGCAGTTCCCTAAATTTTAGGAGATGCTTCCATGGCGTCCCTATCGGTCTCCTGACCATCATTGAAGACTACCATTTGACCAACATCTACAATGTGGGTTAATTTACTAGCCCCTTTCAACTTATAAAGTTGTCAGTGACATGACGAGTGGCCCAAATTCCAGTTTGGCGCACACAAGCTTCCATACTCATCAGAGTTCAGTGCTAACTGGCCTGACAAGTCCCAGACTGACCGCCCCAGACTCCCGATGTGAGAAACCTATTCAGCCGCAGCCGTTTCACACTGCCATGCAATGTCCACTTGCACCTTTTCAAGGGTTCCGGGAAAAACAAGTAAAAATAAATAAAAATATATAATACTTATTTACGGAAGGCAACAGGAAAAACACACCTCCTGGTGACAGTTTCACTACATATGTCGCTGCACAGTCTACTATGATATACGGGGACGCTTTCATTGTTTATTCAGAGATGGTTTTGACTCGTTAGATAGAGTCATGAGATATCAGAATCAAAGATGTCTCGAATTATTCCTACTTGAGATACAGAGACATAGAGACGCTCTATTGAGTGGGCAAAGACAGAGACAGTCCCAGAGACGCATCTCAGATTTCTTCAATCTGAGTACCACAGAGGCAGAGGGGACACCACCATCACAGAGCTCGGTTCCCACCCATACACACACCAGCGGTACTCTCATTGATCGAGCTATAGAGTTAGGGAGATCGAGACGACCGCGACTGAGGAGGGGAGCCACGCAGCACCGGCGGAGATTGCGGCAGAGGATCCACAGGATTCTAGCACGACACCAAGAGTGTTGATCAGGATAGGCTTCATGCTACTGCTATATTGTATCATGGTGACACTTATCCCGACTTTGTACCTTTATGGCATGATACCATTGATCAGCCTACCAGCCACCCATAGGAGTCGGTAGCACTCCTATCAGTTTCTTTGTTTGTAGTTTTCTTTGTTTGTACCCAGACTTGGTACTAGACTCATCATTGTAATCAGCTGGTCTCATAGGTCATTTTGGCCTTTTGTAGACGTTAATATATCATTTCATTTCATTTCATCTCTCTCTCTCTCTCTCTCTCTCTCTCTCTCTCACACACACACACACAATTGTAGTGAGCTGTAGCAGCATACCTTGCGCTCCTTCTTGCTCTTGTCTCCTTGCACTGCTGCTCTCGGCAAAGCTTTTTTTACGCAAGCACTATTTTTATTACAAGCATGGCTCAAAAGGAATGCAGAAAAGCAGCATCTTAAAATAGCTTCCAAAGGCCTAAAAATTGTGTACAATATTTCATAGGCTCCACGTCTATATCACTACCTGCAAGCAGGCAGTGCCAACAATTGGGTATCCAAAATGTTGCTTTAGAGTATAAGAGACAGAATTACAGAGATACTATAAGCATCTACCGCAAAAGCCTCCACAGACATTTGAAAGCAATAGAACTCCTAGTCTTTAATCAGTTATGGCAATCTTGGATACTTGAGAGAAAGGCTATGCCATCATTTTGTTCATTTGAGTACACAGTATGTTGAAAGACAAGTTGTCCCAGCTTTGAGTGTCCACAAGATTGGCATGCACTAAGCAAAGCATGCCATGGAGAGAAATTTGATGGCTCACACGTGTTTCCAATCATGGTTAATGCCTGATCCAATTGACCTGCATGTCCAAGTGTATGCACCATACACGACAAATGCTTGATAGTTGGTGCAACTCCATAGTCTCTGCTCATGACCTCATAGTACATTTCACATTCACTAGACAGATGCTTACGATTGCACGTGTTAAGGACAGTATAATAGGTGACTAGGTCCGGCTCTACACCCTCACCAATAAGTCTGTCAAACACAGAAAGTACCCTTTTGCTATCACCTCGTTGCGCATACCCTGCCATCAGGGCATTGCAAGAACCTATATCTCGAGTTAGAAGCTTGTCAAAGACTCGCTGGGCTGCTGTAAGAAAATCACATTTGACGTACATAGCAACCAAACCGTTTGCAACAGCCACATCCCTTTCCATCAAACCAAGCCTTTCAATCTCAGCATGTATCGTTTGTCCCCTACTAGATGCTCCTACATGACCACATGCTCTCAAAATTGACACAAATGTACCTGAGTTTGGAGGGGTGCCTTCAGCTTGCATTCTTTCATAGCATGCGAAGGTTTCCTCACTACACCCATTTGTGGCATAAGCTGCCAATAGTGTATTCCATACAACCACGTTCCGGACTGGAAGCTTGTTAAAGATGCTCTGTGCTTTTGAAAGTAGACCACACTTACCATACATGTCCACGACCGTGTTACCGACAAAAAGATCTCTCTCTAGCAAACCCTCTTTTTCAACCTCCTCATATAACTTTTCAGCCTTGTCTGCTGCTTCTAGGCTCCCACAAGCCTTCAAGCTGCACATAAACGTAATAGCATTTGGCGAGATCCCATCAGATAGCATCTCTTCCAAAGCTTTGAGGGCTTCTTCTCCATGCCCATAATCTGCATATCCTGCAATTAACGTAGTCCATGCAATAACATCTTTGTCTGGAAGCATGCTAAACACTTGCTGTGCTTTAGTCAGCAGGCCATTCTGTGCATACATATCAACCAAAGCACTAAGCACAAAGAGGTTCTCACACATACCCAATTGCTCAATTTCAGAATGCAATTCTCTGCCCTTAAGCATTGCTCCAACACCTCGACATGCTTTTAGGCTGCACACTAGTGTGATGGAGTTCGGTAAAACACCCTCAAGCCGCATTTGTTCAAGACACTGAAGTGCCTCATGGCCTTGCTCATGTTTGGCATACCCTGCGATTAATGTGTTCCACAAGACTATATTTCGAGATGGAACCTTGTCGAAAACTTGCTTAGCTTTTGCAAGCGAACCAAGCTTTGCATACATGTCAATCAAAGCATGGACAACTGTGATGTCAGTTTCCAAGAACCTTGCTCGTTCAATCTCAACATGAATTTCTTGGCCCTTATCTATGTCTCCACTGATGTGGCAAGCCTTTAAACAGTTAAGGAATGTAATTGAATCCGGAGCTATTCCCCCAGAACGCATTAGATTGACAGACTCAAGTGCTTCCTTAGCAAGTCCTTGCTCAGCATAACCTGTGATTAAGGCGTTCCAAAGGACAACATTTCGAACCGGTAACTTCTCAAACACATTTTGTGCTCTACTTAGAGAGCCACATTTGACGTACATGTCAACCAAGCTGCTACCCAGAACAAGCTCTCTCTCCAATAATCCCCATTTTTCAATCTCAGCATGTACTTCTAAGCCCTTGAGTTCATGTTTTAGTTTACCACAGGCTTTCAGAACACAAACATAGGTGGCAGCAGTTGGAGAAATACCCTCAAGCTGCATCTTTTGAAAACATTGGATTGCTTCTCTACCATACCCTAAATCTGCATATCCTCCGATCAACACCGTCCAAGAGACCACATTTCTAATAGGAAGTTTGTTAAATATTTCTTGCGCAGTGCCAAGGAATCCAAACCTTGCATACATGTCAACTAAGTTGCTGCCAACGAAAACATCCGTCTCCAATAGACCCTGTCTTTCAACTTCGTTGTGTATTTCTTGACCCTTGTCCAAGTCCCCAATGATACCACATGCCTTTAAGGCACAAGAGAAAGTAAAAGGATTTGGAAAGAAACCCTCCTCCTGCATATAAACAAAACACTCTAGAGCCCTCTCACCACATCCAGAATCTGTATAACCTTTCATCAATGCGGTCCAACAGACAATATCTCGACGTGGAAGCCCATCAAAAGTCTCTTGTGCTTTAATGAGAGAGCCACATTTGGCATACATGTCGACCAAGGTGCTGCCAACAAAAGGGTCATTATAAAGCAGCCCCAATCTAGCAGCATCGGCATGTCTCTCAATCCCCATGCGCAAATCTTTAAGCTTTGTGCAAGCTTTGAGCAAGGCAATAAGCTCATGTCCCTTACGGTACATGGATCCATTTGTTCGTATTCCTTCTGCGCTATGCAAGAGCTCGTTGTGGATGCCTTGGTTGAATGTAGCCGAAGATCGAGGAGCTCCACAAACCCAAGCCATGGCTTCCGTGCATATAGATCAATAAATGTGTCTTTATCACTTCTATGCATGTCAAAGCCCTCCAAAGTCCTTGTTGCTATGGCAAAGTCGACCATCGAAATGGAGCGGGGAAAATCTTTGCTGAAATGCGGGTGATAAAATGTCCCCTTTATTCTTGTCACCTTGCATGCCATCCGGTTTTTTTTTTTCAGAACTGCGTGCCTGGACCTTTGGGTGCTGCAGAGGCACTTTGGATGTGTTACTGATGGTCAATGGAGTGGTAGAAGTCTGTTTCAGTTGCCAGGAAGTCGCGATAATGTCAGCATGAAGAATCCAATCAAAGCCCCAACACCAGTCCACTAGTGGTAAGCTTCAGTTGGCAGTCCCGTATCTTCTTGCCAGTGGTGATGATGTTGGTAAGTCCACAATCCGAGCAAACATTTTCGAGCTAAAGCAAACCCGAGCGAGTAGCCTTGGTAGTACCAGCTCGGGAAGCGCTATCTGTATAGACAATGATCGGGAATCCACCTCCTGCATAAGCACTAACTAAACGGTTTCTCACCTGAATATATGTCTGGAAGATTTTAAGAAAGTCGTCAAAAAGGCGAATGACTGAATGATGCTTGAAAGAAATCCAAAGGGGTAGCAGGTGGCGACAAAGCGAGGAGGCGATGGTTTTGGCAATGTGGTCAGCGCGCGCGCTCTCTCTCTCTCTACCTTCGCTCCTATAATATATCGTACCGATCTTGGAAAATGACTTATTAGGGAGAATCTTGCAAGATCTCCCCTAAAATGGTTTGGAAACTCAAAGCAAGACCCATCGTTGTCAGGACAAGCAACACAATTGCATGGAAGCATCGCAGCTGCAGAGCCTGGTGCACGAGCTTGCCATTTTCCTCCATGCAGTCTGTGCCCTCCTCCTTTGCGCAATTTGCTTCGCCAATTGTTCCCTTGTGCCTTCTGGTTTTTTTTTTAACTCTAAAGGGGTGTTGCGCTAAAGAGGAAATCAACAAGCTGAGTTGGTCAGCACAGGGCGTTGGAGTAGAATGGACTCGCGTTCGGATCTGACAAAGTTTTTTGTTGCCTTTGCGCTAGTGCCACAGGAGGCGGTGAATGCATCTGGGAAGACTCGGGGCAATATAATAACAAAGTTACCCGTATGTACTAGTAATTTGAGCTTTTTACAAAAATCTAACCTTGAAAAACTTCATAGTTTGTACTTATAGATGCCTATGCAATTTCTCTAAAGAAAACAAAATTGTGACCAACAACAGACAAATATAGGCATAGGAAAATCTCTTTTCCTCCTAAGGACAAAATGAATTGGGTGCACATTGAAAATATAAGGGCGGCCACAAAAAAGACAAAAATTACAAAAGCAATCACCCATGTTTATTACCAAGAAAAAAAATATGGAGACATACTAAAATTTCTTTTTGTTTTGCAACCCACCATGGGATGAGATACATACCAACCAATTGTTGTACATTATAAATCTATATAGGGAAAAAGCATTTGTGGAGAGGATCCTACTCTCATGCACATTCCATATCCATATTTGCAATACAATAAATAAACACATGAGCATGGAAAACCTTGACCATATTAAAAATCTAGTTGAATTGATATGGCCATTGTACCGTGCCTTGCTAGCATCCAATGAAAAAAAGAGGATTTTGCTCTCTTGGGAATAATCGTTTTTTCACCTCAAAATAAACATTGCAATGAGCCCTCCAAAATCATATTTTTAAAACCTTTGTTCTATCACAATTTATTGAGAATTTTTCAAAAGCCTTTTTTAGCATATCTTTGCCAATAATGAACTCACATGTAGCTATGGAGGCACATGTATAGACATAGTTGGCCAATCCACATTTGGCTCAAAATTCTACTAGATCAAGCAATCATGCCTCCTCCCCATCATTTTGAGTGGCATCCAGAATGTTAATAGATGCAATGTATTGTGGTCTCCAATGAGATTGAAATGCTCTTCAAGAGCTAGTATGTGTGTCACGGGATAATTTGCTATTGGGATTGCCATATTTTTTTGCATGATTGGGGAAATTCCTATCTGATGCAAATAGATTTGCTGGTTGAAATGGAGGCGTAATGTCTCTTAGTTGCCTTCTTGATGGCAAGTGTGTTTTTTATTGCCCAAGCTGAGGTTAGAATCCTTAATTATGAAGGGCAAAAAAAAAATCTTATCATTAAGAGTGAGAAAAGGGGTTAATTCAATTTTTTTGTTAACAACGTGTGTGTGTGTGTGTGTGTGTGTGTGTGTGTGTGTGTGTGTGTGTGTGTGTGTGTGTGTGGCTTCTTTAAATTAATACATATACACAAAAGAACATAACAGTTCAAACGGTAGCTGGCTTTAGACACGTGACAAGGGGTAGCACAAAAACAACTCAATCTTTGAATTATTTTTGTACATAGATATAAGAATGAGGTCTCATTCTAGTGTTTTAATACGTGGAATAGTGTGTACTGATTGTTCTATGATGTGACAAGAGTTAGGTACATTAGTGATGGACAACACCTAAGCCAAAAAAAATCCAAGAAAGGATAAAGACCTCACTTGCATCCTTGCAAACAAGCCAGCAGATATGTTAGTATTGAATACGTTTTATAGGTGTCAATGGATTTTATTAATTGTTATCCATGTTCATCTTACAACCTTTTTAACTTAAAACCACTATCCAAAGTAATCTTGAATTCATGTTTTGCTTATTTTCAAGTATAAGGTGTGTTTTTTGTTCTTTTTTAAGTTCCTTTTTAACTTGTAATAGAAAAGGTCCTCACTTCTTTAAGATACAAGTGAGTTTTTGTAGGTTATAAATAAGGTTACTATATACCCCAATTTGTTAAGACTTTAAATAGCTATTTATATACATAAAATTCTGGTCAGAAGGCCACTACCCCTTCTGATCCAAGTGTTTCACACCCAACTTTGTCCCTAATCATTTTCTATCTTGTTGAAATATAGAGACGGAGCTGATATTTTTCTCAATCAGTCTTTAAGACCAAACAAGTGAACGAGGTGCCATCCCCACCCCCCTCTTTTTTAACGGAAAAAAAAACCACGCAGTAGCCCATCCTTTCATGTCAGATTAAAAAACCAAAAAAGGTCAAGATGGTATGCGTCATCTGTGTGATTCTTTTAAAAATTCATTTTAGAGCACGTTTGGCATATGCATTAAGTAAGCTATCACAAAAAAGTACACAGTTATGTACAGTCTCGACAGTGTATCAAGCAAGATGTGTCAGTTTTTATCTAAAAAAAACATTTCAAAAGTACGTGTTGAACACATCATAACACATTCAAGCAAGAGTTGTAAAAATGACCCAGCCTAGTGCAACATCCACAATATGGCAGGTGGGATGCAAAACCTCGTTCAGAGTATGTGATGTTTTGTACCTATTATGCAGAGATCATTGCAAGAAAATACAAAGCCTGGTGTAGTACATATATGCAACACAGATTATTAGGAAAAAAACCCTTTTATGCATGAGCAGAGAGAGGCATTTAGTAAAAAAATTAGTGTAAGTTGCAGAAAAAAACCCAACTAGTCGGGTAAAGCACTAACTCTAGAATACCTAGTAAGATGCAAAAAATATAGAAAACCATTTTATGGCCAAAAAATTTATTGCTAGACTTTGCCCATCTTGGTATAGCTCACAACAAAGTACTCATTAAGATGAAAAAATAAAAAACCATTTTTGGGCAAGTGCAGAGTACGGTTCCACAGTAAGCGGTAAAGCCCTCACTCCTCACTTTCACATACACACACTTTACACAATCAAGGCTAAGTGAGGGGCCAAAGCAACCCTCACCTCATTTTATAGCAAAACACAGTTGGTGGAGGCGTCCTATATGGCCCAGCATGGAGAATCACCCCCACAATCTGCATACTCAAAAAGTTTGATTCTCAAGGAACATGATTGCCAAAAGTAGCCGCCATGTTTAACTTTGTAGAAGCTAAGTAGGAGAGAGAGGTAGATAATAACCTAGCAAGGTAACTCAGGCGAGACAGAGGGTGTTATGCAGTAGTGGGGAGAAGAGAGGGATGAATAAGGGGTGTGAGGGGCTACAGTATGAGCGCGTACGGCCAAGGAGTCATAAGGCTCTTAAATGCAGCTAACAAAAATCGAAAAGGAGTGAATAATTAGCCAGGCGCCTTATGAAGGGCATAGTCCTATGAGGGGCTAAATAAGTGGATCATTAACCAGGCACCCTATGAAGGGCACCATCCCTCAAGGGGTTCCAACAGCCAGAGGGTGAATCCTAGCAGGGGGTAGGCTATAGGAGATAATCAGTATATGAGAAGCAACCAGGTGTGGAGTCCCAGGTAGAGAGAAATAAGCTAGCCACCTCGGGGGGAGGGGGGAGTTAACTCCCATTAAAATATTCATTTTTTGAAGTGCTCGGGAGGGTTTAGAAAATAGGGTTTATTTAGGACTAAAAAATATGCTTAAGGTTCAAGGTACCCATTGATAAAGTTATAGATGTGTATAGAAGCATAATTCAAATCAAAGCTGTTTTGAGTGTGAGTGTGCTCATACTAGTAGCTATAACATGAACTCAGTAGAGGGAAACCCTAAGTTGTCAAAGATAGTATTTTGATGGAGAGAGTGTGAGGGCATAGGTTTAATCAATGAAAGCCAATAGCAATACTTGTGTGAGTGTGAGTGTGTGTGTGTACCTGCCCTATACCACGTGCCATACACAATGGGTTGGTAGTAGGCCCATTGTGTATGGACCTACTGCCTAATTAAAGAAATAAGATTAGTACAATTAATTCTCAAGTCATGCTAGTTATTCGATGAAATAGCCTTAGTGATAGCGTTAATTAGGTCGTTTCTCTTGAAGCCATTGAGGCAAAATTTGTGAATGAGATGATTGATGTCTTCCCATGCCAAGAAGAAGCTAGAAGAAGAATATAAGATCATGTAAAGTAGACTAATACGTGTGTTTAGTGCTGCTTTATGTAGTCGACTACTCATCTTTTTTACCAATTCTATAGAAGAGATTTTAGATTGTCTCTTTTCAAGATGAAATGAAAATCAAAGTTACCACTACAAGGACTGTGTAGTAGAATTGAGAAGTTAAGAAATTGTATAGAGGTGGAAAAAAGCCCCGAAGACGTATCAAAACCGTTTCCATAAGTTGGCTCGTTTTTAAGGCAATCTGGGTATATCAGACTGATCTCGTCAAAGAAGGTTCTGTTATTGAGGCTAAGGATATGATCCATGTATCTATAGATATGATTAAACAGAGAAAGTTTATGATTGGTATTTTTATTCTTCATGGTCTCAAGAAACCATTTATATTCAAAAAAAGGCTAGGTATAAGTTGCACATAAGGGATGAGCAAGAAAAGCCCATTGGAATACCAAGGCTTTGGTTATAGTAATAGCTACCAAAGTGTACTGAGAATAATTATCAAGAAGCCATGAAATGAAGTCATTAAGCTTATTCTTGTCAAAGTGGGAAGTATGTGATGAGTTAGATTCTTTAATCCATCTAGGTTTATTGACGAGAGAAACGTGGGAAAATCCTCTTAGCTGAGCATGGCTAAATGCAATCTTAAGTCATTTTTTTCAAAAACATTTTTCAGTCCTGCATCCACATTAAGGGGAACATGTTTGTAACATTGAGTAATGTCAGCAAAAAAAAAAAAAAGATGAAAGATTTGACTAGGGAGGTTGAGAGTGACCTCTATAAAGTTTTTAACAAGCCAAGGTATTGTAACGGATTTTGAGAAAATCTAAACATACAACTTTCCATATAAGGTTTTTGCGAATAAGAGTAGGGCAATTGGAGGCTTTATCAAGACCAACAATAAACCAATTCCTTGCAAGTTTTTTGTAATTTTAAGCTGAAGTCGGGTGTGATCCAAGTGCTAACAGTAGATAGTCATTTATGTGGCAAAAGAGTCACCTTTTGAAAAAAAAAAACATTGTTAAACCAATTTGGTTAAGTCCAGTAGGATTGTCTTCTCTAGTTGGAGAGTATTGCCTAGCTCAGTCAAACAACTAAGTAAACCTAAGAGGGCAAGGTATGGGTCTTTTGGAAAAGTTGAAATGTGATTTAGTCCTTTAGCAATGATTTTTTGGACTATAGAATCATTAATCACCTTAGGATCACAAGTGCAAACATGCCAGTCTAAATCATCAAAGTCTTTAAAAAAAGCATCAAGCTTTTCACAAGAACAATCAAGGATAGTATTGTGGCGTAAAAAGTCATTGTTGTAGAATAAATTTTTAATAGGCTGATGATATGTCCAGCCAGGTAAGACCTTATCTAACATCTTATGGTTACCAAAAAGTATATCAAAACACTCACAAAAGATAGACTTGTGTGAAAACCAATCCAAGAGTTCATTCTGGTACAAACAGTGTATATAGATAAGCTTTGCCGTAGAAATATTTTTTGAGAGACACTTCCTTCCACACGGGCCAAAAATCACCTGCATGGTAAAAAGGTTACATGTCAAGGAGGTGTCGGATGGGTGTGTTTCTTCCTCTCCCTCTGGTACAGCTACAAGATTTTCCCCTATTGAAGCTAGAAGAAGTGCCAGGTGTTAGAAAAGATGTGAAAGAGCTATTGGGGTGGTTAAAAAGTTAGGTCTTTTAAGTGAGGGAGAATCGTCATCTTCAATGCAAGGCTTGAGTAATCCATTAATAATTTTGACGCCCTTGTAGTTGGCATATGTGGTGAGATAAGTGCCAGGTTTTTTTTATTTGAGTTCCTTAAGAATATCAAGCATCAGCCGTGAAAGGTGTTAAAAGAAATCTGAGCAATAACCTGTGGTTTGGCTTGTCCGCCCAACCACGAGCAAAGACGGGATAAATGAAAGTCCACAAGTTTCTCAGGGAAGAGTTGTTTTAAGTGATTGAGAATGCTCCAAATAGCATGGTCAAACCACATAAAAATGGAACTACACGAGCCTTTTGTGTCCAAAAACTTGCAGACACATTTTAAGTATGGTCGAAAGACATTCCAAAATTATCCAAATAGACTCAGTGTAGAAATCTGGATTGCTCTTGGCGCACTCCATATCTCCTTTTGTGTGAATATATAGACCAGCATTAGATGAACACTTAGTGGTTAATAAAATTGAGGTTAAAAGGGGCCGTAATGAGCTCCCCTTTGTCCAGGAATTGTCCACCTTTAAGAACTTTGAGTCTGCAATCCTCCACAATCCTCCACAATGGAAGCAGGGAGATTGGCTAGACATACCCATGTTTCACTTAGGATAGGTTTCAAAAAAACTTTGTTGGGAAGGACCCAAAGCTGATGGTCAACTCCAAAGGATTCTACCTCACTTTGTTTGATTGGAGAAAAAGGGAAAACTTTGGAAACTTTGGGAACCATTTCTAATAGGTTAGAGTCACTAACGGAGCAAAGGTTGTTTTGAAATTCTTTGAGAGCTTCTAAAGTAGCATTGTCTCTCCAGAAGATGCTGCCAGATTGTGGGATAATAGGGACAGTAGGGGTACTAATAAAAGGGGGATTGATACCTATAATTTTTTAAGAAAATTGGATAGTTTCGCACCATAAGAAGAAAACTGAGCCAACTCTTGGTTGTATTGTAAGGCAAGTACATGTAATTGGGCAATGTATTGGGAGATCATAGCTACACCATCATTATCATCTTTGTCTAAAGTAGCCAAAATTTTGACCCAATCATTAAAAGAGAGCATGTGTAAAATAGAAGACAAGGGATAAGTTGTGATGCTTCCAAGCTGCTTATACATTGCAGGACAAGGGAGGTTGCCACAGAAAGAGGTTCAGAATTAACTCCAGACCTTGGGAGAGGGATAAGGCATGTAACAAACGTTTTGAAGAGTTAGAAAGAGACTATTTAGGGTAAGAGATGACAATGCTTTTGGCCTTTCGGGCAAGAAAGGTTCTAGATCTAGAGGCACGTTTTTCTAGAGGGATGATCTTTTACGTAAATTCTAATTTGTTCTATAATCCTTGCCTATTTCTCTGGGTCATAGATGACTCGCATGCGAGCATTCATTTTATATTGAATGTCTAAAAGATTATCTGAAATCAAGGTTAGTATAGGTGAATAAACCTGCAACCCTAAACCAAATTATCAGAGAGTTTGAGATTTTAGAGTCATTTTGGAAAACACCAATGTCTTAAAGATCTGGCCATATGAAAATATCTCAAACTATTTTTTAAGGCCAGCTCCTCCACGAAGTAGTACTTGAAAAGCTCTTTCAAGCCATGCTCTCAGAACTTTGGCTAAGATTTGGCCATGTCGTCAAATCTTAAGATCATTTTGAAAGCGAAACTTGGGAAATCCCCAAATTCATTAATATGTTGTTTAATTTTGAATTCCTATTTTGCTTATTGTCAAGTATAAGGTGTGTTTTTTGTTCCTTTTCAGGTTTGTTTTTAACTTGTAATAAAAAAGGTGATCACTCCTTTAAGATATAAGTGAGTTTTTGTACAAATAAGGTTACTATATACCCTAATTTGTTAAGACTTTAAATAGCTATTTATATACATAAAATTCTAATCAAAAGGACACTACCCCTTTTGTTCTAAGTGTTTTACACCCAACTTTTTCCCTAATCATTTTGTATCTTTGTTTAAATATACCAATCCTTCCACTAGGTATCTCACACTTTTGAATGATTTGATTTTTTAAGGAGTTTAATGGTGCCATGAACTCAGTATGTTTTTGTACAGTCCATCCTTGTGGTCTACTTAGAGAAAGCATTATTTATGCCATACAAGCTACTAAAATAAAACTTGTTGAAGTAATCCAAATAAACAGGGCTTAGTATAGTTGTTCCCAAATAGCCATAGTAGAGAGATACCCTATACGTTCTATTTTTTTCAAAAAAACAATGCTATCTCTATAATCTTTATGCCCACAAATTCAATGTTTCATCATGAAGACCAACCATGCTAATACCATATTAAATTGTACAAGGGTTGGTCTAGACATAACGTAATGGAAAAAACCCAGCTCAAAGACAGAACCAATATTTTGGTCAATCGGTCTCAAAAAACATTAAGACCAAACAAGTGAACGAGGTGCCATCCCAACCCCCCTCTTTTTTAAAAAAACAAAAACATGCAGTAGCCCATCCTTCCATGTCAGATAAACAAACCGGAAAAGGTCAAGATGGTATGCGTCATCTGTGTGATTCTTTAAAAAATCATTTTAGAGCACGTTTGGCATATGCATTAAGTAAGCTATCACAAAAAAGTACATAGTTATGTACAATCTCGACAATGCATCAAGCAAGATGTGTCAGTTTTTATCTAAAAGAATCATTTCAAAGTACGTGTTGAACGTGTCATAACACATCAAACAAGAGTTGTAAAAATCACCCAACCAGGTGCAACATCCACATTATGACAGGTGGGATGTAAAACCTCGTTCAGAGTATGCAAAATTTTGTACCTATTATGCTGAGATCATTGCAAATAATACAAAGCCCGGTGTAGTACATATGACACAGATTATTAGAAATAACCCTTTTATGCATGAGCAAAGAGCATTTAGTTAAAAAACAATGTAAGTTGCAGGAAAAAAACCTAGCCAGTTGGGTAAAGCACCAACTCTAGAATACCTAGTAAGATGCAAAAAATATAGAAAACCATCTTATGGCTAGAAACTTTATTGCTAGACATTGCCTAGCTCGGTACAGCTCACGATAGAGTACACAGTAATATGAAAAATAAAAAACCATTTTTGGGCAAGTGTAGAGTACAGCTCCACAGCAAGCGGTAAAGCCCTCACTTCGCACTTTCACATACACACACTTTATGCAGTCAAGGCTAAGTGAGGGGGCAAAGAAACCCTCATCACATTATATAGAAAAACACATTATATAGATCACCCCCATGATCTGCATACTCAGCAATTCCCGTTCTCAAGGCACATGATGATTTCTAGAAGTAGCCGCCATGGTTAACTCTATAGAATCTAAGGTAGGAGAGAGAGGTGGATAATAACCTAGCAGGGTATTGCAGGCGAGACAGAGGGTGTTATGTAGTAGTGGGGAAGAGAGGGAAGTAGAAGGGGTGTGAGGGGCTACAGTATGATCGCGTACAGCCAAGGAGTCATAAGGCTCTTAAATGCAGCTTATAGAAATTGAGAAGGAGTGAATAATTAACCAGGTGCTCTATGAAGGGCATAGTCCTATGAGGGGCTCAATAAGTGGATTATTAACCAGGCACCCTATGAAGGGCATCATCCCGAAAGGGGTTCCCGTTTCCAGATAGTGAATCCTAGCAAGATATTGTTATGCTCAAAGCCTTAATGGGGGTAGGCCATAGGAGATAAGCGGTATATGAGAAGCAAACAACTGTGGAGTCCCATGCTATAGAGAAGTAAACTAGCCATCCGGGGGGGGGGGTAAAATCCCTTTAAAATATTCCTTTTTGGAAGTGGTCAGGAGGGTTTATAATATAGGGTTTATTTAGGACTAAAAAGTCTTCTCAAAGTGCAAGGTACCCACCGTTAAATTCATAGATGTGTATAGAAGCATGATTCAAATCAAAGTTGTTATGAGTGTGAGTGTGTTCATACTAGTAGCTATAACATGAACTTGGTAGAGGGAAACCCTAAGTTGTCAAAGATAGTGTTTTTGAGGGAGAGAGTGTGAGGGCATGGGTTTGATCAATTAAAGCCAATAGCAATACATGTGTGTGTGTGTGTGTGTGTGTGTGTGTGTGTGTGTGTTCCCGCCCAAACCCAGGCACACTCCGTCTATGAGGCAATAGATCCGTAGAGTGGGGCCTACTGCCTCATCAGAGTGATGATAATATTTGTGTTGGGTTTAGTTCTTGGCCATTAATTTTTATTAAGAGATTGAGTAATGGTGCTCATTATTTTAGGTTTTAGAAACCCATTGCATATAAACTTGTTTATAAGCTTAGAGATTTCATCAAATTTTATGAAGGAGTCACTAGATGACTACAATATGAGGTATAGAATTCGCAAGCAAGTATTAATCGCATTTTTATAAGGGCGATTACTTTTTTCTTTGACAAATTCAGCAGTAGTAAATTGAAATTGATCTCGTTTCCAACTAAATTTGGTAGTAAAGTCCCATGTATAGGGTTCTAGTAACGTAAATTTTAAAGTAAGATAAGTTGTACTAGTTGTAAACGGTTCCCCATTTAGTGAAATAATTGCATCAGCGATATCTTCTATTTTAAGCACATCAACGGGATGAATGTCCATAAGGTGTTCTTTGAAACATCTATTGTTTAAGCTAAGAATATCATCCATATATCATAAGGTATTCATGAATTGTGTGAGTTTTTTCTGTATCAGAGTTACGTAATTGTTTAATATACCATTTGTATTCAAAGTATGCCAAGTAGAGATTACAAAAGTATAGGTGAACAAGAGAACCCCATCGAAGTTCCCTTTTGTTGTTTAAAACATTTCACACCAAGTTGGATAATGCTATTGTTGAGAAGCCAGTGGAGATGTAGTATCAATTCCACTTGATTAAAGTGTAAAGGGGCAGTGTGTATGTGTGTGTGTGTGTGTGTTTTAACCCAAGTTGGTTCCTTAATGAGTGAAATAGCAAAGTACTTATTTATTTATTTATTTTAAAAGGGGAGTTCTATTAGCTCTTCTAAAATAGAGAGCAATCCTATAGGTCCAAAAATGGGAATATTTTTGTAGCATTGTGTAATGTCTGTCGTATAGACATGTGTAATTTGTTCTGGGAGATTTAGAATAGCTATGTACTAATCTTGATTATCCAAAATGGATTGTAATTGATAACGAGAAACTCGCAAGTTGTTTTTTGTTTAGTTGCACAGTGGTACTCTAGTTCTGTGAGAATTACATCAAGACATTTAGTCATACTATCTGTAATTTTTGTGTAAATTCCATTTGAGGCATCTGAGATCCAGCTAAATTTATGTTTGTGTGCTTTGTAAGTGGGAAAGAGTACATCTAGTTTTTTTTTTTTAGGATTGTAGCCAAGTTTTTGAAGTTGTGTTGTAGTAGAGTCCCAGTTTCATTTGGGTTAAGCGGAGTAATGGAGAATTCATCTCCATTTAATCTATATAGTGCCGCCGAGTGTATAAGTTCATATAATTGTACTTGTGTTTCCTGCCTTGTTTAGTCCCGCACTAAGAACTTGGTTGCGAGATCTTTAATTTTTTAAAGTATATCTAGAGTATACCATGTATTATCAGTGCTAAGCCATTGTGGGTTCAAGTTTACTACTTTGTTTGTGAAGGAACAAAAAAGTAGTTGAGAGAGGTTATGGAGCACCTCTGACTCTAGTTGGATTTTATTAACCATGTCGGTTAAGCAGTTAAGAAGGGCAACAAAGGCCAAGTGAGGGTTAAGTGAAGGAAGGGGAATATGATTCAATCCTTTGTTAAGTAGAGCTTAAATCTCACGATCCTTGCAAATGTTTTGGTTTGAAGTACAAAAGCGTGTTCCAAGTTCATCAAATTGAGATGTAAAGTTAGTGAAATCAATGCAAGTACAAGAAGGTGTTATGTGTTGCCTTAAAAAGTCTTCTGTAAAAACCAATATTTTAGTGGATCTATGTACCTCCAACCAAACATGACAAAATTAAGTAGAGAGATATTACTAAAATGTTGATGAAAGACAATGCACAAAAATCAGGTTCTGAGCCTCCTTCTTACTACATAAAATCTTCCTCCCCGCCAGGTTGGTGATTACCTGAAATTATTACAATCACATATCAAGAAGATGTTTTACAGGTAGATTTTTGGCTCTCCCTCTCCTGGTATAACTTTTAGTTTTTTTCTCTACCAAAGTTAGAGTTAGAAGTAATAGAAGGAGCTAAGAAAGAAGTAAGAGAGTTAGGAGTGTTAGTCAAAGAAATAGGTCTTTTGAGGGATGGGGTGAATTCTTCCTCCGTATTGTGTTTAAGTAGACTAAGTAGATTTTTCACTCCTTTGTAATTTCCATAGGATGTCAGAAAAGCTCCAGATTCATCTTCCTTAAGCTCCTTCAGAACCTCTAGCATCATGTTGCGGAAGTGAATGAACACAATTTGTGCTAAGACCAAGTTATATGCTTGTCTCCCAAGCCAAGAGCCAATTAATGATAGGTGAAATTTTTAGCCTTGTCAAGAAATAATAACTCCAAATGATTTAATATGTAAACAACATAATCAAATCAGATGATACTTGACTCACATGTAGCTTTGTTGTCGAGGAACTTACAAGCACATTTGATAAATGGCCTGTAAATATTCCGGATAGAATCTAAGTAGTAATTTACATTTGGCTTAGAGAAGGCCATAATAAATTTTGTGCATCCATAAATCCTAGTATTAGTGGAACATTTGGAAGGATCTAAGAAATTCATTGCAAAGGGAGCATTGATTAACTCCCCTTTGTCCAATAACTAAGTGCCTTTAAAATTCTGAATTCGGCAAGTTGGCTAGAAAAGTCCAAGATTCAAGTGAGATGGGTGCCAAAAATCCTTTGTCGGGGAGGGTCCAAGGTTGATTGTCTACACTTGGAACCTTCCACGTCGATTTGTTTTGGAGGGAGAAAAGGAAAACGCCTGGAGACTTTAGGAACCATTTCCAACACGTCAATCAAAGAAGGGTCCCCTCTCGACCCTTTTTTCTTTTCCTCAGCTCTCATCCCCTAGCTACCATCTTGAGAAAATTTCTAAAGAAGGGGACATCCAAGGCCTCTCTCTCCTAGGCGACAAATACCTCATGGCCAAACTCTTTGTTGATGACTCCCTATTGTTCCTAAAAACCACGTAGATACTTATGAACACACTCAAGATTAGTCCAAATGTTTGTCGTGGCCTCATGCTCTAAATGCAAAATCGAGAAATTGAGGTAGAGAAAGCTTCATTTGCATCGACTGATTCGTCAAGAGAAACTATTCTCTAAAATGCTCTTAAATCCTCTAAACACAACTAAACACTTTCACTCTCATCTTTTCAATCTCCTGCAAGAGATTTTTGCTCGACTATCATGTCATGCACTAAAGTCATGGTTGGAAAGACTATCATTGTCATGGTTGGGAGTGAAGAGTTGACAATGCCAATGGAGAGATCAAGCAATCACTTGGGATAGGAGTTTTATGTTGTGGACGAATCTCTTTCTACAAAGTTCGTGGTGCTAGTCGAAGATGACATGGTCTCAAATTCTAGTGGCATGGCTGCTCCATTGGTGAATGTTCCCTACATAGACCTTACTAGTCCAAGAAAGGAACAACTCTTTGGAGAGCAAGCATTGCAGAACTCTATCAAGGTAAGGACTACAAATAGTATTTTGTCATTTTTTAATGCAATGACGAAGCCCAACACTTTGACGAAGCTTCTTTCAAAGATAGTGGAAATAAAACAAGTGTGGGAAATACCAAAGGTGTACAATGGTAACATGGTGTTTGAGTTTCCACCGACCTTAGGAAAGGTTCATCCAATGGATACTATGGAACATAAGTATGATCCACACCATTGGACCAAACCGCAAATCTCAAATATTGCAATTCCCGGAGTGTGTCGCAAAAGTCAGTGTGCAGGTGCTCTAAAATGTCTCAATGAAAGTTGTCCCAAATTGGTTAATTTTGGGAACTCAAACACAACACATTTCAATGGCAGCATGCTAAAATTACCTAGCGTGGGCGAGTTTTGCGACGAACTAGTGGCGAGCTTGCTTGCCACTATTACGGTCAACCACCCATTTGTTTGCATACATGTGATTGCTTCGTATATTATGTCATGCCAAGGGATGAGAGCATGAGCAAATTAATGGTACTACATCAAGGAACTCACCAACATGACATACAGGATGGGTCGTCGAAAGGGATCACTGATAAACCAAAGAAATGGTTGCACGAGTTCTCAGTGTGTATAGACATGCAGGTGCAAGAAAGGAAAGGTGCAAATGTGTGTGGCAAAGCAAATTGTGATGACGACAACTTTGATGCAAGAGGGGGGCTCTATCCATGTACTTGGTGAGTAAGAATTTTTAAATGTTGCTGATGCAATGGATCCCTTGGTGGACAATTGGTGAGAATGCTTTCATGTTTCTCTTGTTTGGACATAATATTTCAAAGTAATTTAACTCTGATGTACAGGTTTTGAAGGTCCGTGGCTGCAACTAGGAATGGGCCAACAAAGGAGAGCTTTGGTGTGGACTCCTTGCTACGGCTAAAAAGTGATTGCACATATGATTTTTTCCACAAAAGCAGGTTTCTCGGGCAAGGAGCGGAAGGGGAGTATTGTTTTGTGTTCAAGATGTCTACAGTTGGGGTCCTACATTAGGATTGGATTTGCAGTACCATGGGGCCAATGGATTGGATTGGATTGGTTAGAATATAGATATGTGCTTACAGATCTATCTCACAACGGGGCCAATGGTAAAGGGGTACAAATGAGAGATGGTTTGTCAAAGAGCAAGGCTATCCAATGGAGTTCAAAAGACCTTAGGGTTAGCTTCATTGAATACCTCCAAAGGTTAGTGTTAAAAAAGTCCTTTGACCTTAGGTAAGCTAGGGACGAGCTTGTGGTGAGAACCCGGCCCAAGCTTGAGGTGCTTGTCGTACCTGATGATTGAGACTCTTGAGATGCTTGAAGTGCTTGATGATTGAGGTGCTTGAGGAGCTTGTCATGCTTGAGATACTAGGGTTGTACTTGAGGTGGGAACCCAGCCCAAGCTTGAGGGGCTTAAGGGCCGAGGTTGTGGTGAGAACTGGGCCCAAGGTTGAGGGGCTTTAGGTGTCACAAAATTCAACACATATCCCTACAATGAGGGGATGAGCCATGCAAGTAGGGGGGGTGGTTGCTTGACCACTTTCTCTACCAAAGGGCACCCCTTGCTCAAGAGACAAGTAGGACACATGTCAAGCCCCTAGCTAGGTTATCCTCAAGGAGTGTTCCAAGGGGTCCAATGATAATTAAGTAGATTTAATTAAAATGTTTTCGCATTTATCAAGTCCTGTCTCTCAAAGGGAATAGGAGGACAATTGTCCCAAGACTACGCTTCTTGCTTGTAATACATCCTACATGTGATTGGCCAGTCTTGCAGGGGTCCAATGAGCTTCAAGCTTGAGCTACAAGGGGGGGTCGACCAAAGCAATAAGTGGGCTAGCTTGGGGGGTATTCTCTCCCATACACACACACACACACTCTCATTGTGTGAAGTGCAAAGTGCAAGAGCTTCATCTCCTTCTCCAAGCTAGTAGAGAAGTTGAGAGCCTGCACCAACACTCTTGGCTATGGAATGCAAATCCAACCAAGAGCCATGCTTCAATGCTTAAGCTTGCCATCTTCTCCATCTTCATTACTATGCTATTATGTATGCTAGCAAGAAGAGTGATGATAAGTGAGGAACTATTTCTTTCTCCTATGGAATGTTTCTTCTTCCTCTTCCCTACCCTCATTCCCCGCTAGCTCTCTCCACCTTCGAAGGTGTTTGAGGCCTTGGAATCGAGGCTTGGGATAGTTAATGATTTCTACAAAGTTTATGTTATGCTCGTGATGCATGAAGATTTCCATCTTCATTGCATCATCTAGGTCACAAGGAACACAAACATTGTATTGTACCAAGTCTCTCTTGATGGGAGAAACTATAATACAAATGCCTATTGGAGGGGGGACCCGCTCCACATAAATCCGGTCCTCAATTGTTGTCATGTTCTCTAAACTCTCTCTCTTGCAAAAGTACTATTCGTGCCAAGTTAACTAAATGTTATGTTTATGTTGCTACCATCAATTAAGTTCACCCTCTATGCTCACAAAGTAATTCCACAAAAGTGCTTTCTCTAATTCCTGCTACTCTCAAAGTTCATAGGCCATTTCCATTACATTGGTATCAGAGCATTTGGTTTCTCTTTTCTTGCTTAAGAAGAGAGGTCCTTAAGTAGCCTATAAGTGGTTGATTTTGTTAATTATATTAGGATAAGTGGGACTGGGATCTATTATTAATTTTGTTGAGCCCGCTATGTAGGATATGGTGTACACCTCGAGAACTTTGGTCTTAATAATGGAGTCTTTTTAGACTTGCCTATGGCTTTACCATTATTGATCCATAAGAAGTCTGAAAGGAGCTAGCCCTCGACAATTCTGCAATATTAGACCCACTCCACTACTCTCTATAATTAACCACTTCGTGCCGTGGGTGTAGATACTTAAGTGCCGATTTTTATCGGCTAAGAGGAGTAGAAACTAAGGTTTTGAATTGCCAAAGCATACACTAAGTAAGTACACAAATTTTGTTAACATGGCTGACAATAACCAAGAGAGTAGAATGAACATTGATAACTTTGATTTTGTACATGAAGGTGCTAATGATGATGCCCCCATGTTTGTCAATTATCTTGTTCCTAGATTGCAGCAAGCTATGGGCAACCCTGCATGAAGGTGCTAATGATGATGCCCCCATGTTTGTCAATTATCTTGTTCCTAGAATGCAGCGAGCTATGGGCAATCCTGCTTTGCAAGCCGAAGTTACTCAATAACTGCGTGCTTATGGGATTACCCTTCCTCTCCAAGAGGAGAGAGAGCTTAGGAGGCCTCTTGAAGAGACCCCCAAAAGAAGACTCTCTCCCATATGAGAGGAGGAATCCAAAGAGCGAGAAAGTAATGAAACTTTAAGTTCCTCTGAAGATGTGGCTCCATGAAGACGATGGTCTAGACGACAAGGGAACAATCAACACACACTTCTTCTCCTCGCCACTCCAAAAGGGAAGAGAGGAGACAAAGGAAAAAAAGAGCAGGATGTTAAGTATGGAGCCTGATTTACCCCTTGTAATTTTTTGTGTTAAAAACGCACATTTGTAAGGCCCTCATTATGAGGAGAATCCATCGTGCGTAAAGAAGAATAACTCACCGAAAAATAAAAATCACTCGTTGGAAACCAAAATTTTCACGCCCAGTCTCGAGCCCGGAATATTATGGCCGGAAGGCGGCCAAAAAGTGGTCGAAAAACGATCGGTTGATTGGCCGGTTGGCCGGTAGTCAATGGTCAATGGCCAGTGATCGGAATTCAATGGCCGGTGTCCGGTGGCCGAATTCAAAAGCAGACTTGTCTTCTCAAGGGCGGCCACGCATGGGTGGATTGGAGGGTCCGATTTGGACTTATCTACACAAGGGCGGCTACACATGGCTGCCTCTCATGAGAGAGGGCAGCACTTTCAGCCTATAAAAGGAGGCCATTTCTACACACATTTCATAAGTGTGAAGTTTATGCAACAAGGTGGGTGTGAGGTGGTGAGAGTGAAGCAAGGCGGGAGCTCCAAAAGGGCATAATCCCTTTGTAACCTACTTCTTGTTTTGAAGTACTAAAGCCATTGAGTGGCTGCTTTCCCGTGGACGTAGCCCATATTGGGTGAACCATGTATATCGTGTGTACTCTCTCTCTCTACTCTATAATCTCTTGTGTGTGTAAATTATCTCGCTCCATTAAGTAATCTACTCAATTATATACTTAGCTACGTCATATTTCCTAACAACTGGTATCAGAGCAAGGTTTTCTCGTAGCAAAGTTATCTCAAGGAAAGGATTCCTTGAATTGAGTGGGAGTAATGGCGGAGGAAGGAAAGCTCAAGATCGGTTGAACGACAAAAACTACCAACATTGGAAGATGATTGAAGACTATCTCTACCAGAAGGACCTCTATTTTCCACTAGGCGGTCTTGCAAAGAAGCCCGCAATGATGGCAGATGAAGCATGGATTTTCCTTGATTGAAAGGCACTGGGAACAATCCGGTTAAGCTTGGCGTCAACGGTGGCCTTCAACGTCTTGGAGATGAAGACCACGGAAGAGTTGATGAAGTCACTTGATGACTTCTATGAGAAACCATCGGCATCCAATAAGGTATTTCTCATGAAGCGCTTGTTCAATCTAAGATGGCAAAGAATGGTTCAGTTGCAGAACACCATAATGACTTTAACACCAACATAAGTCAACTTCGATCGGTGAAAATAAATTTCGATGATAAGGTGCGAGCTCTCCTTATACTATCGTCTCTACCGGATAGTTGGGACAGCCTTGTGATGGCTGTAAGTAATTCTATTTTTGGCACAAATACTCTTAAGTTTGATGATATTGTGGGTGTTCTCCTAACCGAGGAAATGCGAAGGAGAAGCATATGAGAATCATCAAGTGCTACACTGTCAGTGGAAACAAGAGGAAGGCCTAAGGAGAGGTTCAAAAACCAAAAGGGTCGTGATCGCTCAAAATGGAGCAAGTCACGCACAAAGTCAGTTCTTGAATGTTGGAACTGCGGCAAGAAGGGCCATGTCAAGAAGGATTGCTAGTCCAAGAAGAAGAAGGAGTCGGAGTCTCAAGATAACAAGCCAACATCAGAGGCCAATGTGGCAGGTAAAGTAGAGAAAGATGCTCTAATTCTCTTATTAGACTATGTCTAATTCGTGGATAGTAGATCCTGGGGCTTCATTCCATGCGACACCACACAAGCAACATTTTTAAGATTACACCAAAGAAAATTTTGGGTATGTATACTTGGGAGATGATGAAGCTTGTGAAATTTTCAGCAAAGGTGCAGTTTGTGTCAAAACTGCTAACGAAAATGAATGGAAGCTTAAAGATGTTAGGCATGTTCCTTCTCTTCGCAAAAAATTGATCTCTACAGGACAATTGGACGATAAAGGTCACAACATCGCATTCGGAAGCAAACGGTGGAAGATCTCAGAGGGATCTTTGGTGGTTGCCAAGGGAGAAAAGGTTGGTACACTTTACTTGTGTACTATTAGCACGCAACCTTCAGCTTGTGCAACAACTACAGAAGTCGCCAGTGCGGTGTGGCACTACCGACTTGGGCATATGAGTCCCAAAGGAATGCAAATCCTTCAAACAAAGAAGCTTCTACTAGGTTTAAAAGAAGTGGACTTAGAGTTTTGTTGGTTCATTCTAACGTTTGGGGTCCTGCAAGTACACCATCACTTGGTGGCTCATTGTACTATGTAACATTCATAGACTATGCAAGTAGGAAAACATGGGTTTATGTAATGAAG
The DNA here is from genome assembly GCF_014529385.1 of Adiantum capillus-veneris. NCBI lineage: Eukaryota > Viridiplantae > Streptophyta > Polypodiopsida > Polypodiales > Pteridaceae > Adiantum > Adiantum capillus-veneris. Next base: position 75,278,138 of record NC_140931.1, read on the forward strand.
AATAAATCCGATGTGTTTTCCATATTTCAAAGGTGGAAAGCCTTTGTGGAGAATGAAACACGTACTAAGGTTAAATGCCTCAATCCGACAATGGAGGCGAATATTGCAGCCAAGCTTTTGAAAGCTTTTGTGCTAGCAATGGCATTCGGAGGCAAAGAACAACCTTAAGGACCCCTAAACAAAATGGCATTTCCTAAAAGATGAACAAAACAATCATAGAGCGAGTACGAAGCATGCGGCTACATGCAGGCCTACCGCTTGAGCTTTGGGTGGAAATTGTAAGTACGTATGTGTACTTAATCAACCGCTCACCCTAAACGGCATTGGATGGGGGAGTTCTAGAAGAGGCATGGACATGTAAACCGGTGAATTATGCATTTTTCAAAGTGTTTGGGTGTGAGGTTTTCATGCACATAGATAGAAGCCTAATATTAAAGCTAGATGCAAAGTCCAAAAAGTGTATCTTCATTGGCTATGGAGAAGGTGATTTTGGGTATCACCTATGGAATCCTGAAGATGGTAAAATCTTTAGGAGTTGGGATGTAATTTTTAACGAACAAAATATGTACAAAGATTACTTGGAAGGAAAACAAACAAAAGAAACAGGTGATGAGTACATGGAGCTTGAGGACAATGAAGACTCAAGGACAGCAAATGGTGACAATGTGCAACAACGTCAATCAAATGAATAGCCTCAACCTATTCTCTGAAGATCTACAAGAGCAAGTAGATAGACCTCCAGAAAGGTTCGTTCCATCCTTCAACCATCTCTTGATCTTAGATTTTGGAGAGCCAGAATCATACGAAGAAGCTATGCATCACGAATCCAAAGAAGAATGGATGAAGAGCATGCAAGTGGAGATGGACTCACTACATCGCAACCAAACATGGGAGTTGGTTGAGTTACCTAAAGGTAAGCGGGCACTTCAAAACAAATGGGTGTACAAGCTGAAGGAAGAAGAATGTGGGAAGAAAAGGTACAAGTTTAGGCTCGTGGTAAAAGGTTTTTCTCAAAAGAAAGGTATTGACTTCAATGAAATATTTTCTCCTGTTGTAAAAATGTACTCAATCAGGCTTGTCTTAAGCCTTGTGGCTACTCATGATCTAAATCTTGAGCAAATGGATGTAAATACGGCATTCCCTCATGATGACTTAGAGGATGAAATTTACATGCTTCAACCAAAGGGGTATGAAGTAAAAGGGAAGGAGAAAATGGTTTGCAGATTAAAGAAGAGATTGTATGGTTTAAAGCAAGCATCAAGACAATGGTACTTGAAGTTTGATTGATGGATGTTGGATCATGGATTCACAAGATGCAACTCGGATCACTACATCTACACAAAGAATTTGGGAGATGGGAAGTTCATCATCCTAATGTTGTATGTTGATGACATGCTGATTGCAAGTGCTAACATGCAAGACATCAAAGACCTAAAAGAGGACCTGTCTAAATCTTTTTCAATGAAAGATTTAGGTGCTGCAAAGAGGATACTTGGTATGAAGATATCAAGGGACAGGACAAAGAAGACAAAAAAGCTATCTCAAGAGGATTACATCAAGAAGGTACTAGAAGGTTTGCAAAATGCAAAAATGGTTTCTACACCTTTGGCTGGTCATTTTAAACTAACCAAGGATATGTGTCCAAAGACACAAGAGGATATAGCCTATATGTCTAAAGTTCCATATGCGGCAAGTGTAGGTTCTCTTATGTATGCTATGGTCTGGACAAGGCCAGACATTGCACATGCAGTGGGAGTTGTATGTAGGTTCATGGACAACCCAGGTAAAGAGCATTGGCAAGATGTGAAGTGGACACTTAGGTATCTAAAACGGACAACAACAAATGCTTTGTATTTTGGAGGAACTGATATCTTTCTTCAAGGATATGCTGATGCAGATATGGCAGGTGACAAAGATACTCGAAGGAGCACTACTGGCTATGTATTTACATTTGGAGGCACATCAATAAGTTGGGCTTCAAAGCTGCACAAAGTGGTCTCACTTTCTAGCACGGAAGCAGAGTATGTAGGAATGACGGAGGCAAGCAAAGAAATTATGTGGCTTCATAGATTCTTAGAAGAGCTTGGATTCAAACAAGACATTGTGTCTTGTACAGTGATATCCAAAGCGCTATCCATCTTGCAAAGAAATCAGCCTTTCATTCAAGGACAAAGCAGATTGAGGTGAGATATCACTTCATATGCACTCTTTTGGAAGAGGGACAACTAAAGGTAGGAAAGGTGCATACAAGTGAAAATCCTTCACACATGCTCAGAAAAGTGGTCAACAAGGAGAAGTTGAGCTTTTGCTCATCTTCAATCGGCATTCAAGGATAAGAAGCCAGGATGGAAAGCAATCATAGGCTTGGTTTGGAGGTCAGTCTCCAAGTGGGAGATTGTTAAGTATAGAGCTTGATTTACCCCTTGTAATTTTCTATGTCAAAAATGCACATTTGTAAGGCCCCCATTATGAGGAGAAGCCATCGTGCATCAAGAAGAATAACTCGACGAAAAATAAAAATCACTCGCCGGAATATTATGGCCGGATGGCGGTCGGAAAACGACCGGTCGATTGGTCGGTTGGCCGGTAGTCAATGGCCGGTTGGTCAGTGGTCGGAAGTTAATGGCCGGTGGCTAGTGGCCGAATTCAAAAGCGGACTTGTCTTCTCAAGGGCGGCCACACATGGGCGGATTGGAGGGTCCGATTTGGACTTATCTACACAAGAGTGGCTACACATGGCTGCCTCTCATGAGAGAGGGCAGCCCTTTTGGCCTATAAAAGGAGGCCATTTCTACACACATTTCATAGTGTGAAGTTGATGCAACAAGGTGGGTGTGAGGTGGTGAGAGCAAAGCAAGGAGGGAGCTCCAAAAGGGTATAATCCCTTTGTTACCTACTTCTTGTTTTGAAGTACTAAAGCCATTGAGTGGCTGCTTTCCCATGGACGTAGCCCATATTGGGTGAACCACGTATATCGTGTGTACTCTCTCTCTCTCTACTCTACTCTATAATCTCTTGTGTGTGTAAATTATCTCTCTCCATTAAGTAATCTACTCAATTATCTACTTAGCTATGTCATATTTCCTAACACAAGAAAGAGGTCACCCTCTTCTCCTTCTTCTTTACCTTCCTCCTCTTTCGATGAAAGCTACGGCTATTATCCTAGAGAATACAAGAGGGGAGGACATCACAAATCATACCTTGCATGGCGAAGGTCACAAAAGCTCGAGAAGTTCAAAAGAGGGAGGAAAGAGTATCTCTTTTCTCACCTATGATGGCACCTTTGGTGCCACCGACAAAGTATTGCCAGCGATTTGACGCGGCCTTTTGAGACGGGGGTTCACGGAGTCCTCCAAGCTATGCCATGTAGCTATGCACTTCTAGAAATCGGCTTGTCAATGGTGGGCTAGCCTTCGTAGCAACGACAAAGCCCCAAAGACATGGAAAACTCTACAATTTTTCATCATGAAGCAATTCCTTGCAAGCAATGCAAAGGACAAAGTGCTTATCGAATGGCACAGTTTGAAGCTTCTCTCTCATGAGTCTATCCATAAATACGTAGACAAGTTTTGGGACTTACATCTCAAGGCTACTTCTTCCAAAAGATAGACTTTAACGAGCAAAAGCAACCATTTTGTGCGGGATTACCTAAAGAGATGGCCGAGTATGTCAACTCTCAACGGCCTAGTTCTATCACCAAAGTAATCTATCACACCATGGTTGCTTCACGCATCAATTCCAAGGAAGGGGCTAGATGGAATGTCAAGCCCATGGAAAACAAAGGCAAGAGTGATGCAAAGGGGAAAACCAATGCCCAAAATTCTTCCCAAGGCAATTCCAACAACAACAATCGGTAACCAAGGAGAAGGGATTTTACAAAGGTAAAAACAAACTCTTTCCTGAAGAGCTTGAAGCTTTTCGCAAGGACCATAAGTGTCTTAAGTGTGGGGAGCAAGGACATGGCTATCGTTCTTGCCCCAAGAGAAATGCTCGCAATGAGACTCCTAGAGCTTCCACCATCGAAGCTCCAAAAGAGGATGCTCATTGCAAAGGTTCACCTCTTTCCTATGCTTGGGGAAAGGTAAGGGAGCATGATGCCTTCATCTTGTTAGACCGTGGCTCTACTCACAACTTTATATCAATGAGGTTGGCCACCAAGTTGGGCATTCAAGCTTTTGAGATGGGAGATGTTGTAACGGCCGACACTGCTTTCAAGGGACAATGAGCTTCCGTTACTCCCTTGATTGGGAAGTTGAGGCTTCATGTCTAAAGACATGTCAACAAAGAAGACTTTTCATCTTTCCTCTCCAACAGGAGGATGCTATCCTAGGGGCCCCATGGTTCAAACGCATGGCTCCCAACATGAAGTTCCCTGAAAGGAGAATCTACTTCACCTAAAGGGGAAAGAACATGTATATAGATGCTAGTGAGTTTGGTCGTACGATACCACTTGTAAATTCACCTCCTTTTGATAAATCAACGAAGAGCTTGTTTTCTACATACATGATTAGAGTCCCTAAAAGGTCCTAATGTTTCATCAAATGTAAATGGTAGGAATCAAGAAGAGTTAGACTTATCAAATTTTTTGAAAGGATTCCAAGATGTGTTCATTGATGATATCCCTGTGGACTTACCTCCAAAACGAGGGGATGACGACCATCAAATTGAGCTCCTATGAGGAAGCTCACCACCTAACAAGCCTCTTTATCGATTTTCTCAAGCTCAACAAGAGGAGAGCATGAGGCAAGTACAAGAATTGGTTGACAAAGGGATGGTGAGGCCTAGCTCCTCTCCCTATCAAAAATAGATTTTCCATGCCTCAGGTAGAAGGTCTGTTTGCTACAAGGCTCTACTTACTTCAGTAGGATTGACCTTAAAAGTGGCTATCATCAAATAAGGATAGTGGATAAAGATATCCTAAAGACCGTGTTTCACACAACGTTTGGTCTTTATGAATACCTAGTCATGATTTTTGGCTTGACGAATGCACCAGTCACATTCCATCAATTAATGGAAAAAATATTTAGACCCTATTGCAAATTCACTGGAGTGTTCTTTGATGATATCATCATCTACTCCAAGTCCTTGGAGGAACACAAGCAACATCTCCAAGTGATTTTTCAAGCATTGAGGGAGAACAAGCTTTTTCTCAACCAAAAGAAAAGTGAATATTTCCTTCAAGAGATTCAATGTTTAGGTCATATTATCTCTCAAGATGGTATCCAAATGGATCCATCAAAGTTAGAGGTAATAAAAGCATGGCCTAATCCAAGGAATCTACATGAGCTAAGAAGATTTATTGGTATGTGTGCAAACCTGTAGATGCTTCATAGCTAAATTTTCTCAAGTAGCACAACCATTACATGACTTAACAAAGAAGAACGTTAAGTATTCATGGACTGTTAAAGGAGAAAAATTTTATCTTGACAAGCTCAAAGAGAAGCTTACCTCCCAACCAATCCTCATGCTTTTGGATCTCTCAAAGTTATTTGAGGTCCAATGTGATGCTTGTGGTGATTGCCTTGGAGCAGTCTTGCTTCAAGAAGGGAATGCCATAGCATATGAGAGCCAAAGGCTCAATACAGATGAATGAGTCTTGGGCATTTATGAGAAATAGCTTTTAGTTTTTCTACATGCCATAGACACATGGAAGCACTATTTATTGGGGACTGCATTCATTTTACGAACATACCACCAAAGTCTCGTACATCATGATGCAAACCAAGCTTTCTGACAAACAAATGAGGTGGGAAAATTTTTGTTCGCAATTTAATATTCATATTTCTCACATTGTTGGTAAGCACAATCAAGTGGCTAATGCACTTTCACAATGACCAAAAGTTAATGCGGTGTCTATAAATGATCTATCTTCTATGATAGATGAGTATGCTACTAACCCTGGCTTTAGAGACATAATGTCAGCCCTTGCTTTGGGGAAGAAAGAGGAACCATTCACCTTGCAGGATGGTTATCTTCTCCACAACAATAGGATAATGTGTTACCCACTCCCTTCGTGAGAAAGTCATACATGAACCCCATGCTCCTCCCTATACGGGGCATAGAGGCATTCAACCTACTCTCCGAGGAGTAGAAACGTACTTCTATTGGCCTACCATGAAAGTGGACATACAAGAGTGTGTTTCAAAATGTGTAATGTGCCAAAAGACCAAGTATGATAGAGGGAAGAAACCTGGATTACTCCAGCCATTGCCTATCCAAAATTCACCGTGGGAGAGTATATCCATGGATTTTATCTTTGGATTACCCAAGTCTATCCATGGGAATACGGGAATATGGAAAATAGTCGACAGGTTTAGCAAGCAAGCACACTTTATTCCTGTAAAAAAGACTATTAAGGCACACCAAATGGCAACTCTCGTCATATCACAGATTTTCAAACACCATGGATTGCTGTCAGATAGAGATCCTATAATGACCATTAATTTTTGGAAAGGTCTCTTTGAAAATCTAGGAACAAGATTGAATTTCTCTTTGACCTATCACCCACAAACGGATGGCCAAAGTGAGATAGCCAATCTTACGATACTCGATCTACTAAAGATTTATGTTATCAAAGTAGATCAACGCTCACAATGGAAGAAGTACTTACCTCTTGTAGAGTATACATACAATAATACTGTACATACTTCTACGGGTAAAGCACCTTTCAAAATCATTGAGGGAAGACCTAAAAGTCCCTTGCTACTTAAGGTACATGGGAAGATCTTCGTTGTCGATGAGTATAGCCATGACCTACAAGAATCTTTTTAAAAGATTAAGGAGGCTATATCCATCTCTCAACAAAGGCAAAAATCTACCGCTGACAAGCACAGAAGGGCCTTAATGTTCAAAGAAAATGATTGGGTCTTACTAAAGTTTCACAAGGCTCCATTGAGGCAAATGACGGGCAAAAATCCTATGGGCCATCAAAAGTATTATGCTAAATTAGCAAAAAGATACTATGGTCCTTTTCAAATCTTGAAGCCAACCAATGAGATGGCTTATCAACTCAAGTTGCCCAACCATTGGCTCATACACAATGCTTTTCGTGTGAGCTTCCTTAAGCCCTACAAGGAGAACCATCAAGTGAACCAACTATTGAAGACCCTACCAAAATCGAAGACCAAGAAGAGGTGCTACAATCTGAAGCTATCTTTCGGCATGAAGACAAGGTACAACGACATGGTAAGATTATCCGATGGTATCTGATTAAGTTCAAACATTATCCTTTTGAAGATGCTAGATGGATGCAAAGAATACACTTGAAGGATAGTATGAACCTTAACAATGCTTACAATGCTAAATTAGAGTAAGCAAACACTACAACATGGCGCGTAGAAATTGGCGCAAATATTTACGAAATAAAGTTAGTTTTAAAACTAAAAAGCGTTAAAATAGGCAATGGAAAAGACGCCGGTTTCGTAACGTCGGTATAAGTACCGGTATTTTATGCGTCAAAATACACTACAAAATGAGCATCAGAATAAGCTTTGAAATAACCGTTGGAAATTGTAAAGCATATTCCGATGCTTGTTTCAAGGAATATACCGGTGCGTGTACCGTACTCTGTATCGATGAACAAACCTAAAAAAAAAATTTGGCCAGAGAGGGCTAGGAACTGATGCTGCATGTACTGTAGCAAAAGAAAACAGCCCTCTCTGCCCAAAGGAAGATTGCACAAGCAACCGCACTCCACCTACAAGCTGACGCTAAAGAGCGAGTGCATGGCAATTAGCAAAATTGTAAGAATAACATAACCACAAAATCAAAAGCTTGATCATGGCATAACGGTATAAATATTTTATAACCATAATTAAAACATGAGTCGAAAACTGCAAAACCATTAACATAACCCGTTTGCCATATCGTAACCATTACCATAACTTGCTTGTCATACCATAACCATAAGATCCATACCATCATTGCACAACCATAATCATAACCATCACATGATTGCCATACCATCATAGAAAAACCATAACCTTAACTTGACTGCCAAACCTTAACCATAGCATATGTGCCATACTATAAACATAACCATAAACCATAAACATAAGCACTGTTCAACTGTACATATGCAAACAATCACTGAGTGACAAGACCCTCATGGTAATGCCTCCCAGTCGATGTCCTCTCCCTCGTCCTGCAGTTGGGTCAAAAGGGCCACAAGTCCATGCTTGTACCCATACTTCTCCCCCCGGCGTGTCGGAGGGCACTTCACAGGAACTTCCTACAAAATTATGTTTTAATCATTAAATAAATCTTCAAATAACATATATTGTGCGCGTATGTCGCACGTGCCGATGCAAGGAACTTGCCGATACACCGTGTGTGAGCCACAAATGGCTCCAAGCACACAACAAGCCTAAACTAGTAAGCTCAAAGAAGGCGATGGTGTGTCACTCACCGCTCTATGCTTGCTTCATGGAGGATTCCTCGCCGCGAAGAAGAAGGAGCCGCTGCGCTCAACCGCTTCGCCGCCGCTGTCGTGCCTTCGTAATGCTCGATCACCCACACACACACACTCTCTCTCACACACACACACACACATACACACACACACACACAAGGAGGTGAAGAAGAAGAAGATGGAGCAAGAGCACTCTTCTATTGCACAAATGAGAGAATGAGTGAATTTTAGGTTTAGTTGACTTTTATATGAGCTTGCCCCATTCACACTTGGGCGCCCATACTTAGCCAACTAATCCCTTGAATGTTCCAGTTAGAGTGCGCCTCTCATCCGCGATCACTCTTACTCTTTTCCTATTGGACCGACAAGCCTGGTACCTGACTCTACCAAATAAATAATACAATGTCCGATGTAGGTTACAACGTCCGTCGTAGGTGATAGGGTGTCCGTGAGCCGTGAGGGTTAACATGCCCCCCTTCCTGATGTAGATTCCGTCCTCGGAAGCTATTGAGTTGAAGCTCTTTGGTCAAGGTGGAAGAGCATTTGAGATGAATGTCCTTAGCCTTCTTCAGTCACTGCAAAATCAAACAACATTGGCACAGTAATTGCATTCTCATAAGCGATAAAAAAGCATATGCAGTTTTAGGCAGACAAATTGATTGGTAACAGAATTTTAGACAATTTGTCAGCAATAAACATTAAATTGCAATATAATCAAATGCATAAACAGATGTAAAGGTAAAAAATTAAACAAGTCTGTGGTCGCTAATTTAACAAAAAATTACATTGAATTAAATGTTTGATACTAAGCAAATGTGCTGGATATTATGCTACCAATCACAATCAAAGCAGACAAACATGGATGCAAAAAAGATAAGGGGCAATGCTAATGGACAAGAAACACCTGTCTGTGTCGATGGTCGCGCTTGATTTGAAGAGTGAGTCGAGATAAAGATTCCATGAAGGTCCAAATCCTAACAACAGCAACACGCTCCTGTACACACTAGGAAACACAAGGAATACCTCTAGGAGGCACATCAGTGGGAAAAAAGAACTGTGCTAATCACTCAACTCTAAAACAGAAACACTCCTATTGTATTAATCCTACCTACCCTCCATCACTCGAGTGATGAGGATCAAAGGTGTTTTATGACATAGGTTTCTGTTTCAGTGTACCGAATGTGAATGTGTAGGTCTGGGCCAAATGTTTTGACTTTTATTGTGCATACTCATTTGCTTATTGCTCTTGCTCTTTATTTTTATTTTTTTTGTGAGTATAAGGCTTTATATATATAGATTCCCTAAGATTGGTGATTGAGAGGTCAGGGAAACAAGGTTGAGAGGGGAGTGAGTGAATGATGACTGTCAGCAAACATTCCCCCCTTCCTTGGGTAGATCATATCGTTTGAAATGTGCTCGTCACCCTTTGAAACCAATTGTTCCAGTCGATAATAGGTGAGGATTTTTGCCAGTATTTTTCTATTACCTTAGGTGCCTCATCGAGTTGCAAGGGTGGTAAGGTACTCTCCCATGATCGAACTTGAAGTGGTTCATCAGGTGATTCTTGAACACTGGGAGGTGTGGATTCCTTTGTAGCTTTATGGAGGTCCACTATTGTAGGTCGACGATGTGGAGAAGCTTTACCTCTATGGATGCATTACATGAGGAGCTAGAAGCTTCATGGGACTCCCACCTTGTTGAGCTAGGTAGAACAAATCGTTCTTTCTTTGGTACCCAAACTAGCTCCGGAGCGGGTGTGTAGCATTCTGTGATTTTTTTCTTTCCGCGATTGTCGATTTGTTTTGGAGCTACAGGAGTGGGTTCATATGGATCAGGTGACAGGTAAGAACACAATCGCACCCAAATTTGATCATTTCCTCGATAGTAGCCTTGGGCTTCCAATAATCGTTTAGGGATCCATCGCAACATTTTCTTACTTTTCTTGGAGCGAGTGGTACGTTTCTTACAAGGCTTCTGTTTTTTAGCACTAGTTATGGTCGCTAAAGAAGCTTTAGGGACCCACTTGTTTGTTTTTCTTGTTAGATGAGGATGAGTCTTGTCAGAAGCTATATGCATTGCTTGTAGCATATTTAAGGGTACAGGCATTTCATCCCCCTCGGGTGTTACCCATGTCGTCCCCCTATTCCCCCAAGTATCTATGGTTGCTGCTAGGTGGACCCAATCCACATTGTCCGACTCAGTCATCCCAGGTAGTACATCCATATAAGGAGAATCTTCCCCAACATCAGTGTCCGCTTTACACGTGTAACAATACTGCAATGGGGTCGAGTGAACTGTGGTGTCAGATCTATGATCAATTATAAACCTATTTCCTAGAGGATGTGCTCGACCCGTCACAAGATCCACTCAAATGAAGGAATCTTGGAACTGCAGGTAGACATGGTTTTTGGACCAGTCATGCACCATTTTTGCTTCCCTCATGAAAGGACGTCCTAAGATCATCTCCGATGCCATAGTGTGTTTGGAGAAATCCATAACAATGAAGGTAACTCGTATTTTATGTCCAAACACCTTGATCTTGAGATCTTCTAGCATCCCAATAGGTTTAACAATAGACCCATTGGCCATCTTCACTACTATGGTTGTGGTCGCAAGGTGAGGTGTTCCCATAGTTTCCCATCAATTTTTAGTCACAATGCTAACCCCAGCGCCACCATCAAGGATTCCCTTCACAGTTAATCCCTTAGTAGTGATTGGTATGGTCGCATTGGATTCATCACCCTCAAAGTATTGTCCCAACTTGTTAACAAGTATTTCTATAACAAGGGTCTCATCTAGGTTGGGTTGTGGATCTAAGTGTTCCTCCTCTGTTGGCATCTCCCCAGCTCCATCCATCTGTGCAAATTGTGGTAGCCCAAACTTTTGTTCTCCATTGAGGAAGGCTCGAAGACCTGAGACTAGCTCGGGGTCTTTATATAGTTTGGACATGATGGTGGTTCTAACTTCTGAAGACATGAAATCCATCAATTTTGCTATGTTTAATGGCACCTTTTGGCCTTGAGTCCCTTGACGTGGGGAAGATGGGATCTCCATTTCTTCGATAGGATCAGGTAGTCCCTCTGTAAACATTCTTTCCATCAAGAAGTGAGTACGCCCACTTTCCCATGACTTTAAGTCACTTTCTTCTTGGATGACACTAGGTATGTCCAAGGGTCTATGGACTTGGTGAGGTTGTTGTTGCGTAGGGAACACGGTGTCTGTAATCTGGATCTTCCTAGGTGCTGGTTCTAGATCCCTTTGGGTATCTTCTATCAAACTCCTTAATTGCTTGACTCGCTCAATCTCCTCTGTAGGTTTTGGGTAAGTTCCTATCTTCTTTTTGGATCCTGGCCATTGTGGCTCCTAAAGATCTTCCTTGTTGGTTTCTATGTTAGTGGTGTTTTGGTCTCCATGGTTTCACCTGAATCAGAATCTTCTTCAACGTCGTTCATATATACGGGGTCATCACCAGTCCCTATGTTAGTTTGTGAACTGGGGTCTGACTTCGCTGCTTTTTGCGATCTCTTTCTTCGTGTTTTCTTCTTTTTCTGAGATTGGGCAATTGATGCCGTGTCTCTTTCCTCAAGAATATAATTTTGTTTTTGGAGCATCGATCGTGTGAGTACGTTTACTGGTACCAGGGGTGTACTTCGTGATGGCTCCTCGGTAACTTCAATCAAGTTTAATGGCGTGATCTTCGGTGCATTTGGATTATTTGGACATTGGGCAATCAAATGATTTATGCCCCATCGATTACACATGAGTATCGGCATTGTAGACGTGCTCGCTTGATTGGTTTGCATTAGTGTGGCGTTCTTTTGTAGCCTAATAGGACACTCGGCTACACGATGTGGACCTCCACACTCATAGCATTGAAGAGGTGGTCTCTTAGTGGTGTAATTGATATTTTGGCCTCTTGCCGCAAGAGCAGCTACTTGATATACATGTTTGACTTGTCCGCAATAGTCCTCCATATAGTATTGTGGACTTTCTTCAAGCACATCCATCGCATAGGCGATATGAGGATCTATATCTTCTTCATAGCCTTCCAAACAAGAAATAGATTACTCACAACCCACTTGATTCACAGAAGTGATTCTCGGATGTGGTGGTTGCGGTCCTAGCACTGGAGGTGGTAAGGGTATTGTTTGAACAACATTTTCGGCCCAAGGGACCATATGTTGTGATGTTTGTTCAAGAGGTGGGGCCGGCATCAATGCAGGCACTCGAGGTGTGTTTGTCCATGCTAAGGTTGGTCTATTGGCCATCGCGCGCTTAAATACTATGCAATCCTTAGCTTGATGACCATACCTTCCACATGCATTGCAGTTCCCATTGAATTTTACTCTAAAAGGGCATTCACTGGTACTATGCGGTCCATAGCATACTGAGCACCATTGCTGCTCCCTTCTTGGATACATATGATTGTTTTGCGGAGCACGATTGTCTCTAAGACTCTCTTGAATAGCCTTGGTGAGATTTGCTAAAGTCATCTCAGATATCTTTGGCTCCTTAGCAATAGGCTTTAGGGTCATTGGCGGATGCCCCGATGCTTGTGAGCTAATAGATTTAGGCTTAACAGACACTCTTTCTCCTTGAATCATTAAATTATCCTCCAATTGGATCGCATTGGTGGTGACTGCTTTCCAAGTGGTGATACCTCTAATGACTAGACCATTGTAGATATCCTCATGCCGTAATCCCCTAATGAATCTATCAAGCAATTGGTTATTGTTGAAGCGCTCATTTGGATTACATCGAGAATTCAAATGCTTCAAGCGACTTATAAAGTCTCTCATCAACTCTCCTTCCTCTTGTTGGGCTTTTTGGAGCTCAGAAGCTACACCCCAAAGTACTCCCTCTCGTATGTATTCTTTTAAGAACAGTCTCCTAAAAGTAGGATAAATCGTTTTTTCTTCCACCCTTAGGGTTCTATACCAATCCCCAGCATTTACACTTAAGGTTAGGCTTAAAGCATTGCTCTTATGTAGGTCATTGTGTTCTCCTAGAGAATCGCATATTTGTTGAAACACTTCGATATTCTTTCTCACATCCCTGTCTCCACTAAATTTTTGTGTGAGCTTGGCTATTTGTAATGCCTTACTTCTAGGCTCTCTATTAGGCGTGTTACGCATATTCTCAGCAATAGATTGACCAATAGCTTGAGCAAATGTCGCCAAGTCAGCTAAGTGAGCAGGCACCGTGGGTGAAGGTGCTCCAGAGACTACATGTGGAGTAGGTATTGGCATTGGGCTTGGCGCATAGCAAGCCCTTGGGTTCCACCGTGGGTACGATGTTGTGCCATGTGGTGGTCCATACTTCATATGAGTGGCCCTAGGCATAGCAGACGTCGGATGTGACATGCTAATGCTAGCCGGTATAGTCCCATGGGAATAAGAACTTGTGTATTGTGGTTGTGGAGCATAGGTAGTTGAAACAATGGGAGGGGTAGGGACTACATGAGTGTGAGCCATAGAAGCATACGATTGGTACACACTTGTAGGTATTGTTGCAGGCATTGAGCTACCATGTAGTGGTGCTTTACTAACAAATAAGGTCCATGGTGTGTTTCTTGGCATGCCCATCATTTGGGTAGGCATGGTATCCGTGGTGTCATCCAGGGAAAGATGAGCTAAACTTGGAAAAGTAAATCTATCACTTGTGGGCTCAGATTGCATTGAGACCCCTGGGGAAACAACATATGGGGGATCGATGGGACTCACTGGGGAGTCTCCATTTGTAATAGAGTGGGTTGTTTCCCTTTGCCTGTGTCTAAAAATCGCATAGGACCCGTCGAAGGTATGTTTATTCCTCGATTTTTCCTCTCAGACTGGATAATCCTATGGATGACATTGCAGATCATGTGTTGTTGTTCCTCTAGACTAGTGGCACTAGATGTAGATTGTACAACTTCTAACCAACCCACATGGTATGTGTAGCCCATGTATAGGTCGGTCAAAGTCTCCGTGTGTAGGTCATATTCCCAATTTTCATTGAGAAATACCCCGTCCAAACTTGGTGTACTAGAGGGTTGCCGTGAGGTGGATGCAATGTTGCTTCCCGTGTTTTCACTTTTAGTCACCGCTACCTTAGAGGCGACTTTGGAAGGTGGTAGCTCGGTAGGGCCCTCATTAAATGAGGTAGGTAGAATGTCCACGTGGACACTCTGAGGGAGTGTGGGGTCTACAAGAGATGTGAATGGTGATTCTACTTCCCCACCCCCTTCGTTTACTTCACTAGCCGTAGGTTCAGAGCGCGTAGCTCTACTAAAAGTTTCCATCAAACGGCTAAAAACACTAGTTCCAGGTTGTTGGGCCCAGCTAGGCAGGGTTTCATTTGTTCCCTCGGGGCTTTGTGTAAGATGCTCTTCCATAATATCGTAGTCAGAGGAAGAGTCGCTAGCCGCTATATTTGGGTCTTGGGTTGCACTACCTTGGGTCCCCGCCGAGGGCGTAGACCCTAGCGTGGAAAGATATTGAGTACCCCCGTAAATCGAAGCACTAGCTAGTTGTTCGGACTCTAGCACACGACCAGAGCGTAGATACATGTGCTTTGGGTGCCCTACAATTGTCGGCAAGTACCCTCAAAGGTCACTTGCTTTGTTTTGTGGGTGTTTTGCACCCCGTTTTCTACTTGATTTTTTCTTGTTTTTGATGTTTTTTAATGTTTGATTTTTTTGATTAAAGTGTGTGATAGCTCGAAACGAGTATATCACTTAGAGAGTCGCTGTGTGCTTTACAGCACAATTTTCGGGCATCTGACGTTCTGTTGGTCCTCAAAAAATCAATTTTTAGCTACGTGTGAAGCTAAAATTTGTTTTTTTTTAAAAGACGACTGAGGCCTAGGCCTGAGCGTGAGCTTGGGCTTGGGTCTGGGAGATATTCCCGATCCCGGTCCTGCCTTTAAATTTTTTTTTTTATTATTATTTTATTAATTTTTTAAAAGGATAAGGTCGCCGCGGCCTGCGCGAGAGCGCACACACACTCTATCTACCTACTTCTAACTAATATACCTACTCTTACACACTAACACACTCTATTAACTCTCACTAATCTACTTCCTACTTACTGTACACAGAAAACTAACTACCTTAATACACAGAGAATAAACACAGAACCTTTGAAATCTCTATTAACAAAGAAAACTAACTACCTTAATACACAGAGAATAAACACAGAACCTTTGAAAACTCCATTAACAAAAAAAACACACAGTATAACACCAAATCCCTCTTCTCAACACACACACACACAGTCCTTCCTTACCTTTCCTACAATAGAAATTGCACCACGGAGAAGCACAGAGTGCTACTCGAGCTTCATGTATGGCATTCCCCGGCAACAGCACCAAAAATGTGCGCGTATGTCGCACGTGTCAATGCAAGGAACTTGCCGATACACCGTGTGCGAGCCACAAATGGCTCCAAGCACACAACAAGCCTAAACTAGTAAGCTCAAAGAAGGCGATGGTGTGTCACTCACCGCTCTACGCTTGCTTCGTGGAGGATTCCTCGCCGCGAAGAAGAAGGAGCCGCCGCTTCACCGCCACCGTCGTGCCTTCGTAATGCTCGATCACCCACTCTCTCTCTCTCTCTCTCTCTCTCTCTCTCTCTCTCTCACACACATACACACACACACAAGGAGGTGAAGAAGAAGAAGATGGAGATGGAGATGGAGCAAGAGCACTCTTCTATTGCACAAATGAGAGAATGAGTGAATTTTAGGTTTAGTTGACTTTTATATGAGCTCGCCCCATTCACGCTTGGGCGCCCATGCTTAGCCAACTAATCCCTTGAATGTTCCAATTAGAGTGCGCCTCTCATCGACGATCACTCTTACTATTTTCCTATTGGACCGACAAGCCCGGTACCTGACTCTACCAAATAAATAATACAATGTCCGCCGTAGGTTACAACGTCCGTCGTAGGTGATAGGGTGTCCGTGATCCGTGAGGTTTAACATATATATTTTCAATAATTTAAAGCATACGTATAATACTTACAAACTCATGTCGAAGCGTATCATAGTCTCCACTCCCTAGATGTGACGCTCCATGTTGGGAGGTGTTGTAGCATGACCTAATCGCAACCCACACAAAATTATCAAATCCGTGGATCAATAATCCGATTAGGGCATGAAAGCATGAGCATCGGATGAATAGAAATAGAGGATTCAAGAGATCACCTCTCCAATGCAAGTAGAGATTAGCCATGGCAAAACTAACTCTAAACCTACTCTAATCACTAATCAATCAACTCCTACACGCATCAAGTCCATCGAGGTCCGACTTACCATAGACTAGAAACCCCAAGCACACTAATGATAAGCACACACTAATGATAAGCACACACTAATTACCACATGTCAATCACCGCACTTCATCAATAGCTACACACATGAGGTGAATGGTGCTAGAGCTTCATAAAACCTATCTTCACACAAGCAAACAATAGGGCACACACACTAATTACAAGATTAAGACCCAACTTAATCAACCTGATTAGTGATGCTAAATATCACAAATCGAATGCTTGTAAAAGAATAGGAGTGGTTAATAGCAAGAAGTACATACCTTTTTCAAATCTAGAATAATGAAAGTGTAGTACTACTTCATGACATGATGAAATTGTAGAGAAGAAGTAGACTAATGAGAAAATAAGGATTAGATTAATCAAAAAGAGCTTACTCTAATTATAATGGTTAGCACTAGCCTCTTAAGCATGGACATTAAGCTCAAGGCTAAGCCATAGAGTGAACACGCAAGAGACAGAGATCTCTCAAAAGTGGATCCTCAAGAGTGGATACTCAAGAATGAAGCCTCCTTGCATAAAGGCTTCCTTTCCCCACAATCACTTCTACTATGCGTTTAAGCTTGAGCCCTCTAGCTACCATATGCAACTTTGGAACTCCAAGTGAGCCCAAGTCTTATACAAAGTGTGTTGGAAATATTATGCACAACCATAGCATATCTCCTGCTTTGATGCATATTCGATGTAGCATGTGTTAGCGCTGCTAACATTCCCCCCTTTCTAATTTGGCGCACGTCCTCGTGTGCCGGTGAAGCAAAACATGGAGACATGGTAGAAAGAAAGTCCATAGAAGAAATGTTGAGTTGCAAAACATAAGAACAAGTAATGAACATCAAAGGCCAACAAGGATACAAACATGAAGTACAATGAACAACCATGTAAAGTGAATTTTTTGCTTCTAAAAGATGGGTGAATCATAGTAAAAGACTAGACAATATGAAGAAAAAAAAACACCTAAACTATCGTGAAGATTAAACCACTTGAAATTTCCCTTTTATGGATGAAACACAAGCAATCAATTATGACCCTAAGCTAATGCAATTTCATAAACCTACTAACCTAAAAACTAGGTGACCATTCTTAATAAATCATTCAAGTCTATCATGTTTATGGGCTATAAAAAAAACTCCTAATCTATTAATACATTGTCAAAGCTTTTTGAAGCTCATGGAAGTTTTGTTTTTGTCATTTATAGGAAAAAGTAAATCATAACACAAGGCTTCCACCCAAAGGCAAGTCTAGGTACGACTCTCGGCTCATTGAACCCTCAAGAAGGTGTTCCAAAAGCCTACTAGCCTACCAAGGTGGCAACTAACCCCTATCAGCCCAGGGCATCGGTCTAGAGCTTTGACCAAGCGAACCAAGGTGATTCCCCTCACCTGCCAAGTGCCAATAAGGCTCCAGGCCTCACATAGACACAACATAACATAGATATTTTCTTGACACTTGTTTGCTTCATTGATTCATATTTTAGCACTTTTTTATTGCTTCCATTAGGAGATGCTTATGGCAATTGGACTAAGGGACTTAAAACCTAATCATAGCCCTATGTCATGTTAAATAATGAATGGAGTATTAAGACTATCACTAAGAGTTTAGAACTAATGAGAAATGAATCTACATTAACCTAAGGTCAAGGCCAATTACCTATGATTACACACATAAAACCTAATTTTTTAATGAGTTAATTTTCACAAAGCAAAATGTTGAAACTTTAGTATGCCTAGCTTTTGAATATGAAAAAACCATAGCTTAGAAGCAAAAATTACTTAAGCCAAGCATAGAGAATGGAGGGATGAAAAAGAGCAAAATCATCGAAGAATTACACATATTCATGTTCTTTGGCATCCTTGAGCAAGCATCCCCTTTGTAGAGAAGTCTTGATCTTTTTATTTGCAGAAGAAGCTTTTTGAAGCTAAGTGTAAACACAAGCTACAAAAGTCAATTATTAAAAGCCAAATGCACACAAAAAACATTAATTAAAACCTAAAGCTAGGGTCTTGCATACCCGAATTTGCCAAAGGAAAAAAACCCAAGGGAAAAAAGTACCTTTGGTTAAGCACATGATGCTCTTTGTAGCAAATTTATGCATACATATAAAAAATGAGAGAGAATGAGCTTGTTCATAAGCAAATTTTGCAATTTAAAGTCTCTCATGCATGATTCAAAATTGATTAGTTTCTAGCTCAATGACATATGGAATTAAAACAAGCCAAGAGCTGAAAATAATGCAATTTTGATGAATTGAAGTGGCTCTTGAAAGCCGAATTTTACAATTACAACTAGCTCACATGAAATTTTCAATTTAAGAGCAATGTATGAGCTAAAGATGACTTCAACTTGATGAATTGAAAATGAATGGCTCTCAATAGCCAAATTTGTACTTGAAAGCTCAAAAAGTTGGTTAAACACTAGCTCAAATGAAAAAATTTCACTTTTGACCAAGCTATGAGCTAGCATGTATACAAGTTCTAATTCAAATAATTAGAATGGCTCTAAGTAGCCAAATTTTGCAATTTTTTGCAATGCTGACCCCTTCTTGGATCAATGGAATCACACACATGCCACAACTCTTCAAAATGACTCAATTGTTAGCATGAAAGCATTTGAAAATTCAACACAAGCACTAAAAATCATGTTCAATGCTATCACATGGTCCTTCAAGATACCCAATTTAGTGCTATGCAAAGATTTTTGCATACAGAAAGCACCAGAACAGTTTTGAGCAATGCCAAGTTCAAATTATAGTGCATGCTTCATTCATAAACTCAAAAGGATACTGCTCTCCCATGTTCATCCAAAAAAGCTCAATTTTAGTGCTATGGAAGGTTTTTACATTCAATTCAAGCATTAAAATCCATAATCACATACCAAGCACAATCTCGGAAGCATCAATTTGTGTCCCTCATTCTTGCAGAAGCAATCTCATCAAAACTAGGCGTGAAAGAAGTTTATGAGTCAAACTTTTAATGCCATGCATGCAACATTCAATGATTATAAGTACATGCTCAATTAGCTCACAAAACAATACACAAACTCCAAGAGCATCTCTCCTTAGTGTAGTTATTCCAAAATTTTAGTAAACCACAAAATCCCAATTTTAATCCATTTGTCTTGATTGTGAGGCTAAATCCGATTTTCTTTGCCTCAAAGTCTCGACAGTGGTGTGTGATTGGGTTGAGGGTGGGAACACTCTCCGATGTCAAAAAATGCTAATCTTAAAATCTTTATTTATTTATTTTTTAAATTTTTTGCTCG
Source organism: Adiantum capillus-veneris (assembly GCF_014529385.1). Classification (NCBI taxonomy): domain Eukaryota; kingdom Viridiplantae; phylum Streptophyta; class Polypodiopsida; order Polypodiales; family Pteridaceae; genus Adiantum; species Adiantum capillus-veneris. The sequence goes on from NC_140931.1 coordinate 75,298,114, forward strand.
TGAAGACGAAAGACTACAGTGTGGGAGGAAATGGTGGGTGCGTGAGCATGTGCCTTGAAGGCGATTCACTTCGCATGCTGCAGCTGCAGAACTCGACAGCAGAGTTAGGTGTTCGATCAACACGCGTGATTGTGTGTGTGTTTGAGAAGACGACAAGGCGGGATCTGAGAGGTGCGGTGGGGTCAACAGTTGCACGTGCTTCTGTCGTGGGGTGCAGGCCAGCAATTGTGTGTGTCTGTGTCGTGTTGCGACAGCCATAGCGCGACTAGAGACAGAAACGGTGCGGCCAGTCAACCGATGCAGCATCGATTGATGACCAAGGCAGTGTGTGTGTGTGTGTGTGTGTGATTTCCAAGCCAGGCAAGGTCCCGAACATTGTGTGTGTGTGTGTGTGTGTGTGTGTGTGGTCCAACGCGGGGAGTGTTTGTGTGTGTTGAAAACGTCAAGCAGGCCTTTGCGAGCAGGGCGGGACCATGAGGAGCAGTCAAGTGGGAGAGTGTGTGTGTGTGTGGTCATGCCAAGCCAGGAGTTACGGGGCCACTGATGATAAGACTCCAGCGACTATGTCGAGTGTGTGTGTGTGTGTTTTGAGAAAGCGCCTTGAAGGCAGTTTGATTAGCAGGGGCAAGTGGTGTGTATTTGTGACTAAAGCCAAGCCAAACTTGGGTGTGTGTATGGTCGACCTGTATGCAGCCAAAGAGGTGGGTATCAATTTTTGTTTTAGTTTTTGTCTCGATAAGAGGTTGTTCCCACGACCTTAACATTCATCAATATGCAAAGCTTGACTCGTAAAGCCAACGAATTTTACATCAAGTAGCATACGTGTGTTTACTCAAAAAATGGTGTTTCATGCGATCCAGTCATGATTGCTTACCCAAATTTTAACTTGTGAAGCTAAGCCAGTCATTTAAACAATAATTTGAGTGTAAAATCATCCATTCCATGCCATTCTCCCAATGTGTTATCTTTCCTTAAAATGATCTCCACACATCCAAAACTAACGTTCAATTACTCAATCAATGATACAAATTCATTAACACATTGTCCAATGAGTAATTTCATCACTCTATTTCAAACCAATGTGCCATGCAATAGTATATTATTTAGGAACACATTCCTGATTATCTCATAAGGCAAGCTTAAAAAAAGTCAAAAGTGATTACAAATCAAGAATTGCTCACACAACAAAGTTTAATATTGTCCCTCAAGTACCAATTTGTATCCACTTTTCAATCATTTGCAATTTTGAATTGCTCATATCCACTTTCAAATCACTCAAATGTAATTTAGGTTTGTGAAGCTGCCCACATTTGATTCATATGGCATTCACCAATTACTATACCCCATTGGCATACATAGCAATAGTAGTTCATAAAATCATTTTCAATTGCGTCAATTGAATCATCTCAAGTCAATCATACACCCCAACTTTTAGGTTTAACAATCATCATAATTCATAATTGCTACCAACTATTCATCGGTAATTTGGATATCCAATGCCATTGAGTAGGCACACACACCAATGCCATTGAGTAGGCACACACACCCAAATTTAGGCCAAAATTTTATGCAATTCACCGATCTATTTCACATTGCAATGCACAATTTGCAAGTTCAATCAAGCATAATTGGATGCATGCATGCTCAATTTCTAAAAAATTAACACTATTTTTACCCAATCAAGCAATGCACACATTTAAAAATTAAGCACAAAATGATCAAATTTGGCTCAATTGGCAATGCATTTAGGTTTACACATAATGATTGCACACACTTTTCATGATCATTTCACAATCAAAAATCATTTAGGTGCTCGATCAAGCATAATTGGATGCATGCATGCTCAATTTCTAAAAAATTAACACTATTTTACCTAATCAAGCAATGCACACACTTAAAAATTAAGCACAAAATGATCAAATTTGGCTCAACTAGCAATGCATTTAGGTTTACACATAATGATTGCACACACTTTTCATGATCATTTCACAATCAAAAATCATTTAGGTGCCTTAATTGACCATCAATCATAGAAAATCAAGTGGTCTTGGATAGGCGCACACACTCAATCTTTGCCCAATTTTTTGGCAATTAGGCTTATCCAATGGTTGAATTTGCCTAGTATACACATCAATTACATGATTGCATACTCATATGCCATCAATTCCTATGCATGCACTCATTCAAGATTAGGTGCACACACACTTGAAATTTTTGACAGTTTTTTTCCCTCTTTGGTGCATGCATACACAGTGATTTTTATGCACACACATAAATTCTTGATGAGGATTAAGCATTATTTTGATACACACAAGGTTCATTAGTCACAATTTGACTATCAATTTCATTCCAAGTGAATTAAATTAGGTACAAAGTGTAGGTCAATTTGTGTTACACACCTAATTTAGTAAATAATTAGCAACATTGAACCTCATTAATCAATCAAGAATTGACATAACAAATGAGTGCACTTACATCGTAATTACACTCCAAGCTATTCCTTTGCTTCCATGCGAAGATACATCATTGCACACACAAATCTGTGCACCATCAAATCGGCTCCAAAATTGACCATCGTAGGCCAAAAATCAAACACTCAAATCATCAAATTAGGCATAAAGTAGCACAATTAATTTGATTAGTGTGATGATTTCACCTCTAAAAAGGGGATTTAACATTCATTATACTTCAATGTTAGTGGTTAGGTTGGAAAAGTTAGTCAACAATTAGTAAAAATTAGCATGAAATTAGTACAATTAGCATAGAAATGAAGCGACATTAGCAAGGGTTAGTGTGAAATTAGTGAAATTGGGGGTTTGGGGTATTCATAACTCAACATTAGCATCAATTTCTTGCACAATCATCATCAAATCACACCAAAATTGAGTTACACACACTCAAAAACTGAGAAATCAGTAATGAAATTACTATATTCTACACATCTAAACTCACTAGCTTAGGTTACCGATCCCCGGCAACGGCACCAAATGTTGGGAGGAATTGTAGCATGACCTAATCGCAACCCACATAAAATTATCAAATCCGTGGATCGGCAACCTAGCTAGGGCATGGAAGCACGAGCATCGGATGAATAGAAATAGGGATTCAAGAGATCACCTCTCCAATGTAAGTAGAGATTAGCCATGGCAAAACTAACTCTAAACCTACTCTAATCACTAATCAAACAACTCCTACACACATCAAGTCCACCGAAGTCCGACTTACCATAGACTAGAAACCACAAGCACACTAATGATAAGCACACACTAATTACCACATGTCAATCACCGCACTTCATCAATAGCTACACACACGAGGTGAATGGTGCTAGAGCTTCATAAAACCTATCTACACACAAGCAAACAACATGGTACAGACACTAATTACAAGATTAAAGACCCAACTTAATCAACCTAGTTAGTGATTCTAAATATCACAAATCGAATGCTTATAGAAGAATAGGAGTGGTTAATAGCAAGAAGTACATACCTCTCTCAAATTTAGAATAATGAGAGTGTAATACTACTTCATGACAAGATGAAATGTAGAGAAGTAGACTAATGAGAAAATAGGAATTAGATTAATCAAGAAGAGCTTACTCTAATTACAATGATTAGCACTAGCCTCTTAAGCTTGGACATTAAGCTCAAGGCTAGGCCATAGAGTGAACACTCAAGAGAGAGAGAGAACTCTCAAAAGTGGATCCTCAAGAGTGGATACTCAAGAATGATGCCTCCTTGCATAAAGGCTTCCTTTTAAAGGCTTTCCCCACAATCTCTGCTACTATGGGTTTAAGCTTGAGCCCTCTAGCTATCATATACAACTTTGGAACTCCAAGTGATCCCAAGACTTATAAAAAGTGTGTTGGAAATATTATGCACAACCATAACATATTTCCCGCTTGATGCATATTCGGTGTAGCCTGTGTTAGCCACTGCTAACACTCCACCAGACTCCAAACATGCTCTGGCTGCATCTCTCTATTGCTGAAATCTCTTAGGATTGTCTTGTGTCTCTCGTGCAATCCCTGTCCACTCCTCCGTGTCCAACCATGCCGGTGTGGGACTGTCGGCATTGTACATGTTTCTCGCCTCTGACCAACGGTGTGACTTTGTGGCCTTTTCCACGCTCAAAATCCAGGGGTTTGAGACTGGATCGTACCCCTCTGCCGGCCTGTACTCTCTGTGAATGCATTGCCTTGACGATGTAATTCTTTCTTTCAAGATCAAGGTTATCCCAAACCTCCATCACAGAGTGACTAAACCAAATCGTACAGAGTTGTTGAATCCTCTGTCGCATGGCCTTTCCGACCCTATCCGCCACAAGAGCCCCATCCTTGCTCTTGTACACCTTGCTAGGATCATGCTCATGTGATCCCCAAGGTGTACATGGTGTGCCAATCGGTGAACTATCTACTAAAGAGAGTGGTGGACGCTCTCTCAGTGGTGTGGACGCATCGGTAGAACCTATACCACAGCAACCACCATCGCCAAAATGACGCCTAGCTCATCTCGAGGATGAACCACCCGTAGGCGGCACACGAGTCCTAGGTATAGGGGGCACACTAGACTGAGGCTAACACCACTATCGAAAGTGGCCCTTTGTTCATCGATCCGTTGCACTCTGAAGTGTTTTCCTTGCGACCACAAAGCTCCATATTTGTGATACTGCAACCACAAAATTAAAATAGACTAAAATTTTTCTACTCAACGTGAAAGAATTGAGATGCCTTTATCTCAAGGGTAAGTCTGGGTAATCTCTCTGAAGCGTTAGTTGATCTTCCCACGTTGCGTCTTCTTTTGGGAAATCCTTCCACTTGACTAGATGTTCAATGATGTTTCTATTTCTTAGTTTTCTTTCTTGCATCTCAAGAATGTAATCAAGTTGTAGCTCAAGAACACCTTGAGTAGGAATAACAACTTGTTCTGCATCTACAAAATGATCGGGATTGGGAATATAGGGTTTAAGTAAACTCAAGTAAAAAACATCATGAACTTTAAGGTTTGAGGATAATTGCAACTTGTAAGCTTGATCACTTACAACCTTTATAATCTCATAAGGTCCACAGTATCTTGGACTAAGCTTCTTGAATTTTCCCAAGGATAGATTACTCCTCTTGGGTTTAACCCTGAGAAATCCTTTATCCCCTAACTTAAAATTTCTTTCAATCTTTTCTTGTCTGCATAATGTTTCTGTCTATCTTGAGCTGCTTGAATATCCTTGTGAATTGCTCTATTATGCGCTTCCATGTCTTCTAACATTTGTTTTGAGGCCTCCACTTTAATAGTTGGATCAGAAAATTTCAGTGGAGCTATACACTCTTGTCCATAGAGTGCCTTGAATGGTGACATTCCTATGCTTCTATGATCAAAAGAATTATAAGCATATTCTACTAAAGGAAGATATTGAATCCATTTCCTTGGCTCTTGTGAATAGTAAGCTCTAAGAATATCCTCGATTACTTGGTTTACCCCTTTCAATCTATCCGTCAGTCTAAGGATGATATGTTGTACTAAAGCATAGCTGAGTTCCATTTTCTTGAAAAAGAGAAGTCCAAAACTTTGAAGTAAACTTCACATCTCTATCACTGACGATTTCTCGCGATAACCCGTGAAGTCTAAAGATTTGCTCGATGAAAACTCTACTGATGTCAGAAGCACTGTAGGTTGTCTTGACAGGTATCAAGTGAGCCACCTTAGTGAGAATATCGACAACCACAAATACAGAATCGTAACCTCCAGCAGAAGGTAATCTGGTGATAAAATCCATACTGATAAACTCCCATTTCATTTGAGGTATATCAAGAGGTTTGAGTTGCCCGGGAAGCTTGATTCGTTCAGCTTTAATTTGCTGACAAGATAAACATTGTTTTACGTAACGAAGAACATCACCTTTCATTGCTGGCCAAAAATAACTTCTTCTGACTGCGTTCAAGGTCTTTGCATACCCTGGATGTCCAGAAGTCGGGCTATCATGAGCCTCAAATAAAATTGCTTTCTTTAGTGCTTGATCCTTAGGTACATAAAGTCTTTGACCAAGATAAAGAAATTCCCCTTGAAGAGAATAGTCTTTAGCCAGTTTAGAAGTTACTTTAGATATTTTGCCTTGTTGAATCTGCACTAACAATTGCTAATACTCTGGGTCATTTGAAGAAGTTTCTCTAATCCTTTCCAGAATGATTGAGTATAGAGATAGCATTGAGGAAAGACTTACGAGTGAGTCCATCTGCAACTACATTGTCCTTCCCAGGTCGGTACTTGATATCAAAATCGTACTCTTGAAGAAGTTCAATCCACCTCCTCTGTCTCATGTTGAGGTTGGGTTGCGTAAAGATCCACCTTTAGCTCTTGTGGTCGGTAACTATCTGAATTTTGTGACTCAAAAGATAATGTCTTCATAGCTTCAATGCATGGATGACAGCGAGAAGTTCTAGATCGTGAGTCGGATAGTTCTTCTCATGATTTCTGAGCTTGCGAGAGGTAAAAGCTACTGATCTCCCTTCTTGAGTAAGAACTCCTCCTAAGGCAAGACTGCTGGCATTGGTCACAAATTCAAAATCCTTACTGAAATCTGGAAGCTTTAGAACAGGAGAAGACACTAAATATCTCTTTAACTCTGCAAAACTAGCTTTGTGCTCTTCTTTCCAATCAATTTGGATTCCTTTCTTTAGAAGTCCCGTCAAAGGTGCTGCAATAACAGCATAATCTTTAACAAAAATCCTGTACCACCCTGTAATTCCAAGGAATCCTTTGACTTCACTAACAGAAGAAGGTTGAGGCTAGTCCACTATATCCTTGATCTTCTTGGGATCAACTAAAATTCCATCGACGGATATAATGAAACCTAAATAACTAACTTGGGGAGTACAGAAAGTACACTTGATTTCCTTAGCATAAAGCTGATGCTGACGTAGAATTTCCAACACTTTTCAGACATGTTCTTCATGCTCTGCTTCATCTTTAGAGTAAACCAAAGTATCATCAAAGACTAGGAAAAAGTCATCCAAGTAAGGATTAAAGATATCCTGCATTAGTCGATTGAAGCTTACAGGTGCATTAGTAAGGCCAAAGGACATAACTGTGAATTCATAATACACATACTAGTATTAAAAGTTGTCTTCGGTATGTCTGATTCTTTGATTCTGATCTAATAATATCCTGACCAAAGATCAATCTTTGAAAAGATCTTGGATCCATGGAGTCTATCCAACAATTTGTCAATTCTCGGAATTGGATACTTGTTCTTGATAGTCACTTGGTTAAGTTTATGATAATCTATGCATAGCCGCAAGGAGGCAAGCTATTGGTCTCCTTGTAGGATACTCGTTGTAGGATACTCCTTGTAGGATGTGAACCTGTTTCTAACAGACCACACAAGATGTCAGTACCAGAAGCTATAAAACTTAAAGAACAGCTTAGGCAACTGATCGAGCAAGGGTTGATTAGAGCTACTACTTCTTCTTGGGGTGCACCGGTTCTTTTTCAAAAGAAGAAGGAGACCAATAGCTTGCCTCTTGCATTAAGTAGTTCTACTACTAGTCTACTTGTAGGATACTCATTTAGCTTTAGCTTTCTCATGCATCTAGGAGATAGAAATGAATGCGTGCTTCCACAGTCTATGAGGAATTCAACTTTATCACCTTGGCGCGTTCCAGGAGCTTGAATTACGGTGAACTGCTGGCGAGCACTTGGATTATCTATGGTAGCATGCAACACTGCCCTTTCATCTGCTTCATATCCTACAATCGGTTGTCCAACTGCACCACGTCCTCATCCTCTGCCTCCTCTTCCTTGTCCTCCACGATTGTTCGATTGACCTCTACCGTTGGCATTGAGAGGTACTGCATTTGCACCGGATGCACGAGTCTTCTTAGGACATTTGTTTTTGTAATGGCCGTACTCTTAGCCTTCATATCAGCACACATTGGGAAATTTGGTAGCAGTTGAAGTAGCTACCATAGGACGATTCTGATAAGCAAGGTTTGTCGGTCTGTTATCCCAATTATTTGGTCTAGCCCTCTTTGCTAAGTGATTTCTTCTGCCTGAGCAGCTTTCATGATCTCCACAGCTAATGGCTTGGCTCTTAACAAAGCATCTTGCAATGTTGCTAGTCTAAGAGCTTCCAATCTACTGTTCAATGGTTCAATGAGACCTTGGTAGAACCTAGCCACTTGTTGTTCCAAGGTCATCTTTGGCGCATATCTTTTCAGAGTCACCAACTTGGAGTAATACTCCTCTACAGTCAAGGATAGCTGCTTGAGTGATAAAAACTCGTTCATTTTGATGGCCCTATGAGCTGTAGTGTTTGATCAGTGCAGTCTTAATTTCTTTCCATGACTGAGAAGATCCAACAATGTCGGAGTCCTGGCAATGTTGTTTCCACCATATTTTGGTGTCTCCGGTAAGTCGGAACATGGCAAGCATAGTTTGATTCTACGGATGAGTTCCCGCAGCTTCAAAATAATCCTCCATGGCCTCGATCCAAACCTCTGCATCTTGTTCCACGTCAACCCCTTCACCATTGAAGTTGGGGGGTTGCGCTTTCTTGAGAAGAAGTTTTTTCTCCTAAACCACGGTATAAAGAGCAGAAGGAGGTACCAACATGATTTCATTAGATAGGTAGCGTGACAAATTTAAAGACTTCTCACACGACTAAGATTCAACTTCAGAATAGACACAAGATCAAGATACTCAATTCAAAAGACTTGGTTCTTTATTCATAAAGTGAATATTTACAAGGATAGCCTTACAAAAAAGGCTTAGGGTATCTCATCCTACATTATTACAATTTTCTACGGCATCTAAAGAATCCGCAGAGCTGGCTGACTTGGAATATGGTGATACAAACGATGGGTGTTTGTAGTCACATTTCTAAAATCTTCTAACTGATTGGTATAATAGTTCCAATACTCATTTGAAATCGGGAAGTAAATTACAAGATCCATATTCTTAGGGGTATTCTTAGGAATAGAAAAAGTTCTGATCCTTCGAATGGAATTAACTCCACCACTTTCTCCCATACCCATTTGTTCAGGGGCTTCCCCGTGCCTTCTGGATAAGTAGGAACGGTGATACTCGAGTTTGTACCCAAGAAGCAGTACAGTTAAACTACTCTCAATTCCTCTGCCCAGTGTAGTTTCTTTAAGTCCGTGGTAAGACATCCCAGCTTCCAAGCATTGATGTAATAAGTCTCACCTTCATTGCTCCATTCGATCTCCCAGCCTTTATCTATCCAAGTCGAATGAGGAGTGGAGCTTTCATCAGTAGCTCCATCACGCTCCGTTGGAAAAGATAGTTTGGAGAACGACAGGCACTCTCATAAATAAGCTCAAAGACTTGGAATTTGCGATATTCAACCACAGGATCTTCCTGAAATATCGACGCATAAGCCTTGGATTAGCTATCCAATTTTTTTTGTTCTTAAATTTTCAGACAGTACGAATTTTTTTTTCCAAATCAACCTAGGCTTTGAACCCTAAGCTCTGATACCAGTTGTGAGGTCCCCTCCCCGTCTCCCTTGATGGAACTGGAGGACACCTGACAGTCGCTAGATCCTATGCGGAAGCAAAAAAATTTGGTTAAGAAGAAAACCAGTGGATGGTCTCTCATCACTTAGTGAGTTGAGTCCAAGCCACCAGTGAAAGGAGTCTAGCTCCACCCCACAGAGGAAGTGTAACTACGTATTATCGAACCTATTCTCATCTTCTAGGAGGAGAAGTAACCTCGGTGCCTTTTTCCCCGTGGCTTTCAGAGGCACGTACACTGAGTTCCTTCCGCTCTGGCGTAATGAGATATCTAATTTCATACTCTATTGCATAGGGCGGAGAGTTCTCGATTGATTGAGACCACCCATCTCGTAGGCTTTGGCAACCTGAGCCAAGCCCCCACTTTCCTATTTACTTCAAACTTATATTTAAATAAAACCTTTAAAATATTAATGTCGTTGTCTCAATTGGATTTCCAACATATTTCGGGGAGTTTATACATTCCTAAAGTTATCGTAATGCAATGCTTATGTAAAATACAAAATAAAATCCATCCTACCTCATGAATTTCCTCTTCGATGCCTCGTGAGATGGCTGGATTTTCCTCTCTCATCGGTGCTTTACCATTGTTTGCCATGTTGCTAGTTCCTGCCTCGCGGTCATTAGCACCACCAAAACGTGTGCTCTTGGGGGCCATATCTCACTACTTTGGGTTAGAAAAACTCCGAGCAAAGAAGGGTTAAAATATGGTATCAAGTAACCATATCAACAATGATTAGGCATCCATAAGGATTAGAAAAAAGAGTACCTAATTGTGAGTGTGCGGATGCGGTGCGCGTGCGCGTGTGCAGAGAGTGCGAAGGGGAGAGAGGAAGAGAGAGAGAGAACGACACGAGATGTGAGTGGAGCTCCCAAATCTCACTGTGTGAGCACCATGTGAGAATGTAAGTGAGAACTCCTTATTCTTTGTATATATAAAGAATAAGGAGATAAATGTGGGCAGTTAGACACTGGCCGGCGGACACGGGCAAAGCACGGTGAGGCACACCGCCTTTATCTAACATTCTCCCACTAAAGACTCTATGCCGATAAGTGGCGAGAAGACTAGCCTAATACTAGTATATACAAGAGGTGAGAGAAGACGACTCTCCACCTATGCCCACTGGCTCACTCCAAACATGCTCTAGTGTAGATGTAGCATGCATACCACTAGGGCTAGATCTACGATGACACTCATGATGCAAGTATTGAGTGACGACCTGCATGCCCCACAATGCACAATGCCAGTGTCAGTCATCGCACGACTGACAACTTCCACTGCAAATGCACCAACCGCATAAGCAAGATCAGGTCTCAAAACCAAAAGGTCAGACATGAGAGACCCGAAAGTCGACAAAACATGCACTATGTGTGCCAAGCTATCCCTGTCAGCAACCTCAGTGCCATATGCATCCTTATCAGGAACCACCTCACTATGCATCACCATGTCAACATCATCTGGCAAAGGCATGTCTGCTGAGAATGACTGCAAAACAAAAAATCAACACCACTACAATCACACACAGCTGTCTGAAGGACATTGTCACCCTCAAACGTGTCAGACGCATCATAGAACAATGCATCGGTCTCTAGCTCAATTGATGTCACCTCAACTGATGACTAACAAAGCTGTGCATCCCCAAAGATACCACTGTCTGTGCAAACATCACCACAAGACAAATGTACAACTTGCTCTCCATGCAACACATGCGCAAAAGAGACACGCCTCGTCTCTCGCTCCAAACATGGCTGCAAATACACAGAGACTACACTGCCTCGTGTGTCAAAAATATGCAAGGGGTATGCCAGACCACTCCTAGCACCTCTGGCTATCACCAGTGATCCCTATGCATTTTAAATGAGACTCTGACTGAGTCCAGGTACATAATGTACATCTCGTAGCGTAAGCAATGCACCGCTAGGTAAAGACATGCAGACATCTCCAGCACCCTCTATGTCATATGCTGAACCATCAGCAAATTGCACACAACCAAGTCTCCCACTAGAGAAAGAGCAAAAAAAATCACGACATGGCGTCACGTGAAAAATTGCATGCTCGTCTAGTAGAAAACGCGTAAACAATGTGCTATCCCAAGACACAAAGTAGTCTGAAGGTAAGCTAGACTCAAGTGACATGCTCGTCACATGCATACTCTCTAGCATTTGTCCTCATAGTAGCACCATGCATCTACCTCATACGCCTGAAGCAACGGCGCCTAATATGCCCCTTGTGGCCACAATACCAACACGTCAATCGTCGTCAACAAAAATCGTCTCTCATGGCCATGCCAAACAATGGCAAACAATGCTCAAGATCACAAAACTCTCCCACCTGAGAGCAAACCACTATCTCAAGCAGACAAAGTGAGGAAACTATTAAGCTCACAAACCTCTACAACATGCAAACAAATTTGACAAAATTTTGGCAGAGTCTCCCTTGTAACTGGAGCAAAAACTCAACAGTAAAACGCAAATGGAGACAACACAAAATGCACAAATGGCCAAATCTGGGAATGTAGTCGTCCAGAATCACCTCACAAAGTTATACATAGAGCAAGCACGCTCTAGTCGGAGTACCACTCAACGGAATATTGACAAAACCTGTCAACTTGTCTGCATGAACAAGCTTCAATGGATGCACGTATACAAGTGCTCAACTGTGAGCATCAACCATGCATCCAAAATACTTAGCCATGATGGCTCCACATCTCCACATTTGTTCCCACATAGAGTATACATCAACACAAAATCATGTGCCAAGAAATTGCATACGGATGTGCCTTAGTCCAAGAACCACATACCAAATCAACAATTGCAAGTTAAATCAGCACCCAATGGACTCCACAATGTGACGTACATATCCCCAGACGCAATCTACACAAGGATTTGCAGTATACAAGCCCTTAACTGTCAAATCTTTTGTGTTTAAAAAAAATTGCAGGTTGCTGCAAAAAATTTAGAGATCAGAATTTCAAAATTTTGATATCACCATTACATCCAGAACGTTGACAAACCCCTAGGGTAGACCCCTAGATCATATTGATCTGAGTCCAAGTGGGCAAGATATGCCAAAAAAAAACACTATTGTCGGCTCAAAAACGCAACAAAAACTTGCTGCTGTTGCAAAAATTTCAGAGGTAAAAATCAGCTCAAATGGACATCACCATTGCGTCCGGAGCGTGCTAAAACCCCAGGTTACACTCTGACCTTGCATAAATCACATTCCGTATGCAAAAGTTATGCAAAAAACATTGTTTTTGGGGTTCGAAAAATGACCTGCACAAATGAAAATCTACATTCTTCCTGCAAATATGATTGCAAAAAAGCAGACACACTTGCAATACACTCTTCCCTCAAGCTTGGGAATGTCCCTCAAGCTTCCATGACCATAGATCTGGTGATTGCTCACCGATCTCAAGCTTCCATCGAGAACAAGCTCACCATAGCCAAAAGCTCACTTCTCTGTAGCACTCCATCTGTCGTGAAGCCAAAGCTCTGATACCAATTGTGAGTGTGTGGATGCGGTGCACATCCGCAGAGAGTGCGAAGGGGAGAGAGGAAGAGAGAGAGAACGACACGAGATGTGAGTGGAGCTCCCAAATCTCACTGTGTGAGCACCATGTGAGAATGTAAGTGAGAGCTCCTTATTCTTTGTATATATAAAGAATAAGGAGATAAAATGTGGGCAGCGAGACACTGGCCGACGGACACAGGCAAAGCACGGTGAGGCACAACGCCTTTACTTAACACCAATCTTCCTCATAACAATACTCTACATCTAGGAGAGTGCAATGAAATGCTTTTAAGCCATAGCTTTCCTCAAGTAGAAGTTGACTTGAGTTATGGATAATCACTCATAAACTTGTGTAAAGCAACATTGACAAGGGGGAAACTAGTTAAGATTAATCGACATGCAGTTATGCACAAGTGATTTACAGTAAAAGAATTCTTTCCCTAATTAAGTATCTAATGTTACATAGAAAGGAGGGTAATTCTTCCTTAATTAGTCACTTGACCATGAATGAAGAAAACAAGCTTACCATAAACACACATGCATAATCTTTCCATAATATTACCATAACCACATCTATCATATGCAATATAGGAATCACATCGATGCATCACTTTCGGCTCATCATTACTATGCACAATGTATGCCTATAACCATTCATAGACTTGGGTAAAAGAGAGGATCAAAATCTACTTTACCATGCATAAATATGTGCAATTAGATTAGTGTAAATAGAACTCTAATCATACATAATCTTTAATGCACAAGGGAACATAATCGTGCAGAAATTTAATGCTTGCACAAAGAGAGATTGATTCTTCCCTTTAATCATGTATTAACTAGAGTATAGGAGGGGAGATTAATTCCTTCTTAATCCTGTACTAATATCACATAAGTGGGTAGGAAACAATTAAACATTAATTATGCATAATTAAGAGAATTTAGATCTCCTTGAGAGATTAGGGTAACTTTAGTGCTCCTTAGTCCGGCAAGGAAGGGAATGATCAATAGGTAAGAATCTATTGATTATCAACCGCATTAAAAGACACTAGGGAGTAGAAATTTTGATGTAACCAACTAGCAGAAATAATAGAATAGGGTAGGCTCAACATAGGTCCTTCAGAGAGAAGAGGCTATGGAGCAATCAAAGTAACATAACTTGAATTGATCACCTTGATTAAGCCTCTTTGTGTATGCTAATTGATGTAAGTAAGCTCCTCCAATGGAAGCTCCGGTAGCAGCACTTTCTTGTAAGACTTAGGGATCGTGTGTGCCTAGAGAGGGGTGAGCTACACTTATATAGGCGTCCCCCTCAAGGAGGGTCGATCTCTCTTGCTATAGATGGATTTAGAAGGTTTACACACACACACACACCTCCAAGTGCCATGCCAAGTGTGGGATTCTCTAGTGAGGTGTCCTCACTTGCCCATTCCACTTTCCTATGCTCCTTCTCTCTCTCTCTCTCACTCACTCACAATCTGAGTCCTACAAGAGGAGGTAGCACTAGCTTCTTGCTATAATGAGGGGGTGTGGTGCTCCATTGCCCACACCTCACTCTTTGGTCCATGCTCTACCCTATCTAGGCCATGCTTAGCTCCCATACTACACTTTCCATGCCTAACCTAACACTTGTCACAAGACTAGCTATACACATGACCCATGGCCATACATGATGGGACACATGCCCATGCATACCCATGACCATGCATGCACATCCACATTCACCATACATACCTTAGAAAATACTAACCTTAGGCTAGTTAGACTTATATTAACCCAAATTCACTTTCCTCTCCGAGCCACAGTGTGGGCTCTCCATTGCAACTCTCATCACCACAATTTTGGAGCATCGAGAGTCACTCATCAGCCATACACATAATACATCATATGTAACTTTGGTCCCATAGGTCACATTTGACCTCCGAGGATGATAATAAAATCTCTATCTCTCTCTCTCTCTCTCTCTCTCTCTCTCTCTCTCTCTCTCTCTCTCTCTCTCTCACACACACACACACACACACACACACACACACACACACAAGTGTGGTAGATTGTTTACACCATTTCCCTCTTGAATAACAGGTCGTGAGTTCAACTCTCCTCATCAGATAGATATTTAAGGTCTTTTGGGATAGTTTCCTACAACGTTAAAATGATCTTCTTCTTCTTATTCTCTCTATCTAAAAAGCTCACTCTGAAAACTCTTTTCGGAGCGAGCTTTGGCCAGATGAGAAAAATCCTAAACAAGCTTGCTCCATTCCAATCTCCTACATTTTTTTATACCATGGACATGCCTTATGGCAAAACATTCTTTGGTACAAGAACAAATAAATTTCTTGGAAGCTAAACATTTAGTTTTCAATGGTGTGTAATATTGCAATTTTGTTATCCATAACTTTTTCTCAACTATTTAATACACATTGGTGCTTGTTTGAAATCCATACAAAGAGAATCTTACCATATACATGTGGTAGTGATGTGTGTGACCACATTTAGAACCGTCGGGGCATTTTTTTCCCTCTTCAAGAGGTTTCTTCCCCCGTGCATTGTATATACACCCACCATTCTAGGGCTAACTATCTTTCCATTGCACACTAAGTAAAACACTCTCTATTGTGTGCCTTGAGCTTCCTTCGTCTTCTCCAACCTGTGTGTGTTTTCCTGCAACCTAATTCCATTAATTAGTATCAGAGCAGGTTGCGTCCTCCCGGGCTTAGTCGCCAGTAGCTCCAACACACGCCTGCCTACTTTCTCAAATTTCTGATTCGGGCTCATTATGGCCTCCGTTTCCAGTCAGGAAGTACTACACATGCTATTTTGTCATTTTGTGCAGAATTTCTATCAGTGCTGTTTTTTGCATAACAGGTCCCTTACAGTCTTCTACGGTTTGTGCTATATAGCACGTGTTGTTCCCACTCTATTTCTCCTCTTTTCGAGTAGTTTTCACATCAGGTGTAGGCATTCGTCATAGCCGACAACAACACAGATGTGTTCAAGATGTTTGCTGTTGAGGGCAGGACAATTATCCTATGTGGGCTTACATGATGCAACATGTTCTTGTGTCAAAGGGTGTTTGGAATATTGTGCAGGACATTGATGTACGTCCTAGTTTTGAAGATGTAAGCGATGTTGAGGATGTTGCAGGTCTTGCTGCAAGGATTGTTGCTGTTAGAGTTGTTTTGCCAACGGTAGAACAAGCTCATTGGGATGTAAAAGATACGCAAGCTCATGCATTGATTGCATTGACTGTGAAACACACTATTTCTCCCCACATTTGTTCAACAAAATTTGCAAAACAAGTTTGGGATATTTTGGCTGGTCTTTATGCAAGTGGCGATGAGGCAAAAATTGCATTACTGCGTAAAGAGCTGGAGTCGAAGATTATGCATGAGGACGATGATATGGACACTTTCCTTGCTGGTGTCAAGGATATCAATGAGCAACTTATTTCTGCAAGTGAAGTCATTTCAGAAAGTTCCCTTGTAGAGACTATTCTTGATGCCTTGCCAGATTCTTACCAGACTTTTGCTAGTACTTGGAGACTTATGACTTAAGGAAATCCTGAAGTTGTCAAGTCTGATGCATTATGCACATTGCTATTGCAAGAGTCGCTTTCCAAAAAAAACAGGATTAGACAGCGTGCAGTTGAACATGCCTTAATTGCTGCTCAAAGAAAAGGTGGTAATAGCAATGCAGCCACTTCTTATGGTTCTTCTGTGAGTGGAAAATCACTTGCTCCTAATGTTTCTGCTGGCAGCAATTTGTTTGGAAATTCTAGTGGTAAGGGCAAAAAGAAGATGCGTTGCCATTATTGTAAAGCTAATAATCACTTCATCGAGCAATGCCCTAAGTTGAAGGCCAAAAAGGCTAAGAAGAAAGAGGGTGGTTCCAATGCAAATGTTGGTTCCACTACAAATGCAACTATTGTTGAGTCTACTGTGAAAGGAAACTGTAATGCTGATGTTGATGTAGAATGGGATTTTAGTGCAGTGTACTTATAATCCTGATGTCCATGATGCAAGCATGTCAGTTGCTACAGATTCACATGTGTAGTATTTTGACAGTGGTGCTACAAAGCACATTACCTCACATCATGATTTGTTCACCTCTCTTGAGTCTGTCCCCCATGGGAATTCAATTACTTGTACCAACAATACCTCTTATCCGGTTCAGGGAGTTGGAAAGATTGTGCTTACTATTGCAAATGGAAATTCTTTCACACTTGTTGATGCACTTTATGTACCTGGGATCAAGAAGAATCTTTTATCTGTATCTGCACTCACTAGACTCGGTCATGTAGTCAAATTTGTGGATGACAGATGTATTGTACATGATCTCGATTTCGATGATGAAATTGTTGCATCTGGCATTCTATGTCGTGGGCTGTATAAGCTCACTTTGTATGACAAGTGTGGGCAGAATTTTGCAAATGCAGTTGTGGATTTAAAGGCTATTTTAGATGCAAAACTTTGGTATGCACGTTTTTGTCATCTAAATTTTGCTAGTTTACTGCGTTTAGAATAATCTGATATGGTTGCTTCTTTGCCACCTCTTGAAGCACCTATCAAACATGTTTGTGAAGGTTGTATTTTGGGTAAGATGCAGCGTTCTAAGTTTCCAAAGGATGGTTCAATTAGGGCCACATGCAGGTTGCAGCTTGTGCATACTGATGTTTGTGGGCCCATGCAAACTCTGTCCTTGGGCAATTACCTTTAGTTCATGACTTTTATTGATGATTACTCTAGGCATGCATGGGTGTATCTGCTTAAGGCAAAGTCGGAAGTTTTCATGTGCTTCAAACAATTTCTGGCTACTATGGCTGAAAGTGTCTCGAAATGTATTATGGGCACCCTCATTCCGATCAAGGGGGGAAGTATATGTCTCATGAATTTAATGTATGTCTGGCTAGTCATGGGATAAAACACCAATGTACAGTGCCTTATACGCCTCAATGAAATGGTGTTGCTGAGAGGAAAAACAGACACTTATGAAAATGGCACGATGTATGGTCAAAAGTCAAGTTTTGCCACATTCGTTTTGGCTTGAGGCCATCATGTGTTCCACTTATGTACTAAACAGGTGTCCTACAAAAGCTTTGCAGTCTATTACTCCATATGAAGCATGGCATGATAGAAAGCCTTCTATTGAGCACATGCGTGTTTTTGGATGTTTGGCATATACTTTGGTGCCACAAACACAGCGCAGAACATTGGATGATAAGGTTGTCAAATGTATTTTTGTTGGTTATAGTGTTGAAAGCAAAGGTTATAGGTTATATCATCTACAAACAAAGTGTAATCTATTTTCACGAGACATTGTGTTTGTGGAAGACAGTGTTCAGCCCTTGCTGTCATGTACTAGAGACAATAATGTAAGCTCACATGACATTTTTGAGACTTTATTGCCTCTTTTCAGTGGTGGAAGTTTAAATGTAAATTCCAATGAGGCAAATGTACATCCTATGGGGGTTTTTGAAAATGTTACAGATTAGCCTATTATTGATGCAGATGTACATGATGTACTTGACGAGGAAAGGGCTGAAAATGAGCAGGCTAGAGCTATGCCAAAATGCCTAGTGCATACATTGCGTGACAATAAATTGGATGCACCTTTGTCTAGTTGCACTCGTTCAGGCTCTTACCATGCATCTTATGCATCAGATTGTTATTCTTCGACTGTGTCTAGCTTACATCATGTTGGGGAACCTCTATCTTTTGATGAAGCACATAATTCAAAAAATTGGATGGCTACCATGCAATCAGAATATAATGCACTTATAGAAAATGACACATGGACTTTATGTGCTTTGCCTCCTAGCAAAAAGGCCATTGGTACAAAGTGGGTTTACAAGTTAAAATGCAAGCCCGATGGTGAGATTGATCGCTGTAAGGTTTGACTTGTTGCAAAGGGTTATGCAAAACAAAAAGACATAGATTATGAAGAGACTTTTGCTCCCACTTGTCGTATGACTACTATGCGTTTTTTCTGTGCATTGGCAACTCATTTTGGTTGGGATGAACATCAATCAGACATTGTTACAGCTTTCTTGAATGGTGACATATTTGAGGAAGTTTATGTACCATAGCCTCACGGTTTTGTCAAGAAAGGACAAGAGGATAAAGTGTGCAAATGTAACAAAGCTTTGTATGGGTTGAAGCAATCTCCTCGTGCTTGGTATGAGAAGGCTGACACTCATTTGGTCAAACGAGGCTTTCATAACAGTCCAACAAAAAGCACATTGTATGTAAAGCGTGAGGGTGATGTACTTCTCAGTGTGGTTCTTTATGTGGATGATTTGCTGATCACTGGACCAAATGAGAGACATATTGCTGAATTTAAGGCCGAACTAGCTATTTTTACTTATACAATAAGAGACAATGGACTTTTACACTCAAAAGATAGCTGGCTTTAGAAAAATGACAATGGTTAGTACAAAAACAACTGAGTCTTAGAATTATTTTTGTACATGTCTATAAGAATGGGGTCTCATTCTAGTACACAATAACAATAACAATAACCCATCAAAGAAGTAATTCTTAAGTAGTAGGAACAAGTGAAGTCATGGACAGTCATTTGCTTCAAGCCAAAAAATTCCAAGAAAGGATAGAGTCCTAACCTGCATCCATTCAAACAAGGCAACAGATACGTTAGCCTTGAATGCGTTTCACATGTGTTATTGGACTATATCAATTGCTATCCATGTCCAGCTTACAGCTTTTTAACTTTAAAACAAACGTCCAGATTATATATGTACTCTAGTTTTAGTAAAGTATAAGATATCAATTTTGAAAAAAAGACAAAAGCTCTTAAATTTATGAAAGTAATTCTATGTGAGGTTCGTATATAGCCCCATATTTTAGACCTTAAATAGATAATATATATATCATTCTAATCAGAAGGCAGATCAAAGTGTCTCATAAAAAATCCCCCCAAAAAATACCTAAAGTGTTTTGTAAGTTAAATGTTTAGTTTAAAGCACTTCTTTTAATTTGTTTTCATTTTATCATCTATCTCCATACAATCACAATAATTTGATTTTCGACTCAATCCTCAAATCCTTTTGTTTGGTCTAGGTATCAAAATCCGGACCATTATTTTAGGTCAAAACAAGTTACCAAGAACTAATTGAATACTCAGTATTCTACAACATTTGTTATACCAGCCAGTGACAAAATTAAACTTACAATAGGATATGGTTAGCACAACCATACTGTCGTGATACAAAAACCTAAAAGAAGCCAGTGAGCTGTGCCGAGAGAGCGACATCCATAATACATTCCTTAAAGTAAGTCACCAAGAGAATTGATATCTAAAAAACTCTATAATTGACTGTCACATTTTGTGCCAGAAGTATCACCCTTAATATGGCAAGACAACCTTCCGACCATCTTGTCCCCCCCTTTTTTTAAGAAACTCGAGCAGCACAGTATCATTTTAATCAAGCCACAAATCATAACCAGTACTCAGTCTTACCATATCCATGTCTGCCTCAGATAATACCTTCTTAAATCATAGCACGATGTAGTAACCAACAGCAAGTGTTTCAACACATTGATGAGAGAATATCCGAACCAGATTCACATAAAAAAACAACAAACTCAGAGTTTCGATAGAGAATGACTATTAGAGTCATAAACCATGCTTTAGAAGGAGATCTGTACTCACAACAAGGAACCTATTTTTATACAAATATTATCATACTTTGTAACTATAATGTGAGCAACCAGGGCCAAGAGTCTTTATAGAACATCAATCATACTATGTTGTGTAGAATATTTAGAAACCAAAAGATCTAGTGCGAAAAAATCCTGAAAAAAGTACTTAAAAAAATAAAATAGAATGCGGACCTGAGAAGCACTATCCTTTTCTATGAGCTCCATAGTTAGACAATAGGCAGGCCACCAAGAAAGCCCTCAAATCTCTCTTTACTGAGACACAAACACCACTCAAAAAGACAAGGCTAAGTGAGGGGCTCAGGGCCATCCTCACCTTATATAGTATTCCATAAGTGGAGGGAGTGATGAGGAAGACTAGCATGTAGGATTCTGTTTTGATTTTTGCTCGGCTCCCAAAGCACTTGGCTACAAATGGCAGCCGCCATGGCCCCGACAGCAGGGTCGTGAGGTAGAGAGGGTAAGAGAAAGGAGTGAACTACTTACTCAGTATGTACTACAGTCATTTAATACATCTAATACAGTGTCCCAGAAATGAACGTCGTATCAGATGTTTTAGGCTCCCTATGAAGGGTAAATGCCCATGTATGCCAAAAAACACAATCTTGAGAGGCCAGAAAAACCTATCAAAGTGGTGTAGGAGGGACCAGTCCCGATGTGGTGGTGGGGGGGGGGGGATTGTTTTGTGGGATTGTGGGGGTTTTTTTTTAAATTATTCCGAACCTAAACCAGATTTGGTATAAAGTCAGCCTTTGTACTAGGTTAACATTTCGTAGTGAATGGGTATATAAGTGTATACAGATAGTTAGATGTATAAGTAATAAGGTGTGTGTGTGTGTGTGTGTGTGTGTGTGTGTGTGTGTGTGTGTGTGTGTGTGTGTGTGTGAGAGAGAGAGAGAGAGAGAGAGAGAGAGATAGTTCTATTATCATCCTTGGAGGTCAAATATGACCTATGGGACCAAATGAACATGTTACGTGGTGTGAGTGGAGGTCATAAGTGACTCTCGATGCTCAAAATTGGGTGAAATGAGCATCACAATAGAGTGTCCACATCGTGGTTGGGAGAGGAAGGTATGTAGGGAGAGCTCATGGCTGAATATATGGGGAAAAGAAGACCTAATGTGGTCAAAAGCTGAGCACTCAAGTAGTGTGTGGTACTCACTCTCTCGCACTTGACGAGGGCATAAGGTGCAAAGTCGATGAGACTCCTCACTAGTGCCCCAATGTCCTGTCTCACAGCGTAAAGAAGGAGCTAAGACGAATGGAGGCAATGGTGCCGATCGCACTCAACGAGATGGGGGCTCAAGCCGTGATACATTAACATTGTAAGAAGGCCTCATTAACTTGGGAGTTGATCGACGCATCCTTGACCAAGGACATGCATCCCATCTTCCAAACCATTTCTTGATGTCAAATGTCCACCCCAAACTTAGTATTTTGCTCTTGCATGTCTTTTGGACCTTTTGACTTGCTTCATATGCGATTCTAGGAAGTTGATACAAAGGGCTACCTTGTGTCTTAAGCATGTACTCCACAACCCTTTGCATGCCCAAGACCTCAATGGGAAGCGATCCAGACTCAAGAAGTAAGAGCATGTAGGGTGTTTGTGTCTTGACTTGGAGAAATTTGGTGAAAAAATGCTTTTGGACATTCTCAAGCTCTTTCCAAGTAGACTTCTCGATGCTACCACCCCACACCTCCACTCCATAAAGAAGCACCAGCGTCACCAATGTGTCAAAGAGGTACTTTTTGAGAGCCCAACTTGATCTCTCCAGCATTGCACATGTTCTCAAATGGATAATAAGCCCTCTTTCCGGCTTCCAAGTGACGCATTGAGCAATCCTTCCATTTATGATTGGATGGAACCTCAAGGCCAAGGTACTTGAATCTATCTACCACTTCAAGTTTCTCGTTGTTGTATACAATGCATGGATTTTTGTTATTGAGGGTCTTTACAAGCATAACTTTGGTTTTGGATCCATTCAAGATCAACCCACTATGTAGGCAAAAGCGTTCCAAGACACTCATAAGCTTTTGTGCAACTTCTAAGGTATGTGCCAAGAGCACTACATCATCGGCATAAAGCAAAGCATGATCACCGCATTTCCAATCTTAACCTCTTTTATGCCTTCTTATTGCATAAAATCAAGAACCATACATTCCAATTCATCAATAAGTAGCCCAAAGAGGGTTGGGGAAAGTGGACAACCTTGTTTGACACCAATGATGCTTGCAAAAAATTTTGAAATTCCATCTCCCATACGTAGTCGACATATCACTTTTTGGTAGATGCGAAAGACTGCATGCATAAATTCTCTCGGCACTTGAAGGCTTTGCATACGTCTCCAAAGAATTCCTGGCGGTACCATGTCAAAAGCTTTCTTGAAATCCACAAAGCAACAATATAACTTTTTTCCTTTCAATAGAGATGCTTCCATAAGAACTCAAAGAGTGACAAGGTGATCAATAGTGCTATGATGCTTTCGAGAACCTGCTTGACCAAGTGCACGTTTGTCATTCTTTTCATCCCATTCACTTATCTTCATCTCCATGATACATTCAAATAACTTTGCCATCAAAGAACCAACCATTATAGTGGGATAGTTATTCACATTGTTTACATCTCCTCCTTTGTGCAAAGGTTTGATCCAATTTGCACTCCAATCATGAGGCATGCCATGCTGAAGTGCAACGTTAAACATATCACATATCCAATATCATGTTTTCTTGCTTGTTCATTTAATCATTCCAGCCTTGACACCTTGAAGGTCCCTTGCCTTACGAGTAGCAAGTTTCGCAAGCGCGCGGCATACATCTTCAATCGTAAAGAAGAGAGGCATAAACGGAAGGGAGCTACAACACTCCATCTTATCAACATTGGGCTGGTCATAGAGGTTCTTGCAATGCGTATACATATCCTCAAGAGTCGTCACCAAAGCTCTCAACACGCTTGCCTTTTAGATTTTGCCAAAACTTGCCACATGCATGTGCTTTCTCTAGCACTGAAAGAAGTTGTTTTTTGACTTCCCACCTTTTCCTCTTTTTTTGAACAAGTGCTTTGTATGTGTGTGAACGTTCCAAGTAAACTTCCTTGTCTTTGCTTGCATCCAATCCTAGCAAGTGTTTTTGAGCTTGACTACATTCCATGTCAAACCATTTCTTCTTGGTGCTACCCTTCTTAGACCTTTTGCAAGACATGTGTTTCACCAAAAAGCATTCCTTTGCACAAGAGAAAATTACTTCTTTGAAAACTTTCCACTTGCATTCTAATGTTGGGCTCTCTTGATGCTCTGTCGTCCTGCTTAACATTTGGTCCACCATATCAGCATATATAAGTGCTCGTTTGAAGTCTAAACGTAGGTACGAATGATTCACATCATGATTGGAGGCTACATGCTCAGGTCTTTTACCACACTTGAGGTCAATACATAACATCCTATGATCCAATTCCGGACTCCATTCACTAAGTGTAAATCTTTGTATGCATTCTAGAGTGGCTTCCAAAAACAACATATAGTCAATCATGCTATCACCATTCTGCTTTCTACATGTAAAGTCATTGGTGCCTTGCCATAGACATACACCATTTGCAATGAGCATTCCGGTACTATTGCACATATGTAGAAGTGACTTTCCATAGTGATCTAGTTATTTTACATCATTATAAATTTGATTATACATGTATGAGTCATCCATTCTTCTTGAAACATGCGGCATGTCGACTTGTTGTGTGTCATGTTGTGTTGGGGCATAAAGCCCAATGTGGTTGCCCAGGTAAGTGGGCGGGCCGCCAGGTATGTACACATATTCTTTTGTAAAAACCTAAGAACTCACTATGCTCTACACATTACAATAGAGCGAGTTCACCATATCATCGTGCTCTTCTTCTCGCACTCTCTCTCGCGTAGAACTTCCGCTCGTACTCCTTCAACTGGTATCAGAGCTCAGATCGAGGCTCAGGGCAGCACTGCAGGAGGCTAGAGTCACCAGCTCAGATTGGAGTGAAATTCAACAGGCAAAAACACGGCCCCAAATCCTGTGGGTGAGCCCGAAGGGCTCAGTGTTTTCGGGCTTAGTGTTCTCAGAATTTCATTCTGAGGTCATCTCGGCCACCGTTCGGCTTCGACAAAGTTCTGCGCATGCCATTTTTGACTACGTGGTCTCAGCGGGTGCACATCCGACTCTGCAAATTTGGGATTTTCGGCCTACGACTGCAGGTGTTAAGGATATCGACACTCCCAGAGTGTTGATTTGTGGCTGTCTACACATCGAAGGATGGCTCACAGTTCTTGGAGGCGTGTCACATACGACACGGGCGCATCTACACACAGAGTGTAGGCGACATCCACTAGTTCATCAGGTAGATTGTGTTTGCTGCTTGATATTCCAGATTTCATCCTGACATTGCAGGTACTTCCACATGGGATGTATTGTTAGAGATGATGTATGTCTATTGAGGGTTTGCTGGCTGTGAGTCACGCAGCAAACAACTGCCACAGCGGTTACAACATACAGTGGGAAATTTGTGGATGTATGACTTTGTGGGAAGTCTATGTACTGTCAAATTTACTGCAGCCTTTGTTGAGGGTCGAGTGAGGTTTTATTGAGCTGGGGGATTCTTGAATGTTGAGATCCTTTCGGTGATACAAGTCTTGGAGCGATCCCTCGAGCACCCTTAGATAGGCAGCTAGGATGTATTGACTGTGAGTTAGACAGCTGGGATTGCATCTTTGCTTTACTGCCGTTGAGGCATTGTCGCAGTCTATGCTTACAGGACAGTGAGACAGGACAATGACAGGACAGTGCATGACAGTGAGAGACAGTACAGGTGCAGGACAGGTTTACCCATAGCTTACAGTGTTAGAGAGATAGTGGTTTTTTGAGCTGTTTTTGGTCTGTTTTTTAGTACACCAGAGCCATTTTACAAAGGAGACTCTGCCAAAATTTCTGCAGAATCTGAAGCTTTCTTGGTTCATTTGACAGGTTGATATTGGTTCAGAGGTCAGTTTACAAGGGAAACTCTGTCGAATTTTTCCCAGGAAAGTAAACTACTGTGAAGTGTAGCTATGGCTAGATCACAGGACACTGCTCTTTACAATATCAAGAAGCTGGATGGAACCAATTTCCCATTGTGGAAGAAGCAGATTTGGCACGTGTTGGTACAAAAGAAGCAGATAAAACCTATAAAGCTCAAGGGGATAAAACTAGAAGATATGGACGAAGATGAATGGAGCGAAATGGATGAATTGGCACTTTCTACCATTATGCTGACTTTGGCAGAAAGCATTTACTTCAATGTAGCAGACGAGATGTCGGCTTATCAAGCATGGTTAAAGCTGAGTGATCTTTATGAGAAGCAGAGTGCAGCTTCACAGGTATACTGGCTTAAGAAGCTTGTTGACTTGAAGATGAAAGAAGAGACACCTATGTCCAATCATCTGAATGAATTCAACACAATCTATAGTCAATTGTCAGCTCAAGGTGTCAAGTTTGATGAACCTGTTAGAGCTATGTTCCTGTTGATCACATTGCCGGAAAGTTGGGACACTTTTCGCACAGCTTTGAGTAATTCTGCACCTCCAGATGGTTTGAACATAGCAGGTGTAGAAGGAAGTCTGCTTATTGAAGAAACCAATAGAAAGACAATGGACAAAGGCAAAGGAACAACCTTAGTTGTCACGGGAAGGACCAAAGAAAAGTACAAAGGTGAAAAGAGGAATCAGTCTCGAAGGAAGTCTGCTTACTGAAGAAACCAATAGAAAGACAATGGACAAAGGCAAAGGAACAGCCTTAGTTGTCACGGGAAGGACCAAAGAAAAGTACAAAGGTGGAAAGAGGAATCAGTCTCGTAGCAAGTCCCGCAGTGCTAAAGGCAAGAGTGACATAGAATGCTACCATTGTGGCAAGAAGGGTCACATGAAAAGAGACTGCAGAGAATGGAAAGCAGAAAAAGGCAAAGAGAAAGCTGAAGACCATGGTGAGAAGAACAAGTCCTCAGTGAAGATTCAAGAAATAAATGTGATAAACACTGTTGCAGAGGATGACAGTCTAGTGTCTGGAGACATCTACTTTTTTAAGAATACAATGGACTCAGCTCTTCTTACAGCATCTGATGGAAATGCAATGAGTTACTGGATTATAGACTCAGGGGTATCACTTCATGTGTCTCCAAACAAGGAGTGGTTTACCTCTTATGTGACCACTAAAGATCATGTTCGGCTTGGCAATGGGCAGACATGTGAGATCTTAGGTGTTGGAGATGTTCAATTGAAGTTTCAGAATGGCTCTTCTTTCACGCTGAAGAATGTGAGACATGTTCCCACAATTACAAAGAGCTTGATCAACACAGGTTTACTTGATGATGCTGGCTACGTCACCACTTTTGGATAGAACATGTGGAAGATATCCAAGGGTTCTATGACAGTAGCACATGGAGTAAAGTCTGGAGGACTTTACATGATTTATGTATCAAATGTCTCTAAAAATGTAATCAATGTAACCGAGCAGCCGAACGTTTCTTTGTGGCATAGCCGGTTAGGACATATGTCCAAGAAGGGAATGGAAATCTTGTCCCATTCTGGTTATTTGCCTGGATTTTCATTTAATGATTTTGAATTCTATGAACATTGTCTGTATGGTAAGCAAACACAGCAGCCACATAAGCATAGAAGCAGTAGAAGAGATACACAGTTGGCACTTGTTCATAGTGATTTGTGTGGACCTATGCCTAACCTATCTCTAGGGGGAGCTTCTTACTTTATGACATTTATAGATGATTACTCGAGGAAAGTATGGGTTTACTTTCTCAAGCACAAGGATGAAGCGTTTAGTGTTTTCAAAACGTTTGTGACACTTGTGGAGAATCAGAGTGGCAAGAAGCTTAAATGCTTACGCACTGACAATGGTGGAGAGTATGTTTCAAAGGCCTTTCAGGACTTTTGTGAGTCAAAAGGTATAAAACGTGAACTTACTACTCCTTACAATCCTCCTCAAAATGGTGTTGCTGAGAGGATGAATAGGACCATACAAGATAAGGTCAGAAGTATGTTGTCTAATGCACAGCTGCCAAATGGGTTTTGGGCTGAAGCTGTATCAACAGCTGTTCATCTTATAAATAGATCTCCTAGCAAGGTTTTGCAGAAGGATTTAGTGGCAGAGATGGTATGGTCAGGCAAGGTGCCCTCATACAAGCATCTCAGAGTCTTTGGCTGTGAGCCATATACTCACGTTGCAAAGGAATTTAGGAACAAACTTGAGCCAAAGAGTAGAAAGTGCATCTTTCTAGGCTATGGTAATTCTGGTGAGATGGGGTACAGACTTTGGGATCCCGAATCCAGAAAGGTTATCCGCAGCAATGATGTTCACTTTAATGAAGCCAAATATCATTCTAAACTAGAGAGGGTTGAGGAGATTAGAAGAGTTTTCTTCCAAGAAGATGGACCTGCACGTGCAAGACAAAATGTCAGGGCTCAAGAGGAGCAAGGACAGGATAGAGTGGAACCACAGGTTGTGGCTGAGCCTAAGCCACCTATTGTGCGTAGATCTGGATGTGTCACGCGACCTCCTGATAGGTTTGTTCCATCTATGAACTATGTCATGTTGAATGATTGCAATGAGCCTTCATGTTACAAGGAAGCACTGCAAATGAAGGACTCCGGGAATTGGCAATTGGCCATGCAGTCAGAGATGACAGCTCTCCATAAAAACAAGACATGGAAGCTAGTTAAATTACCACAGGGCAAAAAGGCTCTACCTTGTAAATGGGTTTACAGGTATAAGATCACCGCTCATGATAGTCAACCAAAGTACAAAGCAAGGCTTGTTGCCAAGGGCTTTAAGCAAGAACAAGGCATTGACTTTGATGAAGTCTTCTCTCCGGTGGTCAAGATGACTACATTGAGATGCTTTCTTACATTGGTTGCCATATTAGATTTGGTGTTGCAACAAATGGATGTCAAGACAGCGTTCTTGCATGGTGATTTAGATGTGGAAATTTACATGCAGCAGCCAGAAGGGTTTGTTGAGAAAGTCAAGGAAGATTGGGTATTCCAGTTGTTAAAGAGTCTTTATGGCTTAAAACAATCACCGAGGGCATGGTACCATAAATTCCACAAGTTTATGCTTTCTCAAGGCTACAAACGTAGTGAGTTCGATCACTGTCTATATACAAAGAAGGCTAAGGATGGTAGTTGGTTGATCCTTATTTTGTATGTGGATGACATGTTGATTGTTGGCAAGCACTTGGAAGAAATTTCAGCTTTGAAGTCAAAGATGGCAAAATCGTTTGACATGAAAGACATGGGTGAGGCAAGTCATATACTTGGTATGCGCATTGAAAGAAACAGATCAAAGAAGTTGATTTGGTCGTCTCAAACAGAGTATATTGACAAGGTTTTGCAACATTTCAATATGGAGAAGGAAAAGGCATTGAGTGTTCCATTGCCACCATATGTGAAACTTAGCAAATAAGATTATCCTGTGTCTGAGGAAGAACAAGCTGAAACGGATAAGATTCCATATGCGTCTGCAGTGGGTAGTTTGATGTATGCAATGATTGCTACTCGCCCAAACGTTGCATTTGCAGTGGGAGTAGTAAGTTGATACATGTCAAACCCAGGCAAGAAACATTGGGAGGCAATGGAAGGAATATTGAGATACCTGAAAGCTACAAAGAGTATGCGTATATGCTATGGGAGTCAGGAGCTAAGTGTAAAGGGTTTTACAGACTCAGATTATGCAGGTGACTTAGACAACCGAAGGTCTACGTCAGGGTATGTCTTTACATTGGTTGGTGGAGTAGTATCATGGCGTTCTAGATTACAAGATTGTGTTACTCAGTCTACTACAGAGGCTGAATATGTTGCATCATCAGAGGCATGCAAAGAATCAATTTGGCTTAATCGACTAGTAACAGATTTGGGAATCAAAGAAGAAATGCCTGTGTTATATTGTGATAGTCAAAGTGCTATACAATTGGCTCACAATCCAGTTTATCACTCAAAGACAAAGCATGTGGATGTGAAGTATCATCTCATCAGGGAAATGCTCGAGGATAAGCAACTTCAGCTTGTCAAAGTTCACACCACAGAAAATCCGATTGATCTACTTACAAAAGGACTTCCCTCAGAGAGCTTTGCGCATTTTCGCAAGCAGTTAGGTGTAGGATAGTACATCACTTCTCTACATCTCTTGTATATTAGCTTGTATAGTAGCTTCTCTCACACTTAAAGTACCACATTGGACTTTAAGTGGGAGGTTGTTGGGGCATAAATCCCAATGTGGTTGCCCAGGTAAGTGGGCGGGCCGCTAGGTATGTACACATATTCTTTTGTAAAAACCTAATAAGAACTCACTATGCTCTACACATTACAACAGAGCGAGTTCACCATATCGTCGTGCTCTTCTTCTCGCACTCTCTCTCGCGTCGCACTTTTGCTCGTACTCCTTCATGTTGTATTGTATTTGTGCGAGCATTCATGTCTCCAAAGACAATGACTTCACCCTTGTCCTTGTAATGAGCAATGTCTTCCTCTAGTTCAACAAAGGGCTGATCTCTATCCATATCCAAGCGAGCATAAAAGTTGGAGTCATAGTCAGGAATGTAGCAACCAACCACAAACTTGACTTGACCATTTGGTGGGCTGATTTTCAGCCATAAGTAGCATTTATAATTATCTTCTTTGACAATGGAAACATCTTTCAAACCCTTTTTGGTCATACATGCTATGCCTCCTTGGCCTCTACGTTGCTTTGTATTTTTGGTCCACATCAACGAATGCACATCGTATTTGTCAAATCCAAGAATTTGTTGCACATCATGCTCCCATGTCTCGATAAGAAGTATCACATCGGAGTCATTAGTAAGCTCATCAATGCCTATTCCCGCATTCCATGGATACCCGTAACAATTACAAAAGCTTATGCTCAATCATGAGTTGGTCTCATAGATCATGTGTCCCTATTTGTTGGGTGGACTTGAGTGACTTTTATTCTTGAGATGACACCTTAACCTTCTGGCTTCTTTCCTCATACGCTTTGCGACATACATTTTGTTGCATTAAAGTGCAATCCTCATATACATTACAACCCATTTGTTTGAGGTAGATCCAACTATTGTCAAGGATGATCTTTCTCTTTACCTCATCAGCCATGGTACATACAATAGGTCTTTGTTAGTCCTCACGGCTCACGGGCACCCTATCACCTACAACGGATATTGTATTATTTACTTGGTAGAGTCAGGTACCGGGCTTGTCGGTCCAATAGGAAAAGGGTAAGAGTGATCGCCGATGAGAGGCGCACTCTAACTGGAACATTCAAAGGATTAGTTGGCTAAGCATGAGCGCCCAAGTGTGAATGGGGCGAGCTCATATAAAAGTCAACTAAACCTAAAATTCACTCATTCTCTCATTTGTGCAATTGACTAGTGCTCTTGCTGCATCTCCATCTTTTTCTTCTTCATCTCCTCGTGTGTGTGTGTATGCGTGAGAGAGAGAGAGAGTGTGTGTGCGACGCGCATTGCGGCTGCACGACGACAGCGAGGCGTAGCGGCATCTCCCTCTTCTTCGCGGTGAGGAATCCTCCACGACAAGAAGCGTAGAGCGGTGAGTGACACACCAACGCCATCTTTGAGCTTACTAGTTTAGTCTTGTTGTGTGCTTGGAGCCATTTGTGGCTCGCACACAGTGTATCAGCAAGTTCCTTGCATTGACACGTGCGACATACGCGCACATTTTTGGCACCGCTGCCGGGGAATGCCATACACTAAGCTTGAATGGCACTCTGTGCTTCTTTTGTGGTGCAATTTCAATTGTAGGAAAGGTAAGGAAGGAGGGTGTGTGTGTTGAGAAGAAGGATTTTGTGTTGCTACTGTGGATTTCTTTGTTAATGGAGTTTTCAAAGGTACTGTGTTTTTTTCTTTGTGTAAGGTGTTAGTATTAAGGTTGTTAGTTCTGTGTAATGTAATGTACAGTAAGTAGGAAGTAGATCTGTGAGAGCTAATAGAGTGTTTTAGTGTGTAACAGTAGGTGTATTAGTTGGAAGTAGGTAGGTAGAGTGTGTGTGTGTGCTCTCGCGCAGGCCGCGGCGACCTTATCCTTTTTATTAAAAAAAACAAATTTTTTTAATTTTTTATTTTTAAAGATAAAATTTTAAAGGTAGGACCGGGATCGGGAATATCTCCCAGACCCAAACCCAGACCCAAGCCCAAGCTCACGCTTAGGCTTAGGCATCTATCGCCCTTTGAAATTACGAATTTTAGCTTCACACGTAGCTAAAAATCGATTTTTTGAGGACCAACGGAGCTTCAGGTGACCAAGTGTTGTGATGTAAAGCACACCGCGACCCTCTGAGTGATACGCTCGTTTTGAGCTATCACACACTTTAATTTAAAAAAATGATCATTAAAAAATATTAAAAAAACATTAAAAACCGTAAAAAACACGAGTGAAAACAGACGCTTAAAAAAGTAAGCGGTTAACCTTCGAGGTTATTCGACGATGCTTGTAGGGTGCCAAAGGCACATGCATCTGCGCTCTGGTTGTGTGATAGAGACGGAGCAGCTAAGAGAATTTCGACTTACGCGAGTTCTGAATATCCACCTACTTTAGGTTTCGGGCCCTCGGCGGGGACCCAAGGTAGTACAAAGCAAGACCCGAACATAGCGGATAGTGACTCTTCCTTTGACTACGACGTCATGGAGGGTTTCCCAATGCCTAATCCCGATAGCTTAAGCCAAGACATGCATGCCATGGGCCCGCGGTCCGGGTTGAGCGTGCTTAGCCGCCTGAAGGAAACCTTTAGTAGAGCCACTCGCTCCGAACATGGAGCTAATGATGTAAATGAGGGGGGTGGGGAAGTAAATTCTCCATTCGTGACCAACGTAGACCCCTATACCCCTAGAGAATGTGCACATGAATCCTTCATTCAATGCACCTCCTGACTCTTCAGAGTTATTTCCCTCCGAGGTCATATTACCCGATGGTAGAAGCCTTGCCGAAGTGCAAGAGGTTGAGCGGTATATCCTTGCAGCGAGGGAAAAGGAAGTCGAGAGCTTACGCAAGGCGGAGCAACAAAGAGAGTTAAAAGCGAAAGCCCCTATGCCAATATCCTTGCTAAGAGAGCAATCGAGTGCTCCTGACTTAACAACCGGTAAGGGCCAACCCCTAGAAAGCAACATTGCATCTAGCTCAAAGGACACCCCAGCAACTCAATCCTAGATGGAGTATTCTTAAATGAGAACTGGGAGTACGAACTACAAACGAAACTCTGACCGACCTATACAGAGGTCACACCTATCACGTGGGTTGGTTAGATGTCCTACAATCCACAATGGATGCTACTAGTGTGGAGAATCAACAACAAAGAGTTTGTGAGGTCATCCATAGGGTCATTGAGTTAGAGAGACAGAACAAGGGGATCAACATGCCTTCAACGGGCCTCATGAGATTCTTAGATACAGGAAAGGGTAAACAACCGACCTTATCGCGAATGGAGACTCCCTCGGTAAGTCCGATGGATCCTCCATATGTTGTTTCTCCAGGGGTCTCAATGCAATCTGAGCCCACAAGTGATAGCTTCACCTTTCCAAGTCTAGCTCATCTTTCCCTTGATGACACCACGACTACCATGCCTACCCCAATGATGGGCATACCGAGAAATACGCCATGGACCTCATTTGTTAGTGAAGCACCACTACATGGTAGCTCAATACCTGCAACAGTACCTACAAGTGTGTACCAATCGTATACACCCATGGGTCCTCGTACTCATGTAGTTCCTACTCCTCCCATTGATTCAACTACCTATGCTCCACAACCACAACACCCAAGCTCTTATTTCCATGGGACTATACCGGCTAGCATTAGCATGTCACATCCGATGTCTACTATGCTTAGGGCCACACATATGAACTTTGGGTCTCCACATGACACAACATCATACCAAACATGGAACCCAAGGGCTTCCTATGCGCCAAGCCCAATGACAATACCTACTCCACATGTAGTCTCTGGAGCGCCTTCACCCACGGTGCCTGCTCACTTAGGTGACTTGGCAACATTTGCTCAAGCTATTGGTCGATCTATTGCTGAGAATATGCGTAACACGCCTGATAGAGAGCCTAGAAGTAAGGCAGTACAAATAGCCAAGCTAACACAAAAATTTAGTGGAGACGGGGATGTGAGAAAGCATATCAAAGTGTTTGAACAAATATGCGATTCTCTAGGAGAACACAATGACCTGCATAAGAGTAATGCTTTAAGCCTAACCTTAAGTGGGAAGGTAGGGGATTGGTATAGAACCCTAAGGGTGGAAGAAAAAATGATTTACCCTACTCTTAGGAGACTGTTCTTGAAAGAATACATACGAGAGGGAGTGCTTTGGGGTGTAGCCTCTCAACTCCAGAAAGCCCAACGAGAGGAAGGAGAGTCGGTGAGAGACTTTATTAGTCGCTTGAAGCATTTGAATTCTCGTTGTAATCCAAATGAGCGCTTCAACAATGACCAATATTTCTTGATAGATTCATAAGGGGGTTACGACATGAGGATATCTACAATGGCCTAGTCAATAGAGGTATCACCACTTGCGAAGCAGTCACCACCAATGCGATCCAATTGGAGGATAATTTAATGATTCAAGGAGAAAGAGTGTCTGTTGAGCCTAAATCTATTAGCTTGCAAGCATCAGGGCATCAAACAATGACCCTAAAGCCTATTTCTAAGGAGCCAAAGATATCTGAGATGACTTTACTAGATCTCACCAAGGCTATTCAAGAGAGTCTTAGAGACAATCGTGCTCCGCAAAACAATCATATGTATCCAAGAAGGGAGAAACAATGGTGCTCAGTATGCTATGGACCGCATAGTACCAGTGAATGCCGTACTTTTAGAGTAAAATTCAATGGGAATTGCAATGCATGTGGTGGGAGGTATGGTCATCAAGCTAAGGATTGCATAGTATTTAAGCGCGCGATGGCCAATAGACCAACCTTAGCATGGACAGACACAACTCGAGTGCCTGCATTGATGCCAACCCCACCTCTTGAACAAACAGCACAACACATGGTCCCTAGGGCCCAAAATGTTGTTCAAACAACACCCTTACCACCTCCAGTGCTAGGACTGCAACCACCACATCCGAGAATCACTTCTGTGAATCAAGTGGGTTGTGAGTCATCTATTGCTTGTTTGGAAGGCTGTGAGGAAGATATAGATCCTAATATTGCCTATGGGATGGATGTGCTTGAAGAAAGTCCACGATACTACTTGGAGGACTATTGGGGACAAGTCAAACCTGTATATCAGGTAGCTGCTCTTGCGGCAAGAAGCCAAAATATCAATTACACTGCTAAGAGACCACCTCTTCAATGCTATGAGTGTGGAGGTCCACATCGTGTAGCCGAGTTTCCTATTAGGCTACAAAAGAACATCACACTAATGCAAACTAATCAAGTGAGTACGTCTAAAATGCCGATACTCATGTGTAATCGATGTGGCATAGATCATTTGATTGCCCAATGTCCAAATAATCCAAATGCACCAAAGATCACGCCATTAAACTTGATTGAAGTTAGCGAGGAACCATCACAAAGTACACATGTGGTACCAGTAAACGTACTCACACGATCGATGCTCCAAAAACAAAATTATATTCTTGAGGAAAGAGACACGGCATCAATTGCCCAATCTTAGAAAAAGAAGAAAACACGAAGGAAGAGATCGCAAAAAACAGCGAAGTCAGACCCTAGTTCAAAGACCAACATAGGGAATGGTGACGACCCCGTATATATGAACGACGCTGAAGAGGACTCTGATTCAGGTGAAACCATGGAGACCAAAATGACCACTAAGATAGAAACGAACAAGGAAGATCTTCATGAGCCACAATAGCTAGGATCCAGGAAGAAGATGGGAACTTATTCAAACCCTACAGAGGAGATTGAGCGAGTCAAGAAATTAAGGAGTTTGATAGAAGATACCCAAAGGGATCTAGAACCAGCACCTAGGCAGATCCAGATTACAGACACCATGTTCCCTACGCAACAACAACCTCACCAAGTCCATAGACCCTTAGCCATACCTAGTGTCATCCAAGAAGAAAGTGACTTAAAGTCATGGGAAAGTGGGCGTACTCACTTCTTGATGGAAAGAATGTTTACAGGGGGACTACTTGATCCTATCAAAGAAATGGAGATCCCATATTCCCCATGTCAAGGGTCCAAAAGGTGCTGTTAAACATTGCCAAATTGATGGATTTCATGTCTTTAGAAGTTAGAACCACCATCATGTCCAAATTATATAAAGACCCTGAGCTAGTCTTAGCTCTTCGAGCATTCCTCAATGGAGAACTGAAGTTTGGGCTACCACAATTTGCACAGATGGATGGAGCTGGGGAGATGCCAATAGAGGAGGAACACTTAGTTCCACAACCCAACCTAGATGAGAAGCTTGTTATAGAAATACATGTTAACAAGTTGGGACAATACTTTGAGGGTGATGAATGCAATGCGACCATACCAATCACTACTAAGGGATTAACTGTGAAGGGAATCCTTGATGGTGGTGCTGGGGTTAGCATTGTGACTAAATATTGATGGGAAACTATGGGAAGACCTCACCTTGCGACCACAACCATAGTAGTGAAGATGGCCAATGGGTCTATTGTTAAACCTATTGGGATGCTAGAAGATCTCAAGATCAAGGTCTTTGGACATAAAATAAGGATTACCTTCATTGTTATGGATTTCTCCAAACACACTATGGCATCGGAGATGATCGTAGGACATCCTTTCATGAGGGAAGCAAAAATGGTGCATGACTGGTCTAAAAACCATGTCTACCTACAGTTCCAAGATTCTGTCATTCAAGTGGATCTTGTGACTGGTCGAGCACATCCCCCAGGAAACAAGTTTATAATTGATCATAGATCTGACACCACAGTTCATTCAGCCCCATTGCAGTATTGTTACACATGTAAAGCGGACACCGATGTTGGGGAAGATTCTCCTTATATGGATGTACTACATGGGATGACTGAGTCGAACAATGTGGATTGGGTCCACCTAGCAGCAACCATGGACTCTTGGGGAAATAGGGGGATGACATGGGTAACACCTAAGGGGGATGAAATGCCCGTACCTTTAAATATGCTAGAAGCAATGTATATAGCTTCTGACAAGACTCATCCTCATATAACAAAGAAAACATACAAGTGGATCCCTAAATCTTCTTTATCGACCATGGTTGATGCTAAAAAACAGAAGCCTTGTAAGAAACGTCCCACTCGTCCCAAGAAATGTAAGGAAACATGGCGTTGGATTCCTAAACGACTATTGGAAGCCCAAGGCTACTATCAGGGAAATGATCAAATATGGGTACCAAAACGTAGATTGTGTTCTTACTTGTCACTTGACCTATGTGAATCAAACCCTATGACGACAAAGCCGATGAAAGATCATGGTAAAGGAAAAATCACAGAACACTATACATCGGATCCGGAGCTAGTATGGGTTCCCAAGCAAGAAAGGCTTGTTTTGCTCAACTCAACCATAGAAAAAACGAATAAAGCTTCTAGATCCTCATGTAATGCATCCATAGAGGTAAAAGCTTCTCCACAAGCTCCACCTACAATAGTGGACCTCCATGAAGCTACAAAGCAATCCACACCTTCCAGTGTTCAAGAATCACCTGATGAACCACTTCAAGTTCGATCTTGGGGGAGTACCTTACCACCCTTACAACTCGATGAGGCACCTAAGGTAATAGAAAACTAATGGCAAAATTCATCACCTATTACAAACTGGAACAATTGGTTTCAAAGGGTGACGAGCATATTTCAAACGGTATGATCTACCCAAGGAAGGGGGGAGTGTTTTCTGACAGTCATCATTCACTCACTTCCCTCTCAACCTTCCTCCCTGACCTCTCAATCTCCCAATCTTAGGGAATGTACATATAAAGCCTTATACTCACAAAAAAAACAAAAATAATGAAGAGCAAGAGCAATTAGCAAACGAGTAAGCACATTAAAAGTCAAAACATTGACCCAGACCTACACATTCACATCCGGTGCACTGAAACAAAAGCCTATGTCATCAAACACCTTTGATCCTCATCACTCGATTGATGGAGGGTAGGTAGGTTATTACAATAGGAGTGTTTCTGTTTTAGAGTTGAGTGATTAGAAAAGTTCTTTCTTCCCACTGATGTGCCTCCTAGAGGTATTCTTTGTGTTTCTTAGTGTGTACAGGAACGTGTTGTTGTGGTTAGGATTTGGACCTTCATGGAATCTTTCTCTCGTTCACACTTCAAATCAAGCGTGACCATCAACACAAATAGGTGTTTCTTTCCATTAGCATTGCCCCTTATCTTTGTGCATCCATGTTTGTCTGCTTTAATTGTGATTGGTAGCATAATATTCAGTGCATTTGCTTAGTATCAAACATTAAATTCAATGTAATTTTTTGTCATAATCACTTGTCTAGGTTTAAAAATCAAGCAGTCCGACTAAGCTAGTTTGACCAAGCTAGGCGTTAGAGATCTTCTCTTAATACCATGGGAAATGCCTTCCTAATAATCAATGGTTACTTAGGTTCTTAATCTGATTTAGGCAGCATTGTGTGAAATGTACTAGGGCTTTCTAGTGGGCTTAGTCCCTATTGACCTTTAGCTTAAGTATTATAAAGGGAGTTTACTAGTGTGATGAGCCTGGGGAGGGTAATAGTGTTATATGACCCCCCAAAGTTACAAAATTAAAATGCTGAAAACGAACAAACAAAAAAAACTCAAAGTGCCACAATGTAAAATCTTAAGCTGGAAGAGAAATCTCACCTTGATTGGGTACTTCACTCACATGTATCGCCTATGGTACTAGAGCCCTAGAGGTTCCCAGTGTGGGCGCTTTTCCTTGAAAAGCAAAAAACCCAAGGCATACAAAATAAGCACACACGTCAAAATTGAATCACTATGAAAAGAATGTGGGGGGTCAAAGAAAAGGTAATCAGTCAAGCGATGATTTCATGAGAAATTCCTTTTATCGTAGCTTAACTACAAGGTCTTCTAGGTATAACCTCTAGTCAGCCCTCGAACATGAAATACTTGGCTCTCGTGATTAAACCACTTAATTGACCAGAGAAAATTAAGAAGCTTACCCATGGTATTAATAGTCGATCTCCAATGCCTTTCGACCGTTAAATTAGCGACCCCAAACTTGTTTAATTTTTACCTTTACATCTGTTTATGCATTTGATTATATTGCAATTTAATGTTTATTGCTGACAAATGGTTTAAAATTCTGTTATCAATCAATTTGTCTGCCTAAAACTACATATGCTTTTTAATTGTATATGAGAATGGAATTACTTTGCCAATGTTGTTTTATTTTGCAGTGACTGAAGAAGACTAAGGACATTCATCTCAAATGCTCTTCCACCTCGACGAACGCGCTGCAACTCAATAGCTTCCGATGATGGAATCTACATCAGGAAGGGGGGAAATGTTAATCCTCACGGCTCAC
The DNA here is from genome assembly GCF_014529385.1 of Adiantum capillus-veneris. Classification (NCBI taxonomy): domain Eukaryota; kingdom Viridiplantae; phylum Streptophyta; class Polypodiopsida; order Polypodiales; family Pteridaceae; genus Adiantum; species Adiantum capillus-veneris. Next base: position 75,337,334 of record NC_140931.1, read on the forward strand.
GGACACCCTATCACCTACAACAGACGTTGTATTATTTACTTGGTAGAGTCAGGTACCGGGCTTGTCGGTCCAATAGGAAAAGGGTAAGAGTAATCGTCGATGAGAGGCGCACTCTAACTGGAACATTTAAGGGATTAGTTGGCTAAGTATGGGCGCCCAAGTGTGAATGGGGAGAGCTCATATAAAAGTCAACTAAACCTAAAATTCACTCATTCTCTCATTTGTGCAATTGAAGAGTGCTCTTGCTCCATCTCCATCTTCTTCTTCTTCATCTCCTTGTGTGTGTGTGTGTGTGTGTGTGTGTGTGTGTGTGTGTGTGTGTATGCATGAGAGAGAGAGAGAGAGTGTGTGTGATCGAGCATTGCGGCGGCACGATGGCGGCGAGGCGGTTGAGCGCGGCGTAGCGGCGTCTCCCTCTTCTTCGCGACGAGGAATCCTCCACGACAGGAAGCGTAGAGCGGTGAGTGACACACCAACGCCATCTTTGAGCTTTACTAGTTTAGGCTTGTTGTGTGCTTGGAGCCATTTGTGGCTCACACAGAGTGTACCAGAAAGTTCCTTGCATTGACACGTGCGACATACGCACGCAATCTTTCTCCCGAGCGAGGGACTCCTTGTTTTCCAACTCGATGTGCACCATAAGCCATGATTCTAGACATGCCAAAGTATGTTGCAAAAAACTCCTCAATACAACCACAGGAGATTGGAGTGTTTCCATGTTTTGCTCCTTGATTCCACAAATGACAATGTTCTTTGAGCGTTTTTGTTGTTCTTGTGATTCTTGAGTGTCCACATTCTCTACATTCTTTGCTTGGACAACGGTTTGCGTGATAGGAGATGTAAAAACCACATTATCCTTACATATATTAGTCCATGATTTGGATGCATTTCTCATCTCACATACATCATGTCGTATTGTATCTATCGTTTCCTCTTTCAATACATGATCACTCTCAACTTTGCTCAAGCGCTCTTTCAATACATTCATGTCAACAAGAGAGCACTTACATTCTTGAACTTCATTTTCAAGATGCATCAAGTGTATTGTTTGCATTTCAAGAACCTTCTTGAGGTGCTCATTCTCCACAACAAGAACTCTTAATATTATGTGACAAAATCTTTGATTCAAGCATGTGTGTGTGTGTGTGTACACACACACATACACACACATGTGTATGTATGTGTGTGTATATGAGAGAGAGAGAGAGAGTTTGACATCATAAGAACAACCGTAACTACTCTCAAATATCTATCCTTGCAGTCTTGAACTCAAGCTCAGTGTGTGTGTGTGTGTGTGTGAGAGAGAGAGAGAGAGAACTCAACTTATGAGTGTTATCTTTGTATTATTCCAATTTTATTAGATGCTTCAAATCTTTAAATTAATCTAGAATTCTTTCTTCCCATACTCCTGACCGATCCACACGTAACTCTCCCCTCTGCCCTTGCATAGTGCCAACGAGAGAGGATACTCGTGGCCCAGCATGTCAACAAAGCAATGGCCCCGTGTATGCCTCCCTTGATTGGATGATGTGCCTCTCTCTCTCTCTCTCTCTCTCTCTCTCTCTCTCTCTCTCTCTCTCTCTCTCTCTCTCTCTCTCTCTCTCATGCCATGGAGAAACCCTAACTCGCCGGACAGCACGCCATCTCGCAAGGCAGCACACCATGGAGAAACTATAGCTCATCAATAGGTCTCTCTTCTCCTTCTCTCTCTCTCTCTCTCTCTCTCTCTCTCCCTCTCTCTCTCTCTCTCTCTCTCTCTCTCTCTCTCTCTCTCTCTCTCAGTCCAAATTAACATGATAAGACGACATCAATGAAAGAGGTCCCTTCAGTACAAATTAACATAATAAAACATCAATGAAAGAGCTCCCTTCAGTACGAAGTAACATGATAAGACATCAGGAGCTTCCTTAAGTCCAAAGAAAAGTAGCTCCCAAACCAAAGGAAAACTTTCTTGCCAGCTTCCTTCAGTCCAAAGGATACTAAATAGCTTAGCTCCCTTCAATCCGAAGTAACATGATAAGACATCAGGAGCTTCCTTCAGTCCAAAGAAAAGTAGCTGCCAAACCAAAGGAAAGCTTTCTTGCCAACTTCCTTCAGCCCAAAGGATACTAAATAGCTTAGCTCCTTCAATTTAAGGTGATGTGGCTTCCTAGCCGAGGGTAGTTCTCTCCTGTCCAAGGAGAAAGAGTTCCCTTCAGTCCAAAGTTTATTTTAATTCAAAGCTCCCTTCAATCCAAAGAAAGTATAATGAAATATTTTCCTTACCACAAAAAGCTTTCGGTGTCGCATAACCACCTCACCAGCACCATCCAGCTCGTTGCCGCTGAGATCAACCCACGATAGATACCTGGAGTTCCTAAGTGTAGGCAGTATTGTGCCCGACAATGAATTGTTGTTGAGATGCAAAAAATTGATTCTTGGCATAAGCCCCAGCTCCGGCAGAATGTAATTTGTGAGACAGTTGTTTGAATTTGAAATAGTTAGCTACTTTAGGCTGCTGCAGTTTGAGAGGGTGGGCGAGATGGTGCCGTTGATAAGGTTGAGGTTGAGCACTAGTAGTAGCCATAATTGCCTTGTTGTGCCGCGGATGTCAACGGGGATTTCTTGTTCAATAAAGTTGCCCTACATAACCATCTCTCTCATGTTAGGCATAGCCTGTAGCGGTGTCGGGAAGGTGCAAGTCATAAAGTTGCAACTGACATCTATTGCAGCAAGGCTGTTGCAGCTCTCCAAGGGCACCACCCCAGACAAATCATTGTCTACTGTGAACTTGTTGAAGCTCAATACAAGCTTATGCAGAGCCGACAATTGGGATTATCTTGTTTCTTCTTGTTGCCGAAAGATCCAGCTTCTTAAGCTGGTGTAAAGTATCCCCAAAATAGGGTAGTATTGTGCCTATGAGATTGTTTTTGGAGACGGAAGGCATCTCTAGGCTTACTAGTTGGTTGAAGATGGTGGGAATATTTCCAGGAGTTCAAGGAGATGTTGACATGGCGCAAGCTTTGGCAGGAGCTGAGGGATGTGGGAATTGGTCCTGTTATAAAATTTTTAGAGAGATCTAACAAAGTTAGGTCTGGGCAACTACCAGCTACGGCAGTTGTGAGGTTCAAGGTAGATAATAAGAAGGCTTTAAGAGGTATTTTGCAAGTTCCTTGATTAAAGGAAATGTTAAGATGTTTAAGTGTCCTGGATTGGCCGATACCCATCGGGAGGTTGCCTGAAAGGCTGTTGTTTGAAACGTTAAGCCATGAAAGAAAGGGCACCGCAATGGAGGAGAGAGCGCCAGAGAAGTTGTTGTGCAAAAGCCTTGTCAAGCACGCAATCAAACCCTTCCCTTCCCCAAGATTACAAATCCACTCCCTATCGTACTGCGCCTGTTCTGCCTCTGCCATTAAAAGGAAATAGTGGTTGGATGAACCGAACCCGGGTGGGGTACTTTTTAACATTGATTGTCGATTTCTGTCAACAATTTGATGATGAATCATCGAACCCACTCTGCAAAGCTACCATACCAGTTATCGTGAAAGTGGAATGCTCAGGGCAGGACTGGAACTACTCTACTGGGTTTCTCCATCTTTCGAGATAGATCATCTAACCTATAGGTTAGGTGGTTTGCAGGAGGGGATGAATTGGCCTTTAGTCGACTCGACTTTTAGCGCACGCAAGAAATACCGCAGAATTCCTCCATTATTAGGTGCTCTCTCCCACGAGCTGCGGCTAATTCTTCAAGTAAGTGTCTTTTCTCTGCAGTTTCTATCGATATAACCAAAGAAAAGAAGCTTGCACACTACCTGCTCTTACTTCTTGAGTCCGGATCGCTTCCCATTGAGGTCTTGGGCATGCAAAGGGTTGTGGTGTACATGCTTAAGACACAACATAGCCCTTTGTATCGACTTCCTAGAATCGCATATGAAGCAAGTCAAAAGGTCCAAAAGACATACAAGAGCAAAATACTAAGTTCGGGGTGGATGCTTGACATCAAGAAATGGTTTGGAAGATGGGATGCATGTCACTTGGTCAAGGATGCTTCGATCGACTCCCAAGTTAATGAGGCCTTCTTACAATGCCAATGTATCACGGCTTGGGAGAAATCTGGAGGTTCTCGCTTCAGCCATTACAACACACACATTGCCCCAAACTACAAATCTCTCTTCTTCTCCGAACGCGGTAACCGAACCCATCCCTACATCCTTGAGCCCATCCCATTGAGTGCAATCCGCACCATTGCCTCCATTCGTCTTAGCTTTTGCAATTTTTAGTGTAAATATTGACAATTCCTCATATTTTAACATACAATTGGAAGAGTTCTATTTTTGTCAAAGATATGGGTTTGGCTAGGTGTTCTCTTGAGGAGGAGAACACAGGTTATGGGGGATATTTTATAGACATGGGGACTGCACACGGACTGGCCATTTTGAATGGTCTACAGATATTTCCAGCATCGAGTGGGTTCACTTGTTTTCCTCATAGACATGGGGCTAGCACAATGGATCATGTTTTGGCTCGACCCAATTTTATACCCTATATTCAAGATTTTATAGTCGGGCCCAAGCCTATCAGTGTAGCAGTATATCACACCCTTCTCATGTTTATCGTCTCTTTTCAGTTAAGCACAACTCGATTGACACAAACATCCACACATACCCGATACAATTTCACATCAGAGACTGATTCTGTCTACATTGATAGAATATACATACATTTAGCTACTAAGGAGTCAAGACTTCCATTAGAGGAGCTTACCGAGATACTAACATGTACATTACATGATGCAGCAATAGAGGCATACCCACACAGTCAGCCTAAGCACAAACGCCGTTCTGGAAGCATGCCCAAGAAAGTTGATATGATGAGGAGTGTAGAGAAACAAGAGCCACACTTCAGAGAGCCACACTTTCCCCTCCATCGACCATCACATCCACTAAAACTTGGACTGAGCATAGAGAATCTCTTTACACAGTTCCAGAGCAGCCGCCTCTACCAGGTGAGTCATGGAGATTCTTTCATGAACACTCCCCTCCACCGGCTATCACATCCACTCAAACTTGGGGTGAGCATGCACCATCTCTTTACAAAGTTCTAGGACAGCCGCCTCTACCAGACCCCTCGATGCCATGTCCCTCTAGACATGCATTTTCTTTACCACTGAGATGGTGAAGAAAGCTATTGACAGGATGAGGACTAGGAGAGCAGATGATCATGATGGATTGGTAGCGGAGCACTTTATACATGCTTGAGATATGCTTGTTGAACTTCTATCATTGATGTTCAATCAAACCATGTGTGAGGGTTTTCCTGATACTTGGAGTATGCCGACTGTTGTGCCTATTTTCAAGGCAAGAGATCCAGTGAGGGTCCAATGATGCCTGGGAACTATCGCACCATTATGATTGGGCACACACTGCCCAAGTTATATGCTTCTATTCCTGAGCAGCAATTGAGTAGATGGGCAAAGAGAGAAGGCATATGAGCATCAAGACATACATGTTTCAAGAGAGTTAGGAGGGTTTGTCATGAGAAGAAGTTGGGTCGCTATTGAGATTTTCCTTGGGCAAGTTGGCCACTACATTGTGTGTATGTGTGTGTGTGTGTGTGTGTGTGTGTGTGTGTGAGAGAGAGAGAGAGAGAGAGAGAGAGAGAGAGAGAGAGAGAGAGAGAGAGAGAGAGAGAGAGAGAGAGAGAGAGAGAGAGAGAGAGTTTAAACTACTTACAATATACATAACACATGAGACAAACTTCAAAGACCTACGTCTACAGTATATAGTACAAATCATGTATTCCTTTCAACTGTATATAAAAAACAATACATCATAGTATCAGGCCATATTAGGGAAAGAAGGTCCTGATTAGTGTTACAGTATCAGTGTACAGCATAACATCCCCTCAAACAGCAGCCAAGGAAAGGACACCCTTACCTGCATCCAAAGTAAGAAAACAAACTGTTCGTTAGTTTTCAAACCGCATAACAGGTAACTGGGGTGACCTAGTTGTCATCCATGTCACCCTGGTACTATCCTAAGAAGAAAACCATGCTGTGCAAATCATAATGATGTGTAAATTTTCTTTGATTTTAAAGAACCAGATATAATCAAAGTGTTAGCTCAAAATTTTGAAACGTATATTTTAATTCCCAGTATAAAGTTTGTTACTTCACTGTGAAATAAGGCCAAAAAGGATTATTTTTCAATTGCTCCTTACATTCCATCTTATAAAAGAGCTCATTCTCCCTTAAAAACTTTTTTTTGAAAGTGAGTTAATGCAGTTTTTGAAGTCAAAATCTTCCTTAGACTAACAGGATAATAATCTTTCAAATTTTAGGCATTTTGTATTTTACCATCAGACAATTATCCTTAAGATGTCAATCGGGTCAGAACTGGTGATGTCCGATAATAGGCCTAAAATAGCAGAACTGCACAAAAGGCGGGTCAAATCTACCCAACATGGCTGGATACAAGTTCACTCCCCTCTCTAATTCATGCTGAATACCGTATCTAAGTACCAAATGTATCACCCCTCTCACGTGAGGCAACAACAAATAATGTTAGTTACCAATATCTGAACGGCAACAATAAAGCCTTATTCAACATACCATAGTTCCCAATATCACACCACCCAATACCCATGCTGAAGGGCCACCAATATCAGGTCAATAATTCGTATTTACTAACTGGAACACATTTTTGTCAGTCACCAAAGAGCAACCAGTATACTTACCTTTAAAGTTCCAAGAAGGCTAGTATAAAAAGAGCTTAGGTGAGAGTTTTCACCGTCATCAGTCAATACTTTGAACAGTAGGTCAAGCCCTAACCGAAACCTCAAAAAGAGCACCAATAAAAGAGATCAATGCCAATAATCAAAACACAATTTGTAATATACAACTCCAGCTGTCATATTATATCCATAGCCATCCATTTCCTAGTCAACCTGTTTTACCAATAATAACTATAGCTTGTGAGCCAGCTCACATTACCTCTAAATAGCATCAAAGACGAAAAAAGCCACACTAATTAGTAGCCAATTAGATGTAAATACATACAGGCAATAGATATTTACGAAAAAGTGACCGAACCAAACCATATATATCTAGTAAAAAATCAGTTGTATCATCAGCAGTAAAGAGAATATATCCTAGATAAGAAATAAAAGAGATTCACTTCGATCTGAGTTGTGAGTAAGTTATCCAACCGACCTGCAAACCAATACATATGAGTAATACTTCCCTGGTATTCCAAGCCAGGTGAACCAACAGAGAGTAGTTCATTAACACAAGTTTCAAATTACACACTAGGTTGATTATGAGCCCATATAGCCCATAACCAGGAGATGTAAATACATATAGGTGGTAGATATTTGCAAAAAGTGACCCAATCTAACCATATACATCCAGTAAAAAATCACTACCAGCTGTAGCATCAACAGCAAAGTATTTAAGTTGCTTATATACCAAGCAGGAGGTATAACAAAACCCAACCCAATTATTTTACCATATAAAGGAGTGTAGAACCGGTACACCCAAGCACCTGTAAGCCAAAAGTAGGAGCAGAACTGCATAATGGGCGGGTCAAATCTACCCAACATGGCTGGATACAAGGTTAATCCCCTCTCAGATTCCGGTCGAATATCGTATCTAAGTACCATATGTATCATCCTTCTCAAGTGAGGCAACAGCAAATGATGCTAGTTCCCAGTCCCTGAACAACAACAATAAAGCCCTATCCAATATATCATAGTTCCCAATACTACTCCACCCAATACCCATATTCAAAGGCCACCAATATCAAGTCAATAATGGGTATTACCAACTGGAACACATTTTTGTCAGCCACCAAAGAACAGCCAGTATACTTACCTCCAGAATTCCGAGAAGGCTAGCATAAAAAGAGCATAGGTGAGATATTTAACCGACATCAGTCACTGCTTTGAACAGTAGGTCAAGCCCTAATCGAAACCTCAAAAATAGCACCAGCAAAAGAGATCAATGCCAATAACCAAACATAATTTGTTATACACAGCTCCAGCTGCCATATTATATCCATATCCATCCATTCCTAGCCGACATGTTTTATCAATAATAACTCTAGCATGTGAGCCAGCTCGCATTATCTCTAAGAAGCACCAGAGACGAAAAAAGCCCAACAAATTAGTAACCAGTTATATACTCCCAAGTTAATTGGCAATAGATCGGTTGGCAAGACAACCCCAACTCAACCCCTCCATGCAACTTATTTTCATGGAAAAGAGCTTAAAAAGCAACAGTATGAAATTAATATCACTCATTTCCTAAATCTATTTTCTTAATTCCATTCATTCCTAATACTACCGGCTCTTGTTGTAGCCATAAAACAGTGGTACCATCATTACCATGATACGGTAAAACAGTGTGGAATCATCAGTGTGGAATCATCAAGATATCAAACGTAAGCTGCCAGCAAAGAACACCGGTCACCTTCAACCGGCCGAAAATAATCAGAACCAAAGTAACTTTAGTAAGAGATTTGAGCCAGCTTTTGTCTAAGGACCAATCGGCCAGTACGATTTTAACAAAAACCATTACTGTAACACCTTCTTCTTTCCAAACCAAAACCTCAAAAAGAGCAGCAGTGACAGAGTTTCTTTCTTTATTACAACAGTATGGTTTAAACATCCAGAAACAACAAGACCATCATAAGTCCTATAGAAATTTCCAAGAGGCAATTGATAATGACAAATTTGAAAAAACCAGCAACCGAGTATAATGCTACCTCAGATGATTCAGCAGTGGCTTTTTTGCTGGGAGCCATAAAGCTTGAGTGCACTTGATAGGGGCAGGGAGCCGAAACAGATCAACAGATACTACCAAGGAGAAAACAAAGAAAAAATGATGAATGAAAACTAAGTGAGCAAGTGCTCACCTTATGTATAGATTGCACAAGATTCCATTCATCCTAGAGCCACCCCCAGCTGGCCGCGGAGCCCACCATGAAAGCAGCTAACCAGGAAAGAGGATTCACCGCAGCAGAGCCCTCATCAAACTCCACCAAACCCCCATGAATCCGGGCGGTGATACAGCTTAGAGAATGCCCAAAAGTAGCGCGCGTCAGATTTGAGAAGAACCCCTCATTCTAATTCATAATGGCATTCAAAACTACCCGTCACGCCTGGCCAGTTTAAATGATGTAAAATTATAATGAAAAAAGGAATTTACAAGGCAACTACAGCCAAGTGGCTTTTCCCACCTAAAACCACCAATTTCCATGGTTGGATGGTATATTGAGAGCAGGATCACAAGCAGGTGAATCAATTCTCTCAGTCAATGATTCCTAAAGGTGAAAGAAAACCATCGGATAAACCTATGGATGTAAAGTCTTATATTTTCTAGAAGCATAAAGAGAGAGAGAGAGAGAGAGAGAGAGAGAGAGAGAGAGAGAGAGAGAGAGAGAGAGAGAGAGAGAGAGAGAGAGAGAGAGAGAGAGAGAGAGAGAGAGAGAGAGAGAGAGAGAGAGAGAGAGAGAGATCTTGGAGCCATGGAGTCTCAAGCATGTCACTCCTCACATCTATTTGACTTCCTAGATGCAAACAAAGAGCCATGAATTGTTGTGTGCCTTCAAGTTGAGGTCCTTTTTGAGTAGAAGATAGATGGTAGAGCTTGCCACATCGTTCATAGTTTGGGTTGCAACTTGCACTTATTGCTTTTACTCCGCGTGTCCCCCTTGTCACATGTTCACCTCTTGCCCATGGGCTCCACGTCTAGTGCCATGGCCTGGCCGTGCTTGCTGATAGCGCATTGTGCACCTACCGGCTCTCTACACTTGACACATATGCCATCTATCTCTTTGATTGGCATGCAACACGCACCTCTTGAATAACAAGTCTTGAGTTCATTGGATAGATCTTTGATGTCTCTTGGGATAGCTTCCTGCAACATTAAAATTATCTTCTTCCCTCACCAACGTGCTTGCTCCCTGTACTTGCTGCCCTACACCTGTTGCTGGTGACAGCTACAAAACACCTTGCAGGTGTCGTTTTCGGCCTCAGTAGATTAGCCATAAAAAACAGTGTTGCGCACAATTACATTTACAGCCTAAGAGCTTTTGTGCTCGCTGTGCTAACCCATTCAGGCACCAACTTACTACAACAATACACTTCTCCATAATTCCTCAACTACCCTGTGCAGTGAACCCCAAAATGACTCTAGAAAGAGATGCAAACCCTCTTTGAATAAGCAATGGAAGTGACGTATCTCATAGTAAACTGGGCAATGACATACATAGTGCAACTGTGTCTCAGCCTCCGTATGACATAGGGGAGAGAGAGATGATGATCAATCGACAGTCATTTGAGAGAGAAGTTCCTCTAGTATTTTTCCTTCTTTACGACCACACCTTTTGTGTGCGCGCGCGTGTGTGTGTGTGTGTGTGTGTGTGTGAGAGAGAGAGAGAGAGAGAGAGAGAGAGAGAGAGAGAGAGAGAGAGAGAGAGAGAGAGAGAGAGAGAGAGAGAGAGAGAGAGAGAGAGAGAGAGAGAGAGAGAGAGGGGGGGTGGGGGCGGGGGGGAGAGAGAGAGAGAGAGAGAGAGAGAGAGAGAGAGAGAGAGAGAGAGAGAGAGAGAGAGGGAGATGATCAACCGATAGCCATTTGAGAGAGAAAAGAGAGAGTGTTACTCATCGTGGGTGCACAAATCTGAGTGGCGAACGTTGCAAAGAAGGTAAATCTTTCACTCCTCCAACTCCTAGCAAAAGTGTTATGAGCGCATATAGAGCTAGAAGAGAGCAAGAGGAGGCGCTCACAATGTACAAGAACTTGGACTTGATGATGAGCTTAATATTGATTACAAGACTTAATACTTTATTAAGAGAGCTAGATACAAGACTTGGATTACATGACTTGAGTACAAGACAAGGCTTAATGGCAAGGACAAGACTTGAACAGAATAACTAGAAGAGGGATTTCCTCATAGGAGCCTTACAACTGGTCCTGGCAAGAATGAGGGGCTTGTGGCCTAAGATCTCTTTTTATACTAGTGCTTGAGGAGGTTAGAACTTTCTAGGTTCTTCTTGAGGAGGTTAGAATCTTCTAGAACCTTCTTCAACTTTCTAGAGCTTTCCAAAAACTTATAGATTCTTTCGAAATCTTCTCCAAGCTTTTAGAAACTTATGGAATCTCCTTGATACTTTTATAACCTTCTAGATTCTTCTAGAGCCTTCTAGTGATGATGTAGGCGACACAAGCAGCGACTAACTCTCAAGCATCCACGACATCACCCCCTCCTCTAGCACGACGAGTTCCACGAGGAGCGATGGTGTTCCTTGATTGGGGCTTCCATGGATGTTGTTGATGGAACTCTTGGAATTTGAGAGATGCATGCTGAAGATTGTGTGCTGGTTCCTAGGTTCGTTCACTGACATCATAGCCTTTCCAATGCACCAAGTATTGTAACCTACCATGCGAAACTCGAGAATCTAGGACTTTCTCGACCTCATATTCGTCATGTCCTTGAATCTCAACCGGAGGAGGTGGTTGTAGGGCTCTTCATGGGATCTTAGATGTGTGACAAGGTTCTAGGACAGAGACATGAAAGATCGATGGATTTTCATGGATGAGGGCAACTGGAGTCGATAGGTGACTGGATTGACTTGACGGATACTTTTACATGGGCCAAGCCTTCAATAATTAAGCTTTTGATAGGGATGAGATGAACGCAGATCACACCGGAGGAGCCACACTTTATCCCCTTCTTCGTATTTTGGATGTTGCATGCGATGTAGATATGCACTTTCCTTATACTTGGATTGAGCTTCTTTGATATGAATTGTAAGTTCTTTGTGAATTGCAGATAATTGTTGTGTAAGATGAATAGCAGCTGGATTCTTGATTTGATGGTGCCTGTGGATATCCTGTTTGGGATGTTGACCATAATTAGAAAACAATGGAGTGTGACAGGTGGAGGCATGAAAACTGTTATTATAGGAGAATTCTGCTAGCGGTAGGAGCTCGACCCAATTATCTTGGTGATGACAATTGATAGTACAACGGAGATACTGCTCCAAAACTTGATTTACTCTCTCTATTTGTCCATCAGTTTGTGGGTGATTGGCTGAGGAGAGGTTGATTTGTACTCCGAGTAGCTTGAATAAGCTTTTCCAAAAGCTAGAGATGAATTGTGGGCCTCGATCAGAAACTATGTCATCCGGTAATCCGTGATAACAATAGATATGTTGTAGAAAGAGTTTGGCCGTACCGTCGTCGCTGGTGATGGTTTTAGTGGTTGGAATGAAGTGTGCCATTTTTGTAAACCGACTTACGACTACTAAAATGGAGTCAAATCCTTGTGACAGGGTAGCTCTACAATGAAATCCATGGAGATGGATGACCATGGTTTGCTTGGAATGGGCAACGGATGGAGTAACCCATGAGGACGATGACAAGGGGTCTTTGATCTATTGCAAGTGTCACAAGTGCCTACATACTCCTTGACAAGCTTCCACATTTGAGGCCACCAAAATTCACGAGAGAGAAGCTCAATTGTCTTATTAACCCCAAAATGCCTTGCTGATGGAAGATCATGTCGTTGTTGCTGAAGTACCTCCAAGCGTGTTGGTCCTGGAGGAATATAGAGAAGACCCTTATAGTAAATTAGTCCATCAATTTCTTGAAAGTCCTCATTAACCCCTTGTCCTTGTAGTTTTCGTCTAATATTCTGAGCAAGTGGGTCTTTGGCAATTTGTGTCTTCACCTTAGAAAGAAAAGTAGAACCTTCAGGAGCTTGGCTCATGGTGGCGTTTAGCTTAAGTTGCTCAGGTTTCAAAATCACTGACTCTTGTTGATCAAATGATGCATCGCCTTCTCTAGGTGCAAGTTAGGATCTTCTTGATAAGGCATTTGGCTTACCTTGTTGACGGCCATGCCTATAAGAGATAAGAAAATCAAACCTTGATAGAATACCACTCCACCTAGCTTGGCGACGATTCAAGACGTGGGATGCCATGAAGTATTCCAAATTCTTGTGATCTGTATAGACAGTGATCTTATGAGGGGCTCCTTCAAGTAGGTGACGCCAAGTGTCAAAGGAGTCGATGATTGCTAGGAGCTCTTTGTCATGGATTTCATAATTGATTTCTGCACCTGAGAACTTCCGAAAATAAAAAGCCACTGGATGTACTCGACCATCCTCTCCTACTTGGGATAGAATAGCACCAAGGGAAAATTTGAAGCGTCTATTTCTAGGATGAAAGGCTTTGTAGGATCTGCGTGAATTAGAATGGGTGCGGTCGTGACAGCTTGCTTGAGAGTTTGAAAAGCTTTCGCGGCCTCTGAGTCCCAAACAAACTTATTATGGCCTGTCAACCTTGTGAGTGATGTAACCACTTTGGAGTATCCCTGTATAAAGATACGATAGAAATTTGCAAATTCGAGGAAACATTGAGCATCTCTTACCGAGGTGGGTGTCTCCCAATCAAGGATGGTTTGAACCTTCTTTGGATCCATGGAGATTCCCTTTTCAAATATAACATAACTAATAAATTCCACCTTAGATTGATGAAAAGAGCACTTCTCCAACTTTGCATATAACCCTGATGCACAAAGCTTTTCAAGCACTAATCGTAAATGGTGCTCATGCTCTTCTTGATCCTTCGAAAATATCAAGATATCATCCAAGCATATTACCACAAAATCATCCAAATACTCGCGAAATATGTCGTTCATTAAATGTTGAAAAACTGATGGAGCATTTGTGAGACCAAATGGCATGACGGTATATTCAAAGTGGCCATACTTTGTGCAAAAGGCTGTCTTCCATTCATCACCTTCTTTGATTCTGACTAGGTTGTAAGCACCACGAAGGTCTATTTTTGTAAATATTCTTGCCTTGTCAAGGTGTTCAAGAAGCTCTGGGATCAAGGGAAAGGGATAGCAATTCTTGACCGTGATCTTGTTCAGCCCCCTATAATCCACGCACATCCGAAGAGTTTCGTCCTTCTCTTTTACAAAGAGTATTGGAGCTCCTGCTTGGGACTTTGAATGCCGTATGAACCCCTTAGCAAGATTCTCATCAATAATTTTTCGTAATTCTAGCAATTCATCTTGAGATAGCTTGTATATTGGGCCAAAAGGGGGTTGGGTTCCCTCCTCAAGCTCTATAGCACAATCATAGGGTCGATGCTCCGGTAAGAGGCCTACATTTTTCTTCTCAAAAACATCATTGTAATCTTGATATTGACGTGGCAATGCCTCCATGACTTTTGTTGTCGACGTGTCGGTTGGTGTTGCAAATATTAGGAAAGTTGGATACTTTTTGGCTGCACGCATGAAGACCTTGGCTCCAAGATATATAGGCCTATTATGCCTTCCTTTCTCCTTTTGGACTTTTCGTGGTTCAATTCTCCGAGTCCTCCAATTGATGTTAGGATTATGTAATTCAAGCCACGGTAGCCCAATAACAATTGGACTGCTTGGGCTTTATATAATATTGAACGCTATTCTTGAAACATGCTCCTTCAATGTTACTTCTATGGGGCGAGTTTTCATACCTGACATCCCCTGAAGCGAGGGGACGACCATCAATGACTTGTACGGTTGCTGGATTAGACTTCTCCACAAGTGGTATGCCTTGTTCTTTTGCAAATTCTTTGTCCATGAAGCACGCCGTTGCGCTTGAATCTAGTAATGCTTCACAATCCATGTGCCTACCCGGTATATGGATCTTGACTAGTAGCATAGTGGAATCAACGGGAAGAAAGAGACCTTCTTTTGCTTGTCTTTTGTCCAACCGGTCAGTCTCTATTGAGGTTGGACGTCCATGTTTTTTGAACACGTTGAGGCCATTGCACCATGAACCTTCATCCTTCTCTTCCTTGGACATTGTTGAACAATGTGCCCCTGCTCTCCGTAATACATACATAAGCCATTAATGCGTCGCCTTTGCTTCCCCTGGGCTGAGAGAGGTTGAAACCGTGCTGAATCAATTTGCATGGACTCAATGCTTGATTCATGGACGTGTTGAGGTGTGTAGCCATTAAGTGTCACTTCTGTTTGGGATTGCAATGGTGCCCCAAGACGTCTCTCTTGTCATCTCTCAAATAGTCGATTATCACATTCTATTGCTTGAGAAATGAACTCGCTTAGTGTATGAACCTTTGGCATAGTCAATAAAATATCTTTTACGTCATCCTTTAATCCCCACCAAAATTGGCTAATTAAATATTCCTCATGACAAGTTAAATCACAAGTGAGCTATTGAAATTCTGATGCATAGACAGATGTAGATCTTGATCCTTGGCGTAGATTTCTAAGTTTTGTTTCAACAACCCTTGCTCTATTTGTATCCCCAAAGGTTGCAGAGAACTTCCACACAAAGCTTCAAAGTCATGAAGGAGAGGAGATTCTTTTTCAAGTAAGGGAGCAAACCAAGAGAGAGCCGTACCCGAGAGGAGAGTCCCAATAAGGCCTACTTGAGAGGCATCTTCTGAATAACGCTCTCGTTGCATTCGAATGAAGAGACGCACTTGTTGGGACTTTGATCTAGTCCCATCAAATTTTTCAGGCATGCTAACCTTCGGCTCCTTCTTATGTTGTTGAGAATAGCTAGATCTTGTAGCTTGTGCTTGATGTATGCTTGTCTCTTGAAGCTCTTGAATTTGACGTTGAAGAGCTTGCAACGCCGGTCCCAAGATTAGGGGTTGCTCTGCTTGCGTTACTCTCGCGAAGTTCTTGTAACTGAGCTTGGATGCTTTGCAATGTGTTGATAACACCTCCATCGTTTTCTCCATGATGGCTTGAGAAGATTAAGAGATGGTAGTCTTGCCAAACTGTTATGAGCGCGTATAGAGCTAGAAGAGAGCAAAAGGAGGCGCTCATAATGTACAAGAACTTGGACTTGATAATAAGCTTAATATTGATTACAAGACTTAATACTTTATTAAGAGAGCTAGATACAAGACATGGATTACATGACTCGAGTACAAGACAAGGCTTGATTGCAAGGACAAGACTTGAACAGAAGAACTAGAAGAGGGATTTCCTCATAAGAGCTTCACAACTGGTGTTGGCAAGACTGAGGGGCTTGTGGCCCTAGACCTCTATTTATACTAGTGCTTGAGGAGATTAGAACTTTCTAGGTTCTTCTTGAGGAAGTTAGAATCTTCTAGAACCTTCTTTCTAGAGCTTTCATGAAACTTCTAGATTCTTCCAAAATCTTCTCCAAGCTTCTAGAAACTTCTAGAATCTCCTTGATACTTTTAAAACCTTCTAAAATCTTCTAAATTCTTCTAGAGCCTTCTAGTGATGATGTACGCGATGACATAAGCGATGATGCAAGCAGTGACTGACTCTCAAGCATCCATGACAAATAGCCCTCCAGCTTACAATGTTAGTCAGAGAAGGGATTTGATGCCACATGGCCCTTGTAAGATGGACTTGCTTAATAGAGTAGTATAGATGGTACTCTATATCCTTCATCAAAGCGACACAAAGGCTTTGAACATAAAAACAGTAACCTTCCACGAATTACCAATTTACCTTAAATTTTTTTTGTAGTAACTTGTTTTGTACGGATTCTTGGCGAGGATATTCTCCACAAACACTATTAGACTAGGCAGCTATGTATGTGATGGATTTCCGAGCTGCCGCACGTACTCTCCCTCGAGCTTCGCAGAACCAGAGGTATGGCCAATTTTTTGAGGGTGTGTGTGGGTCGGCTTGAGAGAGAGGGAGAGAGTGCTCCTTTCAGCTGAACATCGTACATAGTGTCGACATACTTGATCAGGCCAATTTTGAACTGTATTGACCAGTCCGATAGGACATGTACACCCAGTCCACTCATGCAAGGCTTGATACTTGGACAGTAAATGCATCTGTCAAAGCGATGAGCCTATGATTCTCAACACGGCACATGTATGCAGAATCCTTTAATCAAGGTCAATTCACGATGATTTCTAAGAGAATGCTGCATATGAGCTTTGTCAGCAAGTACCCATCTCTGGACTTGTAAGTTATGTCGGTCAATTGTTGGCCTTGTTGTCTTCTGACATGAACTCCGGGACTTTTTGCAATGAATGGAGGGAACATAGGCTTAGAGACGCATGAGCAAGGATAATAATCTTTGGGAATTTGTTGGAAACAACCACCAAGCTGTGATGAGTAGTTGACCAGTGGACATGACAATCCCTAGTCTTAGCATAGCAAATTGAATTTTTTTATTTTGCACAAGTAGCTTCAATAGTCTCCAAGTCCTCATCAAGGAGTACCTAACCATGTGGAATTGGCATTTTTGATGTGTCATAGGATGGGTGACATAGAGCTTTGCTAAGAAGTTACTCCGTAAATTCATAGGAAGTGACCAAGTTATGAGCATTTTTGGTGTATCAATATGGGAATGTTTCATAGTTTTTGGACTAAGTAGATGGCACGTGCTAAGAATCGCACACATGAATGAAGATGGGTTCTCAGAAAGCTTTCGAAAAAGAAAGTCGCTTTTTAGTTGTTTTTCTGCAAATCACTGCATGTGCATGAGTTGCATCCGGAGACACTTAGATTGTGTGTGTGTCTGTGTGTGAGCATTTGGCCTAAATGTTTATAAGGTTTTGCAGGTTGTGTAAAGGTTGAAAAGTCCATAGTAGAAGTAGCCCATTAAAAACAAGGGTCAACTGTCAGGCCAAAACAAGGCATTCCCCTTCTTAGAAAAGCATCTCTTCCCAAATTGACCCCTGTTTCTTTTTTTGGTAGAAAACAAGTTTAATGATTAAAGGTTGGAAAGTCAACAATAGAAGCAACCCGAAAAGAATCTCTTTCCAAATGTAACTACTTTCGACGAGGGATCAAACGGAAACACGTAGACAACTGGAAACTACACACTTGGCAACACTTTAGCACTTCAAAAACACTTGGACACTCGGCGGAGTTCCGAGCCAAGACATGTTGCCCCCAAAGATTGGCACCCCTTTCGGTATTTCTTTATTATCGATTTGCAAAGGTACAACTCTCGAAGGTTAGCATCCAAATGCTCCAAAGAGTGGCCCTCTAGGCTCTTATAAATTACAAGGGATGTCCAAAAGCAGAGCCCCAAAAGCATTAAGCCCAAAAGCACTTAATCTTAAAAGCATCTGCTCTCCAAAAGCTAGCTCTAAAAACTGCAAAAGCTGCTAGCACAATTTGTGGAATTTTCGTAGAGCTGCCACGTCATCAGCTCGTAGTGCAAAACGCGGAAAAAGTGCCACGTGTGAGCTGCAACGTAAATTGCGGAAGATCTGCCGCGTCACGGACGTCTCACAATCCCTCTCTTAGGGAAGAGAATCATCCTCGATTACACGTGCAAAACAACTATAGGACATAAACTTTCTTCAGTAGACACTGGCTCTAAGTATTCGTGTACTAGAGTCCACAAGAAAGTACATTCATTGAACATGCAATTCACAAATGACACACTTAGTTTACACTGAACATTGTGTGTCAATCATTCAGTCTAGTCATCTCATCGGTCCAGAAGTTGTGATGCACCTAGATCCTTGTGTAGCCATCTCATCCTTCTGGAACTTTTAATGCACTCACAATAGTATCCAGTCATCTCATTAATATGGGAATCTTGATGCACTAGAATCTCATTTGATCATTTAGCAATTTTGCGTTGGTATGATGAAGTGGCAGATTGTACGGACGCCCCCTCAATTTGTGTTGACATGCTGACGTGGCAGGTGGACGCATTTTCGTATTTTTTGTTGGCTGATCTCAACGCTAGGTTTTGGGACCAGATGCGTTTAGATTTTGAAGCTTTTCATGTAAACTGCTTTTAGAGGCCAAGGGCATTTAAATATGACCCATGGGCTCTCACTTTTGCATTCTACCCGCGGGGGATGCAGAGCAGAGCCATGGGGGTTGTACTGAGTTGAAGCAATATAAAGAAATACCGAAAGGGGCACCAGCGCTTGGGGCCAGTGCTCTCCTAGGATGGAACTTCGTCACTCTCCGTCTTGTGTGCTGTGCACTCTCTCTCTCTCTCTCTCTCTCTCTCTCTCTCTCTCTCTCTCTCTTTTAGTTCAGTGTTATTTGAAGTGCTTAAAGTTGTATAGCTTGTTCTTTTCCGTTGGCACGTGGTGCCCTTCCTGTTACAATGTCCAAGCTTGTAATAGTGGTATCAGAGCTCATAAAGATTCCTCTTCTAGGGAGGATCTGATCCCTTCTACAACACGCAGTCTCTCGAGGATATTGTCAAAGAATCTTCGTGTCCCTATCTGGGACTTATTAGTTACGCCCACCCTTAGTCCATCGCGTATCGGGCGCGCTCCTGTCTTCATCACTCTGTCTTAAGGAGCATAAGCCATAAAGAACCCAAGACCACACATGGGTTCTCGGGTGAATTTGACAGAGATAACATCTCTCAGCGGGAGGCGAAGAAAAGTTGAAGCCG
Organism: Adiantum capillus-veneris; assembly: GCF_014529385.1. Classification (NCBI taxonomy): domain Eukaryota; kingdom Viridiplantae; phylum Streptophyta; class Polypodiopsida; order Polypodiales; family Pteridaceae; genus Adiantum; species Adiantum capillus-veneris. Next base: position 75,356,710 of record NC_140931.1, read on the forward strand.
AGTGAGGAGCGAAAGAAAAGAACAAAGAATTGGGCAAATTTTCAGCGGGGAAGTTGGCGAGAGCGGAGTACAAACGTCATCTGCAGGTTTACATGTTTGTGAAAAGACTGATCAAGTACTCCAGAGACCCGAAATTTGGGAAACACTTGAAGAAATACCCGATTGATTAGATTCTGTAAGGTGCAGCGGAATGAATGTTTGAACTTTGCTCAAGATGAGTGCTCCGAATTGTGCTCAAGGTTCCTTTTTGTTCTTATGGAAGGAAGAGCCTTCCGTTCTTAACGAGAGAGTGCAATGATCACAAACAAAGTGAATGGACACTGTGCGTACAAGTGTATGAGACTGAGAGATAGAGAGAGAAGAGAATACGACACCAGAGACGTAAAACCCTCCTCAAAGGCCCCACTCTCTATGGCAAGAGCGGTCTACTTATGATTGCTTAAACCTCTACAATGCTTGGACTTGCCGACGATGTCGACGACGATGAGGACGAGACGGACTGAATCTGAAACTGCTAATGGCTGAAATCTGCAAATCTTCTATCTGCTGAATTCCGACTCTATGTCGATGACGATGTCGATGACGACGCTCTGAAAACGCAGATGCTGAAATCTGTGTTTTCCGGGCTGAAACTGTAAACTTCGTTGGATCTGACTGTGCGGCGAGGATCTGCTGCTGCGGGAAGGTGAGATCTGCGAGGTTCGGGACTTGATCTGCAGTGTCTAAGGGCTGAAAACTGAAAACGCTGGTGCTTCTTGGTGTTTCGTCGTGGTGAATCTGCAAAACGCTGGGGCTGATCTGCAAATCAAAAATGCTACGGCTGAAAATGGTTCTGCTGTCGCCGCATGTTATGCAAATGCAAAACACTAGGCTGATCTGTTGTGTCTTGACGACGCCGGGGCTGATCTGCTATGCACAAATCGCCAACGCTGATCTGATGCAAAAACGCTATGTCTCCTGTGGAGAAAACGCCAGAGTAGTCGCGGGGGTTGGTCTTGCTGAGAAGTTGCCTGTTGAGCAAGGTGCTCCTGCTGCCTCTTCTGCACAGAAAGTGCTAGCTCTGGTGTGCTTATATACAAACTTAGCGAAATTGCCCTACCTAGTTCCCAACAAAAGTAAAAAATGTCAAAAATAGGGGAAATAGGTTTAATGCATTAAAAATTCCCCTTGATGGACTCTGATGGGAATGCTGATGATCATGCTGTGTGCAACCGGAGGATATGCTTCTAATCTAAGTGATTGGTCATGCACGGTCTGCAAATAGACTCACAAAAGTGCTAGATCATTTCCTATTCTAGATTGACTTGACTGAACTGAACCCTGGTCATGCTGTAGCTTGTCCACGGACACATAGGGTTGGATGTGTCACGTGACATCGCCTCCTTTTCAAAGTGAGGTACTAGTACTGAACTGTATGGCGTCGAGGGAGATCGCCAATAGCATCCGGAATTATGGAAGGGACTCTTCGCTGGCCCACTCTGATGTGTGGGTCGTGCGGTACTTGAATTTCATAAAGGTCTGCAATGCTTGCTTCTTTGGGCTGCGCCGAAAGCGACACAAAGTCTTCTGTGGCTCCTTGGATGCTTCAACTTCGTCTAGAGTCTTGCTTCTTTCTTCTTCAAGAATCTCCATGGCTGAAAATTCCTGAAACCATTTCCAACACAAAAACATGAACATACCTATTCGATGTAAAGTGACTGGAAAAAATCTTGTCTTTCTCAAAGACTGTGCATGCAATGTAGATGAACAAAGAGACGGAATGCCAAACCGTTCACCACACACACACAAACAAAGAGATCGAATCTTTCTCTTCGGATCTAAAGCAATCAACTGTGGCAATTCACATCGGAAATGCCCATGCTTGGTGCTCATACTTTCTTGTGCTCTTTCTACAACTGTGTCATGCCAAGGAAGAGACATGGAATGTGACGTCCTTGAATGCATACTTTTCAGCTTTTCATGAACAATCCGCATACATTCGTGCTCATTCATGAGTGAAACGTGCTCGACGTTCAATATGTCATGCCTAGGAAAAGGGATCACATAAAGACACTGACTAAAATACAGGAAACGATCACGAATGAAACACTCGTACAATGCGTGCTGACTAATCATTCGAACACATAATACTTCCTGTGAGGGTTCTTGAGACCTAGGCTCGAGAGCCAAGATCAGTTCTTCCTCAAGGGGTTCTTTGGACCTAGGCTTGAGAGCCAAGATCGATCCTTCGTGATTGATCGAATCTGCAACGAGGTTAGCTTCCTAGAAAAAGCATCAACTAACACATCATCCTTGTGAACAATCACATCTTCTTCATGCAACTCATCATGCTTGTGAGAAATCACATTGTGATCATGTAAATCCTCATGCTTATGAGAAATCACATCTTGATCATGCAAATCATCATGCTCATCATTAACATCCAAATCATCATGCATATCATTGTCATTCAAATCATCATGCAAATCATTGTCATTCAAATCATCATGCAAATTCTGTGTGTCATGCTTGGGAGAAGAGGAGACTGAGAGAGTCTCCGTCTCCTGAATCTCTTGCATCTGTGCCTGCACTTGAGAAAAGAGTCGCAAGAACTCTTGCATGTGTCGGTCGCTCTGTTCTTGTCTTGCTTTGGCTGCTTGCTTTCTGCTTCTCTTTCTGCTTTGCTTTCTGCGTGTCTGCGATCCATTTCTGCTTTTCTTTCTGCGTGTCTTTCTTCGCGTTCTAACTTCATGTCCATCACTATCTTGTCGAAAGCCTCCATAGGAGTTAGTGCAATCCTTGACGTAGATAGGGAAGGGGGAGGGTCGGAAAAACCTCCTGGTGGGGAAAATTCTTCTTCGTCTCTCTCATGCTCATCACCTCTAAGCGAAGCATCCATTCCGCTTCGAGTGATGACTATCCACTGAAGTCGTGGGTTCTTGTGGTCATGGGTTCTTAAGTTCACGAGGAACTTGGGTTCTTGCGGTTCTTGGGTTCTTGAGGGTCTTGAGGTTCTTGAGGGTCTTGAGGTTCTTGAGGGTCTTCTTTTGCTTGCAATCTGTGTTTGAGAAGGATCTTCTCTGTTCACCCGAGTTCTGCTCTTTTCTGCGGGCGCACCCCTTGGCGGCCTTGCACTCACACCAAGGTTTCTTTTTCCCACCTCACGTCGATTGGCAGGCCGCTAAGTGCACGGTCCGCTCTCAACGAGTGAAAAGAGGCACAAGGGGAGGCTGGACAAGCACTTCTTTCTTGGGTTTCCTGTCACTCTTCAAAAACACGATTAGGAATCGACACGCCCAAGAGAACTTGGGTCACGTGCGACCTCAACAAGCAAAAAGAATTCTGTGGTTCTTTCCTTGAGTGATACAGAACATTGCCAAAGCTCTGATACCAATGTTAGGTGTAGCGGAATGTATGTTTGAACTTTGCTCAAGATGAGTGCTCCGAACTGTGCTCAAGGTTCCTTTTTGTTCTTATGGAAGGAAGAGCCTTGCGTTCTTAATGAGAGTGCAATGATCACAAACAAAGTAAATGGACACTGTGCGGACAAGTGTATGAGACTGAGAGATAGAGAGAGAAGAGAATAGGACACCAAAGACGTTGTAAAACCCTCCTTCGAAGGCCCCACTCTCTATGACGAGAGCGGTCTACTTATGATTGCACAAATCTCTACAATGCTTGGACTTGTCGACGATGTCGACGACGACGAGACGGGCTGAATCTGAAACTGCTAATTGCTGAAATTTGCAAATCTTCTATTTGCTAAATTCCGACTCTATGTCGATGACGATGATGTGACGACGACGCTTGAAAACGCAGATGCTGAAATCTGCGTTTTCCGGGCTGAAACTGTAAACTTCGTTGGATCTGATCGTGCGGCGAGGATCTATTGCGGAAGGTGAGATCTGCGAGGTTAGGGACTTGATCTACGGTGTCTAAGCCTTAAGGGCTGAAAACTGAAAACGCTGATGCTTCTTGGTGTTCCGTCGCGGTGACTCTGCAAAACGCTGGGGCTGATCTGCAAAGAAAAAACGCTAGGGCTGAAAATGGTTCTGCTGTCGCCGCATGTTCTGCAAATGCAAAACGCTAGGCTGATCTACTGTGTCTTGACGACGCCGGGGCTGATCTATTGTGCACAAATCGCCAAGGCTGATCTGATGCAAAAACGCTAGGTCTTCTGTGGAGAAAATGCCAGAGTAGTCGTGGGGGTTGGTCTTGCTGAGAAGTTGCCTGTTGAGCAAGGTGCTCCTGCTGCCTCTTCTGCCAGAAAGTGCTAGCTCTGGTTTGCTTATATACAAACTTAGCGAAATTGCCCTACCTAGTTCCCAACAAAAGTCACTTAATAAATAAGGGAAAAATGTCAAAAATAGGGAAAATAGGTTTAATGCACTGAAAAATTCCCCTGATGGATTCTAATGGGAATGCTGATGTTCATGCTGTGTGCAACCGGAGGATATGCATCTAATCTAAGTGACTGGTCATGCACGGTCTGCGAACAGACTCACAAAAGTGCCAGATCACTTTCTATTCTAGACTGACTTGACTGAACTGAACCTTGGTCATGCTGTACATTGTCCACGGACGCATAGGGTTGGATGTGTCACATGACAGATTCACTTGAGATGGTGTGACACCATAGACTCTTCTCTCAAGACGGGAAGGAATTTGAAAGAAAAGCAGGGTGTAGAAACACGAAAATTGTACTTGTAGAAATAGCTGGACAACACTCTTGAAAAGAAGATGAATCAGAGAATGAAAGGCTTGAAGCACTCTCGCAAGAAGAGGAAATTGGTGGATTTCCTCGATTATTTGGGCCAGAAGGTGACTTTCGAGGTGGCAAGCAGATCAAGAAGCGTGCTTGGTTCGAGGATGACCCAGATTTTTCTTTGTCTTCAGAGAGCTCCGACAGTTTGTCGTCCTCTAGTTCTAGTGAGGATGAGAAAAGGCAAAAGAAGCGGAGAAAAAGCAAGAAAAGTAGATTTGTGAAAAAGTCTAGAAGGCATGGGAGGCCTGTTAGAGTTTTGGCATCTCAAGTGAATTGCCCAATGTGGTCCCATTATTTATTTTGGCTTTTAGGTATTTATTTCACTTATTTGTCAAAGTCTAGGTAGGGCAATTTCTGGAGGCTGCTATATATGCAATCCCTGGCCTCCATTGTATTACATTAGCTATTCATTGCCAAGGTTGGTTGGTTCAGGAGTCTCTCTCTCTCTCTCTCTCTCTCTCTCTCTCTCGTGCTCTCTTTCCTTGGTCTCTACAAGGTATCAGAGCCGTGTTGGTGAAGACTCTAGGTGGAGGATGAGCTGCGTGGAGAAGAAGAAGAACCCCATCGTTGGCATTAAACCTTGTTATCTCCTTGCGTTGCAAAACTTCGCTAGCGATTTTGAGCGTTTGGACGGCAACCTCTTTCTCCCACTTGTGTCTTGAGACGCCTGCTGGCGTCCAACAGTAGCTCATGATCCTCCGGCTACCCACGGCGTTTTGAAACGCCATCTGCCGGCAGCCACCCCCACTCGGCCCTTGTTTTATTTGTGTGAAGAGGTGCCTATTGACAGCGTTTCAAAACACTGCCAGTGGCAAGCCACTAAAGGCTTGGGTGTTCACAATGGTCTAGTCAAGCCGTGAGTCGCACGGAGCGAGGAGTTTGGATCTTAAGAGAGGGGTGCAAAAGCAAAGTGTGGAGTTTATTTTGCGGCTTGGGATCAGTGCGGCCACCCTTCGAGTGCAAGAAGGTTTCCCGGTTTACCAGATCTTGCAACTACAACATGGCCTCCCCTTGCTTGAGCGCCAGCGACAAATTAAACGACAATAACTATGCTCGTTGGAATTTGATCACGCGACTCTTGTTCTCACAGAAAGGCTTATGGGATATTGTTGACGGCTTGGAGCCTTGTCCCACAAGGGATCCCAACAACAAGTACACCTGCCTTCAAGATAAAGAATATCTCAAATCGCGTGTCGATTGGGATGCATCTAATGTGAAGGCAATGTCGGCCATTTCGGAATCTCTTACAAAGGACATTTCTCTAGCCATTCAGACTTTGAATACTGCGAATGATATGTGCTACAAGCTTGTTGGAATGTGTGATCGGGATTTTACGATGCGAGCAGTCACCCTTTTTGGACAGTTCTTTGCCATCCAGTTTCCACGAGGAGGTTCCATGCAATCATTCCTTATGAAGACTAAAGTATTCATGATCAACTATCAGCTATGAAAAGTACACTAGCGAGTACTCAGTTAGTTGCTTTGGTTCTCACCAAGTTGCTTGAGGTGTATGAAACAGTGTCTAGGACACTTCGGCTACAAGTCACGAAGGAAAAGCTGAAATTTGATGGTCTTAGCTCTTTTCTCATTGAGGAGGAAGCCGTGTTGATAACTCAAGGCAAAATTCAGATTGTTGAGACAGGTGGGGAAGCACTTGCTGGTTCGGATTCTAGAAACAGGACCAAGAACCGTCGTTACAATTGTGGAAAGCGTGATCATTTGGCTAAGGATTGCAGATTCAAAAGCAAAGACAGAGATTCTACAAAGGACAATGGTAAAAGCAAGCATTAGGAGGAAAGAAGTGATAGTGACTCAAGGAAGGACAAAAAAGAGGTTGCTAGTGCCGACACCAGCTTCAGCTAGATAGAGGCTTGTGAGTGGCAGAGAGGGGCAAACAGTGCTCCGAATAATTAATTTGGACCCTTGTGTTGGAGTTCAAGTTATCGGTGTTTGAACCTGTAGGTCGGAGTTCAAGGCACATGCATTGGGCAGGGAACCAATCAAACGTATCTAAAACAGTATGGATGAGTGCATCAATCCATTGTTGTTGGTCGTATCATGGATAGGATGTGTTCCAACAGTTCATTATCTCGAAAGTATTTTGGACGTGATGTGTTCACAACACAAATGGGGATTCTTGGATGTGGTGTGGTCTACAGTTCAATTTTCTAAAAGGCAACCGATGCTCAAGATGGCATTCTTCTAAGAAACAAGGTTGAGGGTAGCAAAACCGAGGTGTATCCGGTAGTCCAAGGCCTTTTATTGGGGTGTCCATGGTAGCTTCTTCATCGACTTGGTCTCACTATTGATGTCCACTATGAGTTGCAGAGAGGATGTTAAGAGTTTTGGCATCTCAATTGAACTGTTCAGTGTGGTCCCATTATTTGTTTTGGCTTATTTTACTTATTTGTCAAAGTTTGGGTAGGGCAATTTATTGAGGTTGCTATATATGCAATCTGTTGCCTCCATTATCTTACATCAGTTATTCATTGCCAAGGTTGGTTGGTTCAGGACTGTGTGTGTGTGTGTGTGTGTGTGTGTGTGTGTGTGTGTATCAGCTGTTTATGAGTCGGGACTCTAGTGAGGCATGGAGGCTTTTTAGTGAGCACTCTCCACCACCAGCCATCACTTCCACAAAGACATGGGGGGAATATGCTACATCTCTCTATACAGCATTGGGGCAGCCACCTTTGCTTGACCCTCCAGAGGCATGCCCAGAAACATGTACTTTATTTACTGCTGAGAAGGTAAGGAAAGACATTGACAAGATGAAGACATGAAGAGCACAGGATCATGATGGTCTGGTAGCAGAGCACTTTATCCATGCCAGAGATATGCTTGCAGAGCCTCTTGCTATGATGTTTAATAGAGCCATGCATGAGGGTTTCCCTGAGACTTGGAGTATGTCCACTATTGTGCCTATCTTCAAGTCGGGAGATCCTATGCTTCCCGGGAATTACCGAACCATCATGGTTGGCCACACTCTGGCTAGGTTATATGCATCAATTCTTGAGCATGAGTTAAGTGGATGGGCAAAGAGAGAGGGCATATGGGCAGCAGGACAAGTAGGGTTCAGGAGAGATTTCTCCAGTCTTGACCAGATTTGGACACTTAGTTTGATACAATGCAACGAGCCAGACTCATACGCAGATTGCAAGACATGGGGGTGCCCACTGAGCTGTTCTGGGGAATCTTAGCTTTATGCAGGTCAGTGGTAGGGCAAGTACGCACTACTCAGGGCATGTTCGACATGGTTCACTCCACCATTGGAGGGAAGCAAGGTTGTCCCCTATCTCCGACTCTCTTTGGGTGTTGGGTGCAGCGGAATGATTGTTTGCGCTTTGCTCAAGATGAGAGCTTCGAACTGTGCTCAAGGTTCCTTTTAGTTCTTATGCAAGGGAGAGCCTTGTGTTCTTAATGGAAAGTTCTATGATCACGAACAAAGTGAATGGACAATGTGCGTGCAAGTGTATGAGACTGAGAGATAGAGAGAGAAGAGAGATACGACACCAGAGACGTTGTAAAACCCTCCTCCAAAAGCCCCACTCTCGTCGGCGAGAGTGGTCTACTTTTGATTGCACAAAGTGGTACAATGCGTATGCAATGGACTGATGCAACTTGGACTATGCCGATGACGACGACGACTTGATGGCTGAAATCTGAGATCATCTAATCGCTGAATTTCGGGACTGTTTTGGTGGTTGGAAATGACTGTTTTGGCTGCGTTTTTATGGCTGAAATTGGGGGAACTTCTGCAACCAACTTGGGGCTGATCTGCTGCTGTCCCTTAGGGCTGAAAACGCTGTGGTTCCGATGCAGGTTTGGCTGAAAACCAAAAACGCTAGGCTGATCTAGGACAGAAATCCAAAAACGCTGATGGGGCTGATTTGGGAAAACGCTAGCAAAGCTGATTATTTGCTGGTGATGGCAATAATCTGCAAACGCTAGGGTGCGGGTGGTGTTGACGATCCAGGCAATGTTGAAAACGCCAGATCTTGGAGGTAGGCGAGGATGGGATCTCCAAAAACACCAAGGTGTTGAGGGGGTACTGCTGAGAAGTAGCCTGCTGAGCGGGAAGCTCCTACTGCCTCTTCTGCCAGAAAGTGCTAACTTGGGTTTGCTTATATATTAACTTAGCAAAATTGCCCTACCTAGTTTTGTTGGAAAGTCACTTAAAAATAATAAGTGAAAATAGGCTAAATGCACTGGAAAATTCCCCTGACTGAATCTGATGGATTCTGAAGGGCATAGTGATGATCATGCTGTGTCAACCAGAGGATATGCATCTATGCTAAGTGACTGGCATGCACGGTCTACGAATAGACTCACAAAAGTGCCAGATCACTTCTAAATCTAGACTGACTGGACTAACTGAACCCTGATCATGTTGTAGCTTGTCCACGGACACATAGGGTTGGATGTGTCACGTGACATCCCCTCCTTTTCAAAGTGAGGTACTGGTACCGAATTGTATGGCGTCGAGGGAGATCGCCAATAGTATCCGAAATCCTGGAAGGGACTCTTCGCCGGCCCACTCTGATGTGTGGGTCGTGCGGTACTTGAACTTCATAAAGGTCTGCAATGCCTTCTTCTTTGGGCCGCGCCGAAAGCGACACAGTCTTCTGTGGCTCCTTTACTGCTTCAACTTCGTCTAGTGACGTGCTTCTTTCGTCTTCAAGAATCTCCATGGCTGAAAATCCCCGAAACCACTTCCGACACAAAAACATGAACATTACCTATTCCATGTAAAGTGAATGGAAAAAATCTTGTCTTCGCTAAAGACTGTGTATGCAATGTAGATGAACATAGAAATGGAGTGATAACCCGTTCATCAACCACATGCAAACAATGAGATCGAATCTTTCTCTTATGATCTAGAGCAATCAACTGTGGCAATTCACAATGGAAATGCCCACGCTTGGTGCTCATATTTTCATGTGCTCGTTTAGAAACTGTGTCATGCCAAGGAAGAGACATGGAATGTGACTTCCTTACATACATACCTTTCAGCTTTTCATGATAAATTCGCATACATTCGTGCTCATCCAGGAGAGAAACGTGCTCAACATACAATATGTCATGCCTAGGAAAAGGGATCACATAAAGATGTTGACTAAAATACAGGAAACGATCACGAATGAAACATTCGAACAATGCGTGCGTATCAATCATGCGAACACATAATACTTCCTGTGAGGGTTCGTTGGACCTAGGCTCGAGAGCCAAGATCGCTTCTTCCTGAAGGGGTTCTTTCTGAGGCGGTTTTGTGGACCTTGACTCGAGAGCCAAGATCGGTTCTGCGTGATTGATCGAATCTACAACGAGGTTAGCTTCGCTAGAAAAAGCATCAACTAACACATCATCCTTGTGAACAATCACATCTTCTTCATGCAACTCATCATGCTTGTGAGAAATCACATCTTGATCATCATGCAAATCATCATGCTTATCTTTGTTATCCAAATCATCATGTTGAACATTGTCAATCAAATCATTGTCATTCAAATCATCATGCAAATCCTGTGTATCATACTTTGGAGAAGAAGAGACTGAGACAGTCTCCTTTCCCCAAATCTCTTGCATCTGTGCCTGAACTTGAGAATAGAGTCGCAAGAACTCTTTGTTTTGTCGGTCGCTCGGTTCTTGTATTGCTTTGTTCTCACGATCAAATTTTGCTTGTCTTGCTTTGGCTTCCAAACGTGCTTGCTTGCTCTCACACGCTATGGTTGCCATTCTTTCTTGGTAACGGCTCTCTATGGCTGCCATGTCTTCTTCGTAGGCTTTTCTTTATGCTTCTCTTTCTTGGTTCAACTCCTCCATAGGAGTTAGTGCAATCTATCGTAGATGGAAAAGGGGGAGGGTCTGAAAGACCTCCTGGTGGGGAAAATTCTTCTTCGCCTCTCTCATGCTCATCACCTCCAAGCGAAGTATCGATTCCGCTTCGAGTGATGACCATTCTGCAATCGTGGGTTCTTGTGGGTTCTTGGGTTCTTAAGTTCACGAGGAACTTGGGTTCTTGATGTTCTTGAGTTCTGAGGATCTTGAGGTTTTCTTTCGCTTGCAAATCGCGTTGGAGAAGGATCTTCTCTTCACCCGAGTTCTACTCTTTTCCGTGGGTGCACCCCTTGGCGGCCTTGCGCTCACACCAAGGTTGCTTTTTCCCACCTCACGTCGATTGACCGGCCGCTAAGTGCACGGTCCGCTCTCAATGAGTGAAAAGAGACACAAGGGGGGGCTGGACAAGCCCTTTTTTCTTGGGATTCTTGTCACTCTTCAATAAAACACGATTAGGAATCGAGACGCCCAAGGGAACTTGGGTTCGTGCGACCTCAACAAGCAAAAAATATGCTTGTGGTTCTTATGGTTCTTTCCTTGAGTGATCAGAACACTGCCAAAGCTCTGATACCAATGTTAGGTGTAGCGGAATGACTGTTTGCGCTTTGCTCAAGATGAGTGCTCCGAACTGTGCTCAAGGTTCCTTTTAGTTCTTATGGAAGGGAGAGCCTTCCGTTCTTAATGGAAAGTTCTGTGATCACGAACAAAGTGAATGGACAATGTGCGTGCAAGTGTACGAGACTGAGAGATAGAGAGAGAAGAGAGATACGACACCAGAAACGTTGTAAAACCCTCCTCCGAAGGCCCCACTCTCGTCGGCGAGAGTGGTCTACTTTTGATTGCACTAAGTGGTACAATGCATATGCAATGGACTGATGCAACTTGGACTATGCCGATGATGACGACGGTGGTGACAACGACGACTTGATGGCTAAAATCTGAGATCTTCTAATCGCTGAATTTCGGGACTGTTTCGGTGGCTGGAAATGACTGTTTTGGCTGCGTTTTTATGGCTGAAATTCAGGGAACTTCTGCAACCAACTTGGGGCTGATCTGCTACTATCCCTTAGGGCTGAAAACGCTGTGGTTCCGATGTGGGTTGGGCTGAAAACCAAAAACGCTGAGGCACTCTGGGACAGAAATCCAAAAACGCTGATGAGGTTGATTTGAGAAAACGCTAGCAAAGCTGATGAATCTGCTGGCGATGGCAGTAATCTGCAAACGCTAGGGTGCTGGTGATGTTGACGATCCAGGCAATGCTGAAAACGCCAGATCTTGGAGGTAGGCGAGGATGGGATCTTCAAAAACGCTAAGGTTTTGAGGGGGTACTGTTGAGAAGTTGCCTGTTGAGCGGGAAGCTCCTGTTGCCTCTTCTGCCAGAAAGTGCTAACTTGGGTTTGCTTATATATTAACTTAGCAAAATTGCCCTACCTACTTTTGTTGGAAAGTCACTTAAAAATAATAAGTGAAAATAACCAAAAATAGGAAAAATAGGCTAAATGCACTGGAAAATTCCCCTGATTGAATTTAATGGATTCTGAAGGGAATACTGATGATCATGCTGTGTGCAACCAAAGGATATGCATCTATGCTAAGTGACTGGGCATGCACGGTCTACGAATAGACTCACAAAAGTGCCAGATCACTTCTAAATCTAGACCGACTGGACTGACTGAACCCTGATCATGCTGTAGCTTGTCCACGGACACATAGGGTTGGATGTGTCACATGACATTGGGATATATGTAGATGAGTTTTCAGATTATGTACATACAAAGGGTGATAGAGGTGCTCAGCTTGCAAGGACATGGATTCCGTTGCTATTATATGCTGATGATATTGTGCTAATCTCCGATTCTCCAGAAGGGATACATCGTCATTTGGATGCACCGCATGCATTTGCATGGGACAGTGGATTGTTTGTGAACCTTGGTAAGACCAAGGTAATGGTGTTTAACACCACGGCGCAGTGGGTAAGGAGGTCCGTCCCTATCTTGGGGCGGTTTTCAGTGGTCCAGTATGTTCCCTGAGGCGTACAACAGATACGCGATTGACTAGAGCCTATGCAACATTGGGGAGACTTGAGAGGATATGTTCGCAGGTTCAGTTCCAGGAACCTCGGACAAAGCTTTGGCTCTTTGACACTTTGGTCTCTTCGGCCATGCTGTACGGAGTGGAGATATGGGGCCCCTCAGTTGATCATCATAGCAGAGCTGGCAGTACTGATGGATGGAGATGTATGAAGAAGCCCTTGGTGTCTATGATTTCTCGGATGATTAGGGCCAAGGCCTCAGTACCACATGACATTGTTAGGGCGGAGCTCGCCGCTCCTCCATTGGTAGTGGAGGAACTCACTCGATCAATTTCATTTATGGATAGCACTTGGGCTCTCCGATGGACAGATATGCTCGATCAGCACTAGAGTCTTTGCGACAGCTGGCATTGCAGGGAGATAGAACATGATGGTATGCAGAGATGGCATCTTGGTTTCAATTACATGGCTTTAGTATGGACCGGCTACCCCCATTTCAATACTCTCTGGATGCACCCTCCACCCCCCTCACTAGCGCAAAGATTACCAGGCCCATCAGACAAGACTTGATTCAGTTGGATACGAAGAGGACATGGATACAACCTACACATGAGCTAGGTACGAAGATGACTTTCTATAGAGAGCATCTTCTCCAACTCACGGAGGATGGTTTTATGGATACTCATCTATCCCACGGGATACGATGTGCTATTGGTCAGTACGCACATCCTCACATCAGCTAGCGATCGAGATAGACAGATTTAGAGGAGTACCCGGTGAGTCCAGGATTTGTCAGGTGTGCCAAATAGAGCCAGAGACAGAGCTACATTACATATGTCACTGCTCAGTATACTATGAGAAACGAGGCTGCTTTCAGAGAGGGGGTTTTGGGCCACTTTCTAGAGTCATGAGATACCAGGATCAGAGATGCCTCGGATTATACTTACTGGAGATTCGCAAACACAGAGAGGACCTCTTAAAGAGGGGCACTCTGAGAGAGATTTAGCGACAGCGGAAGATTACAGATTTCTTTGAGTCACAGGCAGAGGAGTTCGAGCAGCCTCCACAAGAGGTACCAGAGGCATACTGCTTGATCAGGCGATAGAGTTGGGGCGATCCGGTCGCCCACGGATGAGAGGTCCCTCTTGATATCGACGCAGATTGCGACAGAGGATCCATACCATACTGGCACGACATAGGAGCCGTCCCGGATACTGATGTATATGTATATGATGTCTCGACTGTCAGAGAGCTCCATTGTATCAGCTCACCCTTTGTATTCCCTTTGTATTAGCTTTCACCCCACCCCTACCCATTATTTTCTTTTCAGCTCTTTGTACTTTTTGTACCCAGACTTGGTATTATATTCACCACATGTAACCTTTTGGTCTCATAGGTCATTTTGGCCTTCTGAAGACGTTAATATTACATTTCATTTCATTTCTCTCTCTCTCTCTCTCTCTCTCTCTCTCTCTCTCTCGTGCTTTCTCCCCTTGGTCTATACGCTTCTGCATCGTTGACTTTGACAAGGCCATCTAGCAGTATAAAGGAAGAGAGCTCGTCCTCTTCGGACAGTGAACAAATGAGAAGAAGACCAAGGAGTTTAAGGAAAGGGTCATACTGTCACATTTGAGACGTTTTCGGCTACCAGGACACCCATTGAGCCCTTGAGTTTGTACAAGAGTTTGATGTCGCCTTCTTTGGAGGTTGGTTCACGGAACACTCCAAGGTACAAAGGGCGGCATCTTACTTGAAAGGAACTGAAGAGACTTGGTGGTCTACTTTGTTGTTACGTAGAGAAGCACACGCGGCGTGGTTAAAATTCAAGAAAATTTTCACGTCCACTTGGATATGAGACGAATATGAAAGAGATGTCGTCTCGGCTTGGCATCATTTGAGAATGACTAAGAAGAATACATTGGATGACTATTGTCAAAGGTTTTGGGATACTTATTTGCCAGTGTCTTCATTTGGGAAGATTACTTTGAGGGACCAGATTGAGCGGTTTTGCTGTGGTTTGCCAAAAGGGATTTGAGAGTATTGTCTAGAACAAAAGTCTGACTCTATTCAGAGACTTATGGGACATGCTAAGCAAGGATTTGGAATACTGGATCATTGACTTACCTCCGAACAGGATAGTATCCACAGTGAAGAGAATGAATCAGGAGAACTAGATGCAAGTTCATCAGATGATTCCGGAGAAGAAAGGGGATCAGATGATAGTGCGTCGGAACCCTAGTGCGTCTTAGGGTTCCGACGATTGAGACTGACGTGCCAGTTCATCAGATAATTCCGAAAAAGAAAGGGGATCGGATGATAGTGCGTCTTAGGGTTCCGGCGATTGAGACTGACGTGCCAATGGACAGGGGAGGCTGGCGAGGCTACCCACAGGTCCCAGGGCACAAGAAAGAAAGGAAAGAGGAATCTGCTGATAAATCAGAGAATTCCACAGATTCAAATTGAGGTGCCAAGGACAGGGAGGCCAACAAGGCTACAAACAGGTCTCTGGACACGAGAAAAGAATTGAAAGGTAAGCTAGGTCCACCGGATGATTTGGTCGAGGGTACTTTTGGCCCTTGATGCAAAGTGGATGGAGGAAGAGAAATTCTCTTTAGAGAGAGCTGTACCTTGAAATTTTTGGGCTATTAGTAGTGTCTATGCCAAAAGTTACTAATAAATCAGCAGGTTGAATTGGTGCGGTGCTGATTGCATAAGAGGGGAGCCACTCCACTCCTTTGTCACAGATTGCTTAGATTGATTAAAGTCACTAATTTCTCTTTGAGATTTTTGTAGAATGACTTTATGAGTTGTGTGTACTGAATTGGAAATTTCCTTGATTGAATTGAAAACATGTGCTCTTTCATGTGTGTATTGTTAGAAACATGTAGAGAAAGATGAAATGTCTGTAGCATTTTGTTCGATGAACAATTAAAACTTAGTGCATCTAGACATCCGTCAGAGATAAGTAAGATTTGGATGTGATGGCTAAGTGAATGAAGAATGAATGTGATTTGAACTTATAGTGCATGTAGACATCTGTTAGAGATCGGTGAGATCTGGATGTGATGCCTAAGTGAATGGAAACTGAATGAGATTCTAGTGCATCAAGATGTCTATTGGGATGAGATGACTAGATATTGTTGTGAGTGCATCAAGAGTTCCGTAAGGATGAGATGACTACAGAATGATCTAGGTGCACCAAGAGTTCTAGACGGAATAAGATAGCTAGATTGTGATTGAAACACCGTGTTCAATGTGAACGAAGTGTGATTTTGTGAATTGCATGCTATGTGGATGTACTATCTTGTGGGGATGGTCATGGGCATGGTTTGCTTGATTGAAATGTGAAAGGAAAAGATATGAATCTGATAGTAACAAGATTTAGTAGATCAAAACATCCATGAAAAGATCAGTGTGGTCTGGATGTGATCGCTAAATGGTTACAATGATCAGGATTTGTATTTGAGACCCTCAACAGAAATATGATTGATCAGTGATTGATGTCTTTGTAGAAGTGCTGGATTGGTGCATGAGTACATAGAGTCAATGTCTACTCAAGAAAGTTTCTGTCCTTTGGCTGTTTTTGCAAGTGTAATCGAGGGCGATTACAATTCTTTCAAGAGGGGGAAATGTCACAAAGTGATGACGTGGCATGTCCAATTGGAAGAGAAATGACGGAGTGGACAAGAGAAAGTGAGCAAACCAACTGAAAGAACTTATGGAGCACCGTCCGAGGCGCCTAAAACCCTAAAGACCAAAAGCTTGAACTCTGCGGAGGATTTTCGTAAAAT
Organism: Adiantum capillus-veneris; assembly: GCF_014529385.1. Lineage (NCBI taxonomy): Eukaryota > Viridiplantae > Streptophyta > Polypodiopsida > Polypodiales > Pteridaceae > Adiantum > Adiantum capillus-veneris. The sequence continues at coordinate 75,373,112 of NC_140931.1, forward strand.
GTGTTGACATGCTGACGTGGGCTTGTCAAGATCCTTGAAAGAACTTAAGCTAGATTGAAGTTTGAGTTGTATGAGCAGTTTTTACCGCCAGATTGTGAACGAAGGATTCGTATGGAATAGGATTGGCTAGCCCAAAAATACCATGAATGAGTTACGACTTATGTTCTAATCTTCTGAAGGTAACCCCTTTCATGAAGATCTCAGATCAAGAAAAGTTGCAAAAGTCCGAAGCATGATTCAAGAGCATGAAGGTCTACCCTCATGATACCCTTCAAAGAATGATGGAGTTAGCTATCAATTGCTAAAAATTTGCTCTTGACAGGGACTCCTCGTCACCAAGAGCAAAGCACATGTTGTGCAAGACAACAAACAATTTATGATGAGTGTGAAGACTGAAGCAAAAAGCGCCCTACATTAGAATGACCTCAGTTCAAGAAGCCAGAGGCCCAAGAAAAAGAAAACAAAGTATTTCTCTTTAACAAAGTTGAAGAACTATATGGATGAGGGAAAGTGTTTCCTTCGTGGGGGAAACGGCCTTAAGAAACACGATTGCCCCCTCCACAAGAAAGATCCGAGTTCCTCCAAGTTCCAATTCCATCCTATCGAGCAAGAAAAACGAAAGCACGCACTTTGGTTGGGGATGCCTCAACAATTACAGAGTTTTCATCTTGTATGATCTAGTTTCAGCAAAAAATTTATCTCTCTCGACATTACTGAAAGATAATGCTTCCACCCCGACCAATCAGGCACTCCAGTTACGTCTAGTTCTGCCTTTGAAGAATTAACTATGAATTCGACTGAGGTGTGCGGACATTTCAACTTGCACGTTGACAACCATAAGGAGGATATTTCCTGATTGGAGGCAGCATGCATCAGGACAAGAGGCACTTCATGCAAATGGAGGGTTGGAAGGTGTTAGTGTAAGGAAAAAAAGTGAAGCAGAAAAAGCTAGGAGGAAGGAAGCGAAGAAAAGAAGACGACGAGCCCGGAGGATAGAGGCTCCAAAGCTTGTGTAAAGATGCAGAGTTCCTATTTCTCTTTCCTCTTCAGATTTTTCTTCGACATCTCTGCATGAGATTTTACATTTTTTGTGAGTCTAGAGGATAAAGCTAGCGCTCTCTAGAATTGCACATTTTATTTGTATACTAAAAGACATGAGATTTTACATTTTCTTTGGGCTAGAGAATAAAGCTGACGCTCTCTAGATTATGTTTTTCTTTTAAAATATTGCAGTGCATGTAAAGGAACATATGGTTTTAGACTCGCTGTCAGCCAGGTCAAGAAAATGGAAAAGTGTGTATGCATACAATACGACCTACATTATTATGAGCTTTCATGAAAGAACAAGTTTTATTGTTGCTTGCATAAGGCTATTTGTCAGGTGTCTAAAATGCACATAACATCGCAGTTGGCAGTATAAATCTTAATGCTTTGCAATAGTATCTATATTTGTTACATAAGATCTTTCTTATATTTTTGCTCAAAATGTTTTTCAACAGTGTTTTTTGTTTTGCTTATGTAGGCAATGCCATCTTACCAGTCTGTTGTTAAACATTCCTGTAAATTGCGAACTTTTGGCATCATATGGATGCTACTGGGACTGGCGATTGGTCCTTGCAATTCCTACATTGGGCATCATCGGAGAGCTTTTCACAATGATCAACCCCTCTCAAAGATTGCTATGCATCGCTTAAGTTATGAGAATGATTCATCTGTGTCTATTGACGTGTCGCCAACTCTGCTTGGTTCTCAGGCAAGTAAAAGATACAAGATTTGAAGCATGATTAGGAAAGAAATTTATGTGTTCCAAGCAAGATCATGCAAACTCTAATTCTGGGTAGTTATGATTGTTTTTGGTAGGGTGGAAATGTAGATTTTGTAACAGTTCAATTCAAAAGGCCTTCAGGAGCCTCCATATCCGATTGGATAGGAGTTTTCTCGCCGGCTGATTTCAAGTAACTTCTCTCTCCTTTTATCAATCTTAAATGTTAATGATTTGATAGTAGGAATTTCTAAGTTGTTAATATTTCTTCTAGCCTATCCCACCACACAGCTAGCATCCATGTTTGCTTTTTGTTTGATTGTTGTCTATAGAGACATGGCGACATTATGTACGGATTTGTCGCATAGGCTATTTTGCCCTCCTTTAGTAGACACTATCACATTTTTCCTTCTTTACTGCTAGTTTCAAGCTTCCCCCCCCCCCCCCCCCCCCCCCTCCCCCCCTTTTTCCACACTGTGAATGCTGTGAGCGGGGGGTGCCTTCGGATGGGTATGGCAGGGAACTGCAGCAGGTTTTATGGGTAGTTCATTGCCGTGAGTGAAAAGTTATGTTCAATGTTTAAGTGATGCTTAAGTATTGTTGAAAGACTGAATAAATCCCACAGTACCTTGGTTCCTGATATGTGATTTGTGCTTGCTGTCACACTCTAATCGTGTATAGCATATGGTCTTCCTAGGCGATGCGATAAGGAAGTGGAATACAGAGTATTTTTGCTGGAAGCAGGGGAAGCCAGTAACAAAAGAGACCGCTTTAGGAGTCGGGAGTCTGAGTGATTAGAGTTTATTTTTTCAAATGTTTTCCTTGACCATACAACATCACTTTTCTGAGTTTGTATGGTTGTAAGGGAATTTTTCTCTTTTTACCTGCTGACACAATTTCCAACATAGAAGAGTGCTTGTTTTCATTAGTGTGACCTATTGTAAGCTTCTTGGACTCATTCATGAACTATGTAATTATCTGTGCCACAAACAAGTCCTCACCAATCATTATTTGTGTTTCTTGAATTTACCAGTTCTTCACTCTGCACAGCAGATACACTTGGTACAAACAGGGACTACCCTCCTTATTTGTGTACCGCACCAATCAAGGTTTGTTGCAGTAATTCTCTTTCCTTGTTGTGCATATCTGAGGTTTACCCATTTTCAGTCTTAGATATTGACGTTTTGAAAGGTTGTGCTTTGTTGGTAAGCAGTATCAGTTCGCCAATTTTACGACCTCTAATTACGTTGAGCTAGGAGAAGGATCTTTGACATTTCGAATCATAAATCAGCGTGCAGATTTCTCGTTTGCTTTCTTCACAGGAGGTCTGGATGAGGTGAGTCTTTTGGCCCTTGTGGTTTTGAGAAATATGGATTAGCAACTTGACCCAAACAGCCTGTAACCTTCTGGGGTAGCTTGCGGTGTGAACAAAGGTTATTCAGTTTGTGATTTAAGCTGAGAAAGATTAAAAAAACTTATGTGGTGTACCTAAGGTAAATAGGGCTTACAAGCTAAATGTACCTAGACTGGTCCTGAGGGCTTTCATAAAAAAAGTGTGTTAAGGGGAACACTTTCAAAAGGTGCATTTGTATACACATGGATAGGTCTTTCTTTTGGATTCTATTGTATATAGTTGTGAGAGGATATCGATTTGAATCTTGACAAAGTCTGTGTAGTTAACTTGATGTTTCTTTTGTGTTGCTGAATCCATGGCCAAAATCTAATTGGCTGTCTGTGCATGATCAAACAGCCTGTGCTACTTGCAGTCTCGAGTTCAGTAATCTCTTTCGTAAATCCAAAGGCTCCTTCTTATCCTCGTCTGGCTTTCACGAGCAAAACAAGTGAGGTAATCTATGTGCGATCACTCAGAGAGCTGCATCACCATAGCGCCTGATAATTGCCTGATAATATCTTTATGATGGTCTGTAGATATCCGTGACTTGGACCAGTGGGTACAGTCAAAATGAAGCCATCCCAGTGGTAAAATGGGGGGAAATAGATGCCACTGCTGAAACTGTTTCTGTAGCTCAAACTTTGAGTTTTGAACGCTCTGACATGTGTGGTAGGTGTTTCTTACATCTCAAACAAAATGTGAATCGAGTTTCTCACTTTAATACTATTATTGTAAGACGTCAATGCCTTTATATAATTTTTCCAGTGTCATTGGGAGGGTCGAAAGCCCGCTAGAAGCTCTTTTTCCTTTACTTCTCACTATTAGGCTAGATTCTGTGAGTGGAATTGGTTGTGCATCTTTGATGTGTGACGGGTGTTATGTGGGGTGAAATCCCTTCTTAATTGAATTTGTTGTAAACAAGATCCTTTTTGTGTTCTTCAAGCTCATCTTTAAAGTTTGCCAAGTTTTAACTTCCAGTTCTTCAAAACTGTTTTAATTCATGTTTGGGCCTGGACAGTGTTTGTCGGCCTTTTTTTCTTTGGGCATCCCGTTGCATTACCTTGTAACACTGACGGTGGGATTTTCATCCAGCCACAGTGACAACAATGTATACTCACATTACACAGAAATATTAATCTAGCACAATTCTGTTCTAACTTTGCTCAAAAAGAGTATATACTTTAGTTAGAGTGACTTAGGTTGCTGGTTTGAGAGAAGGCCCTTGGAGGAGGGAATTGAACTGGGCGCATGGGTTCAAAGGCTATGGGTCTTTCTGCCATGCATACCTTACAAATCCCAATGAAATGTGGAAAGTCTGCAATCTACTTTCTTCTATACTAAGGTGCATCAGTCTTTTTGCCTAATGATCACCACAACAAGGCATGCACAGTATTATGGGCATTGTCTCCGGTCAATGCGTCACAGGCCAGAGGGCTTGCCTTACTCCGTCGACTTCAACGGTGGTATCATCATGGATGATGACGGCAAGAAGGTGATCTCGCGCATGTGTGGTCTTTGCTCTCAGCTATTTAGACACTACATACTAAACAAATGGAGTGAAGTACCAAGTGATTTAAAAGACAGAGTCGTCAGCATACTTCATGATGAGTTTCCCGTTCCAACACGGGATCAGCGCTTCAATGAATTCCTGATGAAGATTCGAATGCGCGAATACTGCAAACACAAGCGTTCCGAAGTGCAAAAAGCAATCAAGCATGGGTGGAACACGCCAGATTGGCTGGCCAAAGAAGATTGGAAGAATGCGAAGAAAGCAGCGCGCGAGAATCCCGACAAGTGGAAGCAACAAAAGGATGCAGCCAGAGCGCGAGTAGAGGCAGGGACTTTTGTTTCCACCCCTATGCTGACCTTGCAGTCACAACCTACTTTTATTCAAGAAGTTGCTGCATAGTACTTCAATTGGACATGATAGAGGTTGGGGTAAGCCTTCTTCAATCTAGGCGAAATCACTATGTATGCCAAAGCAATTATCGGTCATTTATTTGCAATCTTACGTTTACCTGTCACAGTGCTGCAATGAATCTTCCTCGTCATTTTGAGGCCCTAATTATTGCAGAGGTGAGTGAAATGGGTAAGAGTCTCAAGTCTGTCCAACCTGAAAAGAAATCATCTTATTATTGATTTCAGAAAGTCCGGTTCTGTAGTCATGGTCTACAATGCTCAGTCCAGCCACAGCAGTAGGATGACCACCTTGCTCTTTAAGGTATAAAACACGAGCAGGAAGGGCTTTGGATGATTGGGAACAAGGATGAACCACACATAGGCATTGCTTAAGTGGGCAAGGGCCACTTATCTATGCTGGAAGCAGGCGGCATTGCATTGCCTAAGACTGCATAGATCAGCAGCCCAGCTAAATCTTGGATGCAATCTTCAGATTCCCCTTGGGCGACCCACAGTAAGAGTATGACAAGCCAGTCACCAGGTTAAACAAGAGGATCAGATTATGGGGAACCCAAGCGGGATTCATACCTATCAACCTGGTTTTAGTTAATCCAGTTACCAGGTTAAACACGAGGACCAGATTATGGGGAACCCAAGGTGCTTATGCAGTTATGTAAAAAGAGTGAGTTGTACAGCTCTTTGGTTAACCGAGAAAGACTCTTGTGTTGTTTTGCTACTTGCAAGGTGCTTTTGAGCAAAGATGCTAAAACAAAACATAATCTTCTGAATATGCGATAGCCCAAATGGTCAGGATGTGTGAGTTGGAGCCGGTGATGTGTTAGGTTCAACCCTCACCTTGAATCCTGTGGCATCTCCATCACAATGCCCAATATAACTTCTAGTATGAAGCTCTCTGTTTAGCTAACTGGTCCATCCTTTGTTTTGTAGGTTCACCGGCACGATCAGTGGGTTGGCGTGATCCAGGATACATTCACACTGCATTTTTAGGGGGTCTTTGGCCCAGCTACACGTAAGAGATTTACACAATTAGTCTATCAAATTGGGACAGTTCAAAAAGTGCTGATGAAAATGGTCTTGAGAGAAATATTGAAAAGAGCCGGTTTATTTCAGATACTACTACACAGTCGGACACAAGCTTCAAAATGGGTCCTATATATGGGAGCAAACTCGGAATTTTACTGGAGCTCCTTTTCCTGGTGAAGATTCTCTGCAGCAGGTTGTTATTTTCGGCGACATGGGAAAGGTAGGTGCCAGTCTGTTCTCCCTTTTCCTTCAACTTTGTTATACCTTTTCTGTTGTTATACCTTTTCCGTTCTTTATTTATGGGGATGAGAGACAAGAGAGGATGTAGTCTGCCCTGCATCTCTAGAGTTATGACAGAAACTCAGTGCACTGATCTTTGTATTGATGTATGCTCTCGCGCGCGCACGCGTGTGTGTGTGAGCATATATTGGTACCTAGTTCTACACACTACTGGACACTGATGACATTAGTGGGGATGTCATAGTGTTCAATCAATACTATGCATGACGGAGCTGATGTTATATTGTCTTGTGAATGACTACCGTGAGTCTATACCTTGCATTTTCCTTTTAAGGGTGATTCATTTAGGTGTGTAAATATATGAACAAGAAGAAGTCAAGTCTGGAATGAGATCTTTAAGGCAGTCTCATTCATATGCTATTTATGACTTATGGGCATTGCAGGGAGAACGAGACCTATCAAATGAATACAACAATTTTCAGCCAGGAGCGCTAAACACTACTGACCGCTTGGTTGAAGATCTTGACAATATAGATCTCATCTTTCACATAGGAGATCTATGCTATGCAAATGGATATCTTTCTCAATGGGACCAATTTACAGAACAAATTGAACCATTGGCTTCACATGTACCTTACATGGTAGCTAGGTAACTTCAGTGGTGTTATTCTTGTCTGTACGATTGATAAACTCTCAGTCTCCTAAGTACTGATGGTACTTTTCAGTGGCAATCATGAAAGAGATTGGCCAGGCTCTGGCTCGTTTTATTTAAACACGGATTCTGGTGGAGAATGTGGTGTGCTGGCACAAACTATGTTCAACATGCCTTTGAAGAACAGAGAGAAATTCTGGTGAGAGGCTTCTAAAGTTTTAGGTTTGGCAGTGTGTGTGCACTGTGTGCATGAGTGTGTGCGAAGACTTTGATGTGTGTGCATGCATGCGCGTCTCTCTCTCTGTCTTGGAAGACATATTTCAGAACAGTTTTAGGGGTTTTGTGTGGGTTTGCATGTAAATTTGAGGTGAGTCACTCATTTTATCTCTTTTGAAGCTTACATCTTCAATAATTGTGCTTGTTTTGGAAAGACTTCTTGGTTGATTTAGCCCCTTGCTTTTCAAGGCATCAGTTAATGCTATTCTCATGGTTTTCTGCTCAGGTACTCCTTAGATTATGGTCTCTTCCATTTTTGCATTGCGGACTCTGAACATGACTGGCAAGAAGGCAGTGAACAATATAAGTTTATAGAGGAGTGTCTGGCATCAGCAGACCGTTTGAAGCAACCGTGGCTAATCTTTGCAGCGCATCGGGTTCTTGGTTACTCTTCTGATAAGTACTATGCTAAGGAGGGCACCTTTGCGGAGCCCATGGCAAGAGAAAGCCTTCAAAAACTGTGGCAGAAATACAAAGTTGATCTGGCATTCTTTGGCCATGTGCACAACTATGAGAGAACTTGCCCCGTATATGAGGTAAGTCGATTCTTAGTAATAAGGGAAGCATGCCTTATGCTAACCCAAGCTCTCAACTAGTTTTCAAAGTGTTGCACACTCTTTGCAGTTCATAAAAACAATGTTACCAGGTATGCTACAAGCGTCCAATCAGGGCAAAAGACTCAAGAAACTTAGTAGCTCACTTTAGATGGCTTGAAACAATCGTATGAGCCGATGAGAGCTGGCAAGCTGTACCCAGACGATTGGATTGACAAGCTTCGCTCAAAGCCGACTTGTCCATGGTGGCTTGATTACCCCTGAGGGCGAGTTTTCTGCGTTAGTTTTTGCAACCTAATGCTAACCACCTTAGGGATAACTGCCGTACAGTTGCCCGGGTCCGAAAGAAGAAATCAAATTGTCCCCATTTTTTGCAGGGGGTAGTGTTAACTATGAGGCCGTCCCATTTATTTTGAAAGGATGGGCAATAGTAATTATGATATGTAGTGTGAATATTTCAGTGTGTTAAGCCAAATACTGAGGGGCCATCGAAACAAGGTTCTTAAATCGATTACAATTGGCATGATGGTTGGCATTAAGAGCAAGATAGGTTATGCATCCTATGAGATTGAGGTCTACCTTTGTTTTAAAAAAGGGCCTTGTGCCTATGTTATGTTAATGGGCCTTCTCAAGCACTCTTAAATAGGTAAGTTTCTTGTATTTCCACCTCCAATCAAACCTCGTTATTTGATTTTTCTGCAGAACTCGTGTATCAGCACAGAAGCTTCCTACTATACCGGAGTTTTCAATGCAACTATTCATGTGGTCGTGGGAGGTGCTGGTGCAAGCTTATCTGAATATACTGATGTACAAACCAGCTGGAGTTTCTCTAAGGATATGGATCATGGTTTTGGCAAACTGACGTCGTACAACCGATCAACCTTGTTCTTTGAGTACAAGCGGAGCAGCAACAGTGAAGTGTATGATTCTTTTTTGATCAAGAGGGAGTACATTGATGTGTTGGGTTGTGATAGTATAAATAACTGTCCACCGTTCACTCTAGCTACATAATTTTTTTGGGTGACACAAGTTCATTTTTGTTGAAATGAGTTCATTTACTTGGTATTGATTGTATATATGGATTCAAATCTTTATGTCCAATTTAGAACAAGCATTGCACCTAAAGATGTTTGTAGCTACTACAAGAACTGTCTCCTAGTGGGTTCAAAATCTAAGTTGTTTCAAGTACATATTGATCGTTAGCTCTTTTTTCGCTTACATGTAACTAAGTCTCTCTCTCTCTCTCTCTCATGATGGTCTAGTAGCAGAGCACTTTACACATGCTAGAGATATGCTGGTAGAGGTTCTTGCAGTGTTGTTCAATTGTGCCATGTGTGAAGGGTTACCTGAGACTTGGAGGTTGTCTACTATTGTGCCTATCTTCAAAGCAGGTGATCCTACAGAGCCTGGGAATTACCGCACTATTATGGTTTGGGCACACATTGGCACGGTTGTATGTATCCATTCTTGAGCAGCACTTGAGTAATTGGGGAGAGGGTGAGGGTGTACGAGTAAAGGGCCAGGCCGGTTTCAGGAGGGGTTTCTCCACTCTTGATCATATTCTGACACTCAAAGCCATCATTGAGGAGCGTAGGTCGCATGCGAGACGGATTTATTGTAGTTTTGTGGATTTCCTCAAAGCATTTGTCATGGTACGAAGAGCTTGATTGATGCGCAGATTGCAGGAAATGGGGGTGCCCATAGTGTTGATTTGGGGGATTATTGCTCTATATAGATCGTGATGGGACATGTACGCACTCCGGAGGGGATATCTGATTTAGTTCACTCCACCATTGGGGTGAAAGTTGAAACAGGGTTGCTCATTGTCTGCTACTCTATTTGGTATGTATGTTGATGAGGTGTCTGATTACATTGATAGAAAGGGTGATAGAGATGCCCAACTGGCAGGGACGTGGATCCCATTGCTGTTATATGCTGATGATATTGTGTTGATCTCTGACTCACCAGAGGATATGCAGCGACAGTTGGATGCATTGCACAATTTTGTAGAGGATAGTGGATTGTCTGTAAACCTTGGTAAAACCAAGGTATGGTGTTTAACACCACACCACAGTGGATCAGGAGATCAGCACCAACTTTCACATATGGTTAGGAGATTGTAGAGTATACAGATGCATACACTTACCTTGGGGTTGTCTTCACTGGCAGAGGTTTTCTTTGGGGAGAGCAGCAAAGACTAGTTTGACTAGAGCTTTTGTGGCCTTGAGAGGCTTGGAGAGGATGTGTTCGTAGGTTCAGTTCTAGGAACCTCGGACAAAGTCATGGCTCTTTGCTACTTTAGTAGTCTCAAATATGTTGTATGGAGTGTAGATATAGGGACTTTCTGTAGGCCAGGATAGTTGAAGACGTATGGAGAGGCCCTTGGTATCTATGATCTCTCGACTGATTAGAGCCAAAAGCTCCATACCCCATGCTATCATTCGAGCAGAGCTAGCTGCCCCTCCTATAGAGATTGAGGTGCTTACCAAACCAGTCTTCTTTGTGCACAACTTGTGGGATACTACTAGAGACATATGCTAGACTAGCCCTTGAGTCTTCCAGACAGTTAGCTCTTCAGGGGGACACTTCATGCTGGTATGCACAGATGACATCATGGTTTCAGATGCATGGCTTCACCATGGACAGCAGGTTGTTCCCTTTCCAGCACTCTCTTCAGGCACCCTCGATGTCTCTAACACGGGTGGAGATTACTAGACTCATTCGTCGGGACTTGATCCAGCTGGATACCAAGAAAACATGGATAGAGCCGCCATAGGAGCTGGGCACAAAGATGGCTTTCTATAGAGAGCATCTTCTCCACCTCACAGGAGATGGGTTTGTGATTCGACCCAGCTACATGGACACACATATGTCTCATGGTTTGCGGTGTGCCATTGGTTAGATACGCACATCCTCACATCAGCTGGAGATTGAGACTGGTAGATCCAGAGGGATACCAACAAACAGCAGGATATGCCGCTTATGCCAGCTAGAGCCAGAGAGACAGAGCTACATTACATATGTCATTGCACAGTGTACTATGAGATTTGGGGCCGTTTCCACTGCTTATTCAATGAGGGTTTCGGTCCTTTCTCTAGGGTCATGAGTTATGAGGATCAAAGATGTCTTGGGTTGTACCTACTTGAGTTACACAGATATAGAGACACTTTACTGGGGAGAGAGAGAGAGAGACAGTCCTAGAGACAGATTACAGATTTCTTTTCTCTAGATATGGGACAGCCATCAATGCAGAGCTCAGCCCACACTCATTCGACCACTACCAGCACTCTCATCGATCGAGCGCTGGAGCTACGGAGATCTAGACGGCCACGATTGAGGAAAGGGGCTACATAGTATCGACAGCGAGTACAACACAGGATTCGAGCCATACTCTCTCGACATCCAGAGTGCAGATGAAGATGGATTCTAGTAGTAGTATCTTTGTTCTAGTTCTTTTGTACCCAGACATGGTATTAGATTCACCATTTTGCAACAGATTGGTCTCATAGGTCATTTTTGCCTTTTGAAGACGTTAATATAACATTTCATTTCTCTCTCTCTCTCTCTCTCTCTCTCTCTCTCTCTCTCTCTCTCTCTCTCTCTCTCTCTCTCTCTCACACACACACACACACACACACAGAGCAATAGGCCAAGTCCAGCGAGAAGGATTTTTCAGCAGCATCTACAACACGGTGGCATATTTTGCGAAAAGGGGTGAAAATGTATGCATAATGTGGATCAAAATGTATGGATAATGTGGTAAATTCCACTGTATACATAGTGTGGTTCAAAGAAATTGCACAAATCAAACGCACAAATAGGATAAGCGGACATGAGGAAGCAAAACAACAAGGACGACCCCTTCAAAGATGCCGTCCAAAAATGCAAAGAGGAAATGCAAGCGACCATCAACAAAATCAACCACAGCCTCCTAGGCACAATAAAGACACTTGAGAATCGGGTGACAGCCCAGGATGAGGAGCTCACGACTCAAGAAGGAGCTTGAAGAGGTGCGCTCACAAAGTGCACTCGAAGAAGGGAAACTTCAACCATCGGTAATGGAAGAGCTCAACACTGTAAAAGAGCTAGTGCGGGTCATCAAAGAAGGGAAGAAGCAAAATAAAGAAACGACGACTTCTTGGGTGGACATAATTACAAAAACACAAAAGAAAGCGGATGAGGCCAAGAAATGGATTGAGGTCACCAAAAAGGCAACGGCAAAAAATCAACCCCCACATCCACCATCATTAACATGACACTAGCAGAGGAGCAAAGGAGGCGTGTGCGTTCCTTACATGTGAGGATTATCGGCCTCAAAGACCAAGATAATGTTGAGAAAGAGGTCAACGAACTCATGTTTATGATGGGGGTTACTGTGCCAGTGCATGTCTCAAAAGAACGGAGCCAACCTACAAATCTCGGTCGAGGAGCCTAAACCCTAAGTGAAGAAGCAGAAGCAGCAAAATAAGTTTTACCAACTTATAGAGTCTTGCCGAGTGGCCTATTTTTAAAGAAGAGTTCCCACCAACTTATGGGATCCCATCCGATGGGGTCCAAGGGACCTAAAGCCCTTAAAATACACACGCTTAATCTCTTACGAAAAAGGTGATATGTAGCAATTGTATGGACGCCCGCAATTTACGCTGATGATGTGGGTCTGGGGGGCGTTTGGTTGTAAAAGGCCTCTATATCTCTCGGCCCGGACCTTTTTAGGTTATGCGGGAGGAGTGATGAGGGAGTCGCTGAACAGCTCATGGCCCGGATGTGGATGGTTATTTGCGGAGGGAGTGTTCATCGTCGGCTTTATGTTTCTGTGTCTTGTGACATGCATATGTGAGCATTCGTGTTGCATTGTGATGTGCCAACCTTTGAATATTCCTTATTGAATGAGATACTTCTGGGAAACCAATGACCCAGGATATCGAGAGGTCCAATCTGGAATGAGACTCCTTATTGGATGAGATTTTTTTGGAAAGCCAACAACCAAGGATATCCAGAGTTCCAATCTAGAATGAGACTCCTTATTGGATGAGATTTTTATGGGTAGCCAACGACCCAGGATATCAAGAGTTTTAATATGGAATGAGAAAATTGATTGTCCCTCCAAATGACCCTCGAAAATTTTTGAACTAACTTGAGTTGTTTTATAGATATGCTGTAATCGCGGACGATTACTTTCTTTAAAGAAGGGGGGATGTCACAAATTGCTGGCGTTTCAAGCCATTGAAGAACGGAGCCAACTTGCAGATCTTGGCCAAGGAGCCTAAACCCTAAGTGAAGAAGCAAAAGCAGCAGAAGAAGTTTTACCAATTTATAGTCTTGTTGTACGGACTTCCGCATTTTATGTTGGATTGCTGACGTGGCATACATAATTCCTTGTTCTGCGCTGGTAGTTTTTTGGTGCTAGAGCTTCTGAAGACCAGATGCTTTTTGACCCTGATGTTTTTGATGTAACTGCTTTTCATAGGGCAAGGGTCTTTTGTTACCATATACATCTGGTAGTGATGTGTGTGAACACACTTAGACCGCCTGTAGCGCGGATAATGTGTCGTGCCCTCTCCAGTGTGGGTGCCCCTCAATGCAATGTGCGTGACAATCTCACTCAAACAAATGAAAACTCTCTCAAACAGAATGAAACACAGAAACAATGGATAACAACAGAGACACAACAATGGACCAGAACATGTGGACTCGACTAGCTCAAAGAACCATGTACAGACTCTAGCGTGGCAGCACACTCAGCTCCAGCCCAGGGCTCACTGGTACAAATGGGGTGTCGAGGCTGAGATGTGCATGGATGGTGAAGCAGTGCTCTGTGTAAGACTCCTTACCTCCCGAACGATGCTGGACCAAAAATGAAGAAGCAGATGATCCTGACCCCACAGCTACTACTCACATGAACCATCATAAAGAGCCACCAACGGCTCATAAATGTCCAGTCAGCTAAGTCTATCTCCAAACTGAGTGGTGGTGGTGACCTGGCCACGATGTCCACTAGACCACCGTCAGTACCCTGCCACGTGTCACTCCCCAGCCCAGAGGGTCCGTCTAGTGTGAACCAGACCAACTAGACCAACTGTAACCAACTGTCCAACTGTCTGTCCTGTGAAGTGACACTGTAGCCCGGCTACAGGTTGCCCGCCACAAGACCGCTCACCGTCTCGGTGAGGAGTACTGAAAAAACTCAAAAGTGGAGTTAAAAACACTGCACTGCTTGCAATCGCCTTAAGCCTCTAACTAGGCAGGAACCCCAGTATGTATGATTGCATAGCCTGGTCCATGCTTGCAGTTGCCATACTTTTCTGCAACAACACTCTTCTCGAAAAGATGGATTACCATAAGCCCGAGTAACACAACAAATAGGGTTAAGCTCCATCATGATGGCAGAATGAAAGGGCCTTCACAGCAAACAGGATGGCAACCAAGTGAATGGAGCCGATCATGCAGGGTGGGGAAAACTTGCTGAACCTGAGAGGGGTGGGGAGGGCTAGATAGGGGCGAGGGGGGAGGGGGAGTGGGTAGGGGCGAGGGTGGGAAGGGCTAGATAGGGGCGAGAGGGGGTGGGTAGGGGCGAGGGGAAGGGAGAGGGTGGGTAGGGGCGAGAGGGGGTGAGGGGGCGAGAGGGGGAGGGTAGGGGCGAGGGGAAGGGGGAGGGTGGGTAGGGGCGAGGGGGAGAGGGTGTGTGAGGGGGTGGGTAGGGGCGAGTAAGGATAGGGTAGGGGCGAGGGGAAGGGAGAGGGTGGGTAGGGGCGAGAGGGGGTGAGGGGGTGGGTAGGGGCGAGGGGGAGGGTAGGGGCGAGGGGAAGGGGGAGGGTGGGTAGGGGCGAGGGTGTGTGAGGGGGTGGGTAGGGACGAGGGTGTGTTTGGTAAGGGCGAGGAAGGTCAGAGCATTATGAAAGTGCAGGTTGAGGACAGAACCAACTATTCTCAGCAAGACTACGAGCAGGAGTAGGGAATTCATCCAACACATCAAGCAGGACCTGCTCTGTGAAGGGAGTTGGCTAGACACAGAGGTTAGCTTCGTTCTGGTTGGAGAAGCAGACACCAATGGGGCTGATGTTTGAAGGGGGTTGAACTCCTGTAGGGGAGATTTCTTTTTGCTTATATACTTTTTCCTCGGCTTTCCAAATTCAACGGCTTTTATCAAGAGGGCTTTCACCGAGAGCGCATCAGGAGTATCTTCTGTGACCTTCAACTCTTGAGCTGGCTCATGTGGCTCATAAGGTTTAGTTACCTTGGAAACATTGGAAGAGGGTGTACCTTCAAGCAAAGAGTGAATTGAAACTCCAAAACAGGGCATAGATTTGGTAGCATCCAACCATTCCAACAGATCCTCATCTGACCCGTCAGGTGGAGTAGGTTGTTCCAATTCGAGGCTGGTTGCTAAGGACAAAGAACTATGTTGCACCACGGGATCCATACCACCTTCTAAGAGAATGGGTTGCATCGAGGAGCCAGAATTATGTATCCACATTGCATCATTTCCCCAATCGTGGAGTGCTTTAGTGTGTCACAGCCATGGTCTTCCAATAAGCAAGGGAAATCCGCCCTCAACCTAGGGAAGACGAACCACCACAAAATCCAAGTTAAAAGTAAAGTCTTGTACCTGCAGAGGCACATTATCCACTATGCCCACTGGGTAGACTGTCCGCTGGTCGGCCAATGTAACTGTGAAGGGAGCAGGGCGAGTAGGCTGTAGACCTAGAGCTAGCATAGTGAACTCGGGCATCAGGTTGATGCTAGATCCACCATCCACTATCACTCCTGAGAATTGCCGACCTAAAACGGACACTGTTAGGCGAGGGCTTCTATAATCAGTGAGTGGAGCAGCAGGATTGGATATCATATAGGACTCTGACTGTCGCACTGGGAGGTGCCCGCCACTAGGACCTGCTCCAGGGTAAAGTGACTGAATAACTGCAAGGGTGTCACTTCTGAAACTCGCATCTAGTCGAAGCATGTCATAGAGGGACACTTGTTGGAAAGTGTTCTTCAAGACTGTCTCTGCTGTATGCTTCTCTTTTTCTACCTGTTGTTGTTCCTCTGGTACTTTGATCTTTTGTAAGTCAGCAACTGCTTCTAAGAAAGCCCCATCAATATCGGAGAGCATAGTAAAAGATCCTTTCTTAGCACTAGGGGATGGCATGTCAGCTGCTGGAGGAGGTGTAGGCATTGGGGAGGAAAGGGCTGTACCTGCTGGAAGATTGAGGCCGAGGGCTGCCCTCTGAGCTCGTGTGAGGACACCAGCTGGCTCCTCTACCAGCTGCAACTTGTCTTGAGAGGCAATCATATGGGCAGAAAGGGGTGGCTTGGGGTTGGTACTAACTGCTATCAAATTGATCTTGGGAAAGGTGAATTCAGGTTGGCTCTGACTTGGGCTCGCAGAGGTAGAGGCGTGTTGTTTTAGACAATCCTTAGTGTAGTGATCCTGAGCCTCAGGGCAAAGTTGGCACGGAGAAGAGCCTTCTGGCAGAGGGCATTTGCTCTGATAATGCCCATACTCTCCGCATCTGTAGCAGAGTATGGGCCGATTGGAAGGACGAAACGGGGGACGAGGTGGTTGCTGCATGGAGTTGGAGGCTGAAGTGTAGAAGCTCTGAGGGGTTGAGGTGGCATTAGCATTATAAAAACTTTGAGTCGGGAAAGTACTTGACATACCTTGGACAGCAGGGGTATTGAGCAAAGGTGGCATGTAGTTGGGATGGCCGTAGTGGGAAACCATGTTGGATGATGGTGCTAACCCTTGTTGGAGAGAAGGACCAAGACTTTGTTGTATTTTGTGCAATCCCTTTAGGTAGTAACAATCCTTGTCCTCATGTCCAGATTTTTCACAGAAGTGGCAATAAACCCGAAGGGGGCATTCCTGCGGAGGGTGCCCTAGAGAGCGGCATGAGCTACACCAAACCGTAGCCTTAGTCTCTTGCTGACACTTGAGCTCTTCTAGCTCGCGCTTAATCTGTTCCAATGCCTCATGATTTGGAGGCTTCTCTTGTCTAAGAGAGAAGGACCTCTCCTCTTGAAGAGCTCGCTGTAACTTTAGGGCTTCCAATTCCCTGCGTAAAGAAGTTAAAGGATCAGTAGGACTACCTTCCGAGAACACAGAGGGAGTATCTATTTGAGGAGAGTTGTTGAAGAGCTTCCTAGCTCCCTCTATTCTAGTAGCAGCTGCGATGAACTCGTCGAGAGTGGCGTCGGGTCGGAGACTCTCTCGGAGTTTTTGCTGAGAAGTTTTGGGAAGCGCCTTCTCCACCCACTTTTTAACCATGAATTCACCGGGTTGTTGGGGAAGCTTGGCCACCAGCGACTTAGTTTTCGTCATAAGCTCCGCAAAAGTCTCCTCAGGTTTGAGCACCATGTTGGCCAACTCATCCAACACCTTCTCCTGGTAGTCACCTGGCCTGAAAGCTGCACAGAACTGCTGTCTTAAGGCTGCCCAAGTTGCAAAATGGTTCTCTGCAAATTGGCTGTACCATTTATCTGCTAGGCCATCCAGGGTGGATGGAAATAGTACCAAGTAAGCATCTTCTCTGTTCAGCCCACGTCCCCTACAGAGAGATACAAATCTTCTTGCATGGTCGTCAGCATCTTCTGAAGACAGCCCTTTGAATGTAGGGAACTTGATGTTCACCTTGGCCAAAACACTAGCTAGTGGCTCCATGATTCCTTGCTGAGCCTGTTGCTCTATAGCTTGCTGTAT
The DNA here is from genome assembly GCF_014529385.1 of Adiantum capillus-veneris. Taxonomy (NCBI): domain Eukaryota; kingdom Viridiplantae; phylum Streptophyta; class Polypodiopsida; order Polypodiales; family Pteridaceae; genus Adiantum; species Adiantum capillus-veneris. The sequence continues at coordinate 75,390,629 of NC_140931.1, forward strand.
CAGAATAGGAGAGAGCTTTACTGGAGAAGGTGATCGGGAAGATGGGGAACCTGATGAAGGAATGGGTGATGTGGTATGTGGAGGTACAGGTGATGAGGTTGAAGGATTTCTACAAGGTGTCAAAGGTCGTCTTCTATGATAGTACTTCAGAGGGCTCAGTAGTGCGTTTTGACGCTCGACTGACCTCCTTGTATGTGTCATGCAGTGACCACGAGTCCAACCAAGCTTGGGGCAAGAAAACTTGTGACGGGTCTAGACTCCACCAGACCAGACCAGGTAAGTGACTAGACCCGGCTGGACCAGGACGAGACCAGGCACGAGGAGGACTAGACCAGGGTCGAGGAGGTCTAGACCAGGGACGAGGACAGGTCGGACCAGGGCGGGAGGCGACTAGACCAGTTGGACTAGGCGAGAGGAGAACAGTGCAAGGCAAGGTTGGCGAAGGTAGGCGAAGCTAGATAAACCTAACTAGCTTCAAGATTTGCACCTCACAGAGTGAGATTTCAGTTGAGATCCCATCGTGGTCGCCAAAGTGAGAGCACCTGTAGCGCGGATAATGTGTCATGCTCTCTCCAGTGTGGGTGCCCCTCAGTGCAATGTGCGTGACAATCTCACTCAAACAAATGAAAACTCTCTCAAACAGAATGAAACACAGAAACAATGGATAACAACAGAGACACAACAGTGGACCAGAACATGTGGACTCGACTAGCTCAAAGAACCATGTACAGACTCTAGCGTGGCAGCACACTCAGCTCCAGCCCAGGGCTCACTGGTACAAATGGGGTGTCGAGGCTGAGATGTGCATGGATGGTGAAGCAGTGCTCTGTGTAAGACTCCTTACCTCCCGAACGATGCTGGACCAAAAATGAAGAAGCAGATGATCCTGACCCCATAGCTACTACTCACATGAACCATCATAAAGAGCCACCAACGGCTCATAAATGTCCAGTCAGCTAAGTCTATCTCCAAACTGAGTGGTGGTGGTGACCTGGCCACGATGTCCACTAGACCACCGTCGGTACCCTGCCACGTGTCACTCCCCAGCCCAGAGGGTCGGTCCAGTGTGAACCAGACCAACTAGACCAACTGTAACCAACTGTCCAACTGTCTGTCCTGTGAAGTGACACTGTAGCCCGGCTACACCGCCGGGGCATGTTTTCCCTCACTAGGAGTTTTTTTCCCGTGCATTGTATACATACCCATCACTCTAGGGGTATCAGAGCAAGTTGCGTCTTCCCGGCCTTAGTCGCCAGCAGCTCGAGCACAAACCTGCTCACTTTCTCTGATTTCTGTGAGCTTTGGCGAGCTTCAGCAGGTCGACAAATACTTCGGGATATCTCGAAGAGCTTGATTTGCTTAGATTTCTCATTCGGGCTAATTTCGACCTCCGTTTCCACTACAAGGATTGTCACAAACTGACATGGCTGCTTTGTACACACACACCTGCCCTGCAGAAACCTGCCCCGCAGCAAATGATGACACGCGGTAGCAGCAGACACCCCTGCAAATTGCGCCGGAAATCACGGGCTGCTGACGTGGCAGTGACGTACGGCAAACTGTATGGACTGATTGGTGTGGGAAAAGCAGAGGAAGAAAAGCTACGCAATGCAGGGTTGAAAAAGCTACGCAAATATCATGAGAGAGTTGCTTTTTGGCTACGCAAATTGCCTTGCTTTATTTTACGGAAGAGAATCAAAGAGAGAGAGAGAGAGCCTTGATGCTTTATTTTTAAAAGGCTTTTCAGCTTTTGGGACTCTACTTTTAGCATCCCTTGTAATAATGGCTTGGGCTCTCACTTCTCAGAGCATCTGGACGCAAAGTCTAAGAGTGACTCCCGACCACTCCCTTGTTCTTTGAGTTGCAGATTAATACAAAAAAAAAAACCGAAAGGGGTGCCAGTCTTTGGGGCCAAGATCTCTAGGCACGGAACTCCGCCGGGCCAATGTCGAATCAATTGTGAACTGTGAACTATTTTGAAGTGAATTCTTGTGGTGTCACGGTAGATTCTCGACTTGGAGTGTCGAACTCTGTTACAATGGTATCAGAGCGCAGCCGATTTCTCTATTAAATGTGATCCTTTGTACGTGGCACTCATGGATTCAAGCAAAGGACAGTCGACTTTCTCTGCATCCGGAGATGAGAGAAGAGATCACGAAGAAGATTCACGCGAGGAGTACCGCCCGCCTCGGCCTATGGAGGCTGAGCTTGAAGAGATGGAACATTGGAGATTGGTCGATGATGCGACAAAGTTGATAATGAATTTGCAAAGGACCCTAAACTTGCAAAATTTTTCACCGAGATCTCCTTCGACGAGGTGCACTCAAAGTGGCGGCAAACCATGGAGCCACCCCTCAAACTGGCGCTCAAACAACCTCCTACGTCGAGGATGTTTATAGAGCAAGAATTAGAAGAGGTGGTTGATGCACGGATTAGCCAGCTTTTTGACGCGCAGAACAAAGCTAAAAAGCACGACAAAAAGCAAAAGAAAGGAACTGACTTCCCGGGTTATTTGGGTCATCAATCTACTTTTACCTCAGCAAGAAAGTAGAAGAAGCGTGTGCGATTTGAAGGAGTACCGAGTTCTTCTTCTTCTTCTTCTTGTGACAGTTCTTCTAGCTCTTCTAATTCGAGCGAAGAAGACAAAAAAGACAAAAAGCGAAGCAAAATGCAAAAGGGAAAGAAAAAGGCAAAGAAGCCTAAATCTCGCCCAGTTTCGGACAGTTCTACAGAGGACTCGTCTTCAGATAGTTCGGACTCCGATGACCGCAGATTTTATGCAAGGAAGAAGAATTTTTACAAAGCCAACCAGTATGACTTTCTGGAAGATAAAAGCAAGAAAGTCCGCGCGTTCAAATAAGGTGGACAGTCAATTAAATTTGACACGTTTTCTGGATTTCGAGATGCTTTGAAGGCTTTGGCCTTCATACAGCAGTTTGACATAGCTTTCTCTACAGGGCGTTACTCAAAGCACTCTACTTCTTACTTTAGGGGAAATGCTCAAACTTGGCGGTCCACGCTTCTATTGAACAAGAGAGCGCCAGTTAAATGGTTGAAATTTAAAAGGCTTTTTATTTTTTCCTGGTTAACGAACATGACATACGAACTGCTTGAAACCATCTTCGGATGACCAAGAGAGATTCATTGGACACATATTGCGAGAGATCTTTTCTACCAGCCTCTTCATTTAAGAAGATCTCGTTCAAAGAACAGATTGAGCGGTTTACCTTGGGACTTCCTACAGAGATCCGAAATTAGTGCTTAGAGCAAAAGTCAGATTCCATTCAGGAATTGATGAGATGCAAAACGGGATTTTTCCATTCACTCAGGCAGTTTGACCTACCCCACATATGAAATCATGACACAAAGGAACGAACAGACCTCGAACAATGAAAGTAGAAAGAAGAAGAGTAACACAAAAAAGAAAGAAAAAGATACACAACCCCAGCTCACTCTTCGAGAGAGGGTCGGCTATATCAAAGAGGGGAAGTGCTTTGGATGCGGGGAAACTGTGCACATCGCTAAACATGCACCGAATGAATAGGACGAAGAAAGGTCAAGAGTGTTCGGAAGTAGCTAAGGAACGGGGCAGAAAAGGCAGATGAAACCAGAGTTGGTACCACATTGCGTGGGGCCCGAACCGAATCAAATGAATGAAAGTACAAAACTTTGCCGCTTTTAGGGCAAAGTGAAAGATCAAGAAGCCCTCTTTTTCTTGGATGAAGGAGCCAAGGCCAACCTCTTTTCACTAGAATTGGCGGCTCGATTTGGAATTACGCGTGACAAGCCGAGGCCACAAGCGAAGGTAGTTCTAGCGGCACCCGGACGAGATGTTGCCATTACACCAATCATTGGCAAACTTCGTTTGCAATGTCAGGGGTGTTTAGGGCTCGAGGATTTCTACGTAATTCCCTTGGGAGGTTGTGACGTCCTACTCGAAATCCCTCAGTACCACAAGAGCAACGCCGTGGTTGACTACCGGACCGAGAAAGCGACTTTGAAAAATGAAGGGCACAGACATTGTACTTGATAAAATTCAGCTTTTTTACTTTCTGGAAAGGACTGAATGAAGATTGAAGGTAGAATAGGGCCTGTCAGGCAGGTTGCCACCAGCTCGTCCTGAGGATCATATTAGTGATCTGATACCTGGAACCACACCACCGAACCGGCCACCTTACTGTGTGAGCCGAGCTCATAATGAAGAAATTATGAACCAAGTGAAAGACCTCTTGGAAAGGGGTCTTGTCTAGCCTAGTACTTCACCATATTGCTCTCCAGTGTTGTTGGTTTTGAAGAAAGACGGATCTTGGAGAATGTGCATTGATTATAGAGCTCTCAACAAAATCACCATCAAGAACAGATTTTCGATTCCTAGGATCGATGATATTCTTGACCGACTACAGGGATCCTCGTGCTTTAGCAGGATCGACTTGAAGAGCGGATATCATCAGATCTGAATCGCGTCGGGAGATGTCTACAAGCTAGCTTTTCGGATGACTTTTGGGTTTTTTGAGTTTTTGGTGATGTCTATTGGCCTAACCAATGCTCCTGGGACATTTAACTGGATGATGGACATGATTTTTCGTGAGTACAAACTATTTGTTGGCACTTTCTTTGACGATGTCATTGTTTTCTCCAAGGATGAGGCAGAACATAGAGAACATCTGCTACAGGTCATTCAGGCATTACGAGATCACAAGTTGGTGATTAATGCGAAGAAAAGTGAATTTTTCTTAACAGAGATATACTTTTTTGGACACATTGTCTCAGCAGTAGAAGTGCAGATGGACCCGGCCAAGATAGAGACTATCCGTGATTGGCTCGATTTGAAGAATGTCCATGAAGTTAGAAGCTTCTTGGACTTGTGTTCGTACTACAGACGGTTCATTAGAAAGTTTGCAGAGGTTGCTTCCCCTTTGTATATTTTGACGTAGAAAGGAGTCCCTTTCTCGTGGGAACCCACAGAGGTGACTGCCTTTCGGACATTGAAAGAGAAATTGACTACATGACCATTTTTTTGGTTTGTTGGACTTGCAGAAGTCATTTGAAGTATATTGTGATGCTTGTGATCGTAGTCTGGGTGCGGTCTTAATGCAAGAAAGCCATGTCTTTGCTTACGAGAGCCGATTGTTCTCAAGGCCGGAATTGACGGCACAGATTTATGAGAAAGAGCTTTTGGCGGTTATCCATGCTCTTACTCAGTGGTGACATTACCTACTCGGAGCGCATTTTACTGTCTTCACAGACCATCAGAGTTTACGCTACTTCTTGTCACAGAAGGAGCTATCGGAAAAGCAGATGCTGTGGGCAAACATCTTGTCACAGTTTCACTTCCAGATTGTCCATGTGCAGGGACATAAGAATTTGGCGGCGGATGCTTTGTCTCGGAAGTCATTGGCTCTGGCTATGTCCGTGATACATCATAGGAGCTTCGAGGATATGGTCGATCAGTATGCCACAGATACAGATTTTGCAGATATTTTCATCGGATACGGAATGGGGAGATAGTAGCGGGATATTCCATTCGGGATGGCTACTTGATGAGATAACCATGTTGTGCGTTACACAGCCGTTGAGGGAAAAGACTATGACCGATTGCCACTATCCACCTTTTACGGGTCACCGCAGCATTGTTACCACCTTGAAAGGTGTGGAGAGATACTTTTGTTTGGCCGAGACTCAAGAAGGATGTGGACGATTTTGTACGCAGTTGCTTGGTATGCCAGAAGGTCAAGTTTTGACAGGCATAAAGCACGGGGATTGTTACAGCCTTTACCCATACCCACCCGCCCCTGAAAAAGTATTACAATGGATTTCATTTTTGATCTCCCGAAAACACAATGTGGGCACGATTGTTTATTGTCCAGATCTTCAGATTACATGGCATGCCTGAGACGATTGTCTCCCACAGAGACCCTAGATTCATGAGTTTGTTTTGGACGGCTATTTGGGAGAAGATTGGCACACAGTTGCATTTCTCGTTCCACCCGCAGACTGACGAGCAATGAAAGATTGCTAATTTGGTGGTACTGGATTTGTTGAAGTCTTCTTCTTTGAATCTGAAGACTTCATGGGAAAAGGGTTTTTACCTTTGGTGGAATATGCCTACAGAAACACAATTAACTCTTTGATGGGGAAGGTGCCATTTGAGATTATTGAATTTGCTACAAAGGTTCTACCCTTCCTTAGCACGAAAGATACGATTTTTCTTTGAAGCCAACCAGTCCATGAGGGACTTGGACTTGGTTCGGAAGGCTTTAGAGGAATCTCTGAAAAAGGCAGCAGATCGATAGCATCGCGATTTGAAATTGAAGGAGAACGATTGGGTGCTCTTACATCTTGAGAAAGCACGCCTGAAAAAGAGAGAAAAAAAGGGAAAAGAGCGGCTTTTTCGAAAGCTTAGCATGAGATACTATGGACCTGTCCAGATTTTTCGAAAGATAGATGATGTCTCCTTTGGAGTGAAGCTACCCGATACTTCAAAATGTTTTTCATGTGACTCTCTTGAAGCCTTTTAAAGGCGATGTGCCGAAGATGGGGAGTCAAATGAGCAACTCGAAGTGGAAGAAAACGAGCAGATACTCGTTCCAAAACAGACATTGGCACAAAAAAACAGAAGGTAAAGCGATACGACGGTTCTTTGTTAATTCAAGACCTACTGCACATTGGATGCGAAGTGAATGGAGGAGGAGGACCTAGCACATACTCTTGTGAACCTTTACCTTGAAGCATTTGGGTTAGCATAGTCTATTCTAAATGGAACCCCGAAGTCAGCTTGGGCGGAATTTGGTACAGCGCGTATGCACAAGAGGGGAGTCGCTCCGCTCCTTTATCAACATATTACCTCAATTTATGATACTAAAGTCACTGATGTCTCTTTGAGTTTCAGGGATACTATGAGCTGACAATATTCTGCTGTAATGACTTTATGAACTGGAATTCCTGATAATATGATACTGATTTGTTCTCGACTTGTTTAAGTGCAGGAATTGATAGACAAAATGACTGTTGCATTTTGGTCTGAATGATCTCAATAGACATGGTTGCAATAGGGATTAGTCAATCGGGCATCTATGAGGTCCTGAGTGGATCTAGATGCGATTCCTAATTGCATTGCCGATAAATCATGGTCTGAGATCCGAATGAATGTTCAATGTGATTTGTCATGTGATGTGACTATTGATTGGTACATGTGCTAGATGTGTGTTCCTAGTGCGTCAGTACTAACAGTCAGTGTCTGCTGAGACAGTTTATGGCTTCTGTCTGTTTTGCAGGCGTAATCGAGGGCGATTACAATGCTTTCAAGAGGGAGGTATGTCACAAACTAGTGACGTGCCTGCTTTGTACACACATACACCTACCCTGTAGAAACCTGCCTTGCAGCAAATGATGACACGTGGCAACAGCAGACAGCCCCGTAAATTGCACCGAAAATCACGGGTTGCTGACGTGGTAGTGGTGTACGGCAAATTGTACGGACTGGCTGATGTGGGAAAAGCAGAGGAAGAAAAGCTACGCAATGCAGGGCTAAAAAAGCTACGCAAATAGCATGAGAGAGTTGCTTTTAGGCTACGCAAATTGCCTTCCTTTATTTTACGCGAGAGAGAGAGAGAGAGAGAGAGAGAGAGAGAGAGCCTTGATGCTTTATTTTTTAAAGGCTTTTCAACTTTTGGGGCTCCGCTTAGAGCATCACTTGTAAACCTATATAATAGTGGCTTGGGCTCTCTATTCTCAGAGCATCTAGACGCAGAGTCTGAGAGTAGTCCCGACCACTCCCTTGTACTTCGAGTTGCAGATTAATACACAAAGAAATACCGAAAGGGGCGCCAGTCTTTGGGGCCAATATCTCTAGGCACGGAACTCCTTTGGGCCAGTGTCGAATCAATTGTGAACTGTGAACTGTTTTGAAGTCAATTCTTGTGGTGTTGCGGTAGACTCTTGACTTGGAGTGTCCAAGTTTGTTACAAGGAGTATTGCGCAGGCTATTTCGTCATTTTGTGTAGAATTTCTATCAGCGCCATTTCAACATAACAGGTCCCTTGCAGTCTTCTATGGTTTGTGCTATATAGCACATGTTGTTCCTGCTTCGTTTCTCCTCTTTCGGGCAGTTTTCACATCAGATACAGTATTTGCTATGGTTGGCAACACAAATGTATTCAAGATGTTTGCTGCTGTGGATAGATTGGATGGGAACAATTACCCTATGTGGGCTTATATGGTGCAACATGTCCCTTGTGTCAGTGGGTGTTTGGAATATTGTGCAGGGCACTGATGTACGTCGTGGTTCTGAGGATATAGGCGATGTTGAGAATGTTGCAGGTTTTGGTGGCAAGATTGCTGCTGCTAGAGCTGTTTTGCCTACTGCTGAGCAAGCTCGTTGGGATGTAAAAGATGTGCAGGCTCATGCTTTGATTGCTTTTTGTGTGAAGCTCACTATTACTCCTCATATTTGTTCAAGAAAATCTGCAAAACAGGCTTGGGATATTCTTGCTGGTCTTTATGCAAGTCGCAATGAAGCTAAATTGCATTGCTACGTAAAGAGCTGGAGTCGAAGATTATGCATGAGGAAGATGAGATGGACACTTTCCTTGCTGGTGTCAAGGATATCATTGAGCAACTTATATCTGCAGGCGAAGTCATTTCTGACATTTCCCTTGTGCAGACTGTTCTTGATGATTTGTCAAATTCTTAACATACTTTTGCTAGTACTTTGAGTGTTAACTTATATCTGCAGGCGAAGTCATTTCTGACACTTCCCTTGTGCAGACTGTTCTTGATGATTTGTCAAATTCTTAACATACTTTTGCTAGTACTTTGAGACTTGTGACCCAAGGAAATCCAGAAGTTGTTAAGTTTGATGCAATATGTACATTATTGTTGCAAGAGTCACTTTCCAAAAAAAACAAGGCTAAACAATGTGCATTTGAACATGCTTCTATTGTTGCTCAAAGAAAAGGTGGTAGCAGCTATGTAACCACTTCTTATGGTTCTTTTGCGAGTGCAAAATTTTTCGTTTCTAATGACTCTGTTTGCAACATTCCGACTTGAAATTCTGGTGATAAGGACAAAAAGAAGATGCGTTGCCATTATTGTAAAGCTAATGATCACTTGATTAAGCAATGTCCGAAATGGAAGGCGAAAGAGGCTAAGAAGAAAGAGGCTAGAACAACTACATGGTCCAATACAAGTGCAGCTATTTATAGAGTCTTCTGTGAAAGGAGATTGTGATGCTGATGTGGATGTAGAATAGGCTTTTAGTGCATAGTGTACTTATGATCCTACTGTCCATGATGTATGCATGTCAGCTGCTGCAGATTCACATGTGGTATTTTGACAGTGGTGCTACAAAGCACATTACCTCACATTGTGATTTATTTACCTCTTTGAGTATGTCCCTCATGGGAACACGGTCACTTGTGCCAACAATGTCTCTTATTGCTTACTGCTGCGAGTGGCAGTTCTTTCACACTTGTTGATGCATTCTATGTACCTTGGATCAAGAAGAATCTTTTGTCTGTATCTGCACTTGCTAGACTCGGACTTGTAGTCAAATTTGTGCATGACAAATGTACCGTAGATGATCTCAGTTTCGGTGATGAAATTGTTGCATCTAGCATTTTATGCCGTGGGTTGTATAAGCTCACTTTGCATGAGAAGTGTGGGCACAATTTTGCAAATACGGTTGTGGATTCAAAGGGTGTTTCGGATGCAAAACTTTGGCATGCACTTTTGGGTATCTGAATTTTGCTAGTTTATTGCGTTTGTAGAAATCTGATATGGTTGCCTTTTTGCCGCCTCTTAAACATGTTTGTGAAGGTTGTATTTTGGGTAAGATGCAACATTTGAAGTTTCCAAAGGATGGTTCAGTTAGGGCCACATGCATGTTGTAGCTTGTGCATGGTGATGTTTGTGGGTCCATGCAGATTCCGTCCTTGGGCAATATTACCTTTTCTTCGTGACTTTCAATGATGATTACTCAAGGCATGCATGGGTGTATCTGCTTAAAGTGAAGCCCGAAGTGTTTATGTGCTTCAAACAATTTTCAAATTTTGGCTATGGCTAAAAATGTCTCGAAACATACTATGGGCACCCTCCGTTCAATTCAAAGGGGAGAGTATATGTCTCATGAATTTAATGCATTTTTGGCTAGTCGTGGGATAAAACACCAATGTACAATGTCGTATACACCTCATCAAAATGGTGTTGCTAAGAGGAAAAACGGGTCACTTACGGAAATGGCACGATGTATGGTCAAAAGTCAAGCTTTTCCTCATTCGTTGTGGCTGCCATCCCATTACACTACACTACAAAGAATCCCCAAAGGGGACATTTGACAAACCATATACAACTAGCCATGTGGGAGAAAATTGAAAAATTGAAACACAATATGAACTAAAAGGCAAAGGGAAAAACCCTTAAGAGGATAAAAAGTGCCCTAGTCATCTAAGGAAGAAAGATGATGATTGCTACCTCTAAAAGTTAAGCACTTCCCACCCAAATTTCTTTTTGTGAGACTGTACTCCAAAATCTTGGTGTAACAAGAAAGTAACTTGCTGCCAATGGCAACCGCTCAATGTCGGCCATCAACCAGTATCATTTGCAACAATGGATATGAGGAGGAACAAAAGAGACATAAGTCTTTATAGTGAAGATGATAGATAAGAAGCAACTAGCAACACTTAAGAAGTCTACGAACGAAAGTAGAAGAGGAAGAACCATCAAAAGCAATAAGTTGGAGCTATCAAAGATGTCTGAACCAATATAGATGAGAGTCCAATTATTAAAGGTGTCTCGTGTAATCCAAAGCTGGGCATGCTAAATCGAACAAGAAAAAAGAGGAAACTATTGGACAAAAAGCATGGTAGGAGTAGAGATCCAATCTATGTGCACTACAACACCCAATACACAAGACAACATAAAACAAAGAAAATAGAATAATCAAAAATTGAAAAAAACAAATAATAAAAAGGAAATCAAAAATCAAGAGAAACAAGCGCCATATTGACAAGACAAGCTTCTCATACCACCTACCCCCCCCCCCCCCCCCCCCCCCCCCCGAAGCAAGCTTTGAGAGTAGAAAGACAAACTAAAAGGAAATGCATGTAGAACCCAACCTGCACACACATACAAAACGCACGTCATGAAACAGGGAAAACACACACAGAAACAAACAAGAGAAAAAAAATTACGCGAAAACCAAGCCAAAAACAAAACTACTTGCAAAGTAGTTGCATTAAAGATTAGCTGACAAGGGAGGCGCTTAGAAGCAATAAAGCTAACCATGTGCTGCTAGTGAGGCTCATCAAAGCCATGCCTAAATACACAATCACTTAGTAGAATGTATGACATATGAGCTTGATAGCCTTGGTAGTGACACAACAATAGGACAATAAGCAAAAGCTATAGCCACATGTGAAGCACCACACAAGGTTGGGCACACCAAGCTGATAGAACACATATTTAGGAAAATAGGACAAAATGCACAAATTTGGGACAAGTCTATGTGTCACATGGACTTGAGGTGAGATTGTGTTGTGCTAGGTTGTTGCATGCACAAGAAATATATCGTTCAATGTTTAGTGGATGCTAATGAGTATGCAAGATCTCATATTGTGTGTTGCCAACAACCATATTGTACACTAAGGCGTGTTCGTACATGATAGTTTACAAGTACATCTACACACCCTCAAAATCAACTTTCCACCCACACATGCTTCATCGTCAGAATGATTAAAATGTAAGTTGCAAGAGAGACTTGGGTGATTGAATTGAGAATAACACCATTTATATTGAATGAGATTTCTTACAGATTACATTGTCGTTAATAACTCTAACTATGAGTCTACTAACTTGAAGCAATGCTAGAGATTACAAAGTTGCAATGCCAATGCTAAGAAATAATTGACTCTCTTTGGCCTTGAGGATTATTGCCTTTGGAATCTTAATTATTTCAAGAATTCGTCTACGCGTGGGCTTCGATGCCCAAATGATGCAAATAGTGTCTTCCTAGCCTTGAGGATCATTTATGTTTTCTTGGCAATACTTGTTCCAACAATCCTTTTAAATCTCCATATCACTTGCATTCTTCTTGTTTGAAATTGGTGCCTAGTATTGTATCTTGACGTATAGGTAATTTATTGATTCGTTGTTCTGATTAACATCTGTTGTTGTCGTCACTCCTAGCCAGATTGGATAACTTGCATCAGAGGGTTGCACAAGTACAAAGTCTCCCTTTGCCACATCGAGGGTTGGGTTGAGCTCCTCACTAGGTTTGTTGTGCATTGGACCACAATAATGGCCCTCATTTACATCAAGTCCTACATCTGGATTATCCTCCAATTGAAGATAATAGAAGGTCCTACATCTGGATTATCTTCCAATGGAAGGTTAAGAGGGTGAGCTTGTTCACATGTACTTCTTGCCGAAAAGTGATCAAAGAAAGTCTTTTTACTTACACCAAGGGTTTGCATAGCTTGCATAAGATTCACCTAGTAGACAAGGACTAAGTTGATCCACCAATTATACTCGCTTTTGTCTCCTTTCTCCTGCAAGTACTCTTTCCACCAGCTAACATACATCTTCAATCCCTCCACAACTTTCTCGTTGTCATTAATGTACTCAAAGGGTGGTAATACTTTTGGAACACCTTAGGAATCTTGGGTCTTCCTCGGTCAATTCTCTTCCATAACTCTATATCACTTTCAGGTAACCAATCAACATTTTCAAGGTGTACTTTGTACTACATCAAAGGTATACCATCACTCATGTAGAACCTAAATTGCAATGGCTTTGAATCACCTACTAAGCTACCAGCTCCATCATGTAAGCACCCCAAGTTATAGATCCTTTGAAGTCTGCCACCGTTTGTAGGAGAAAAGGTGTTGGATGCATGCTAACACACTCATTGAAGATCTTCATTAAAAAAGGAAATGTAAAACTGACTTGTTTTCTAAGCTTCTCAGAAAAGTGACCAAAAAATTCATCAATGTCTTTATAAGTGTGACCAACCATCAGAAAACCAAGGTGCACCTATCAAATACTTCTTGTGCAACCAACAGTGATAGGTAGGAAAAAACAAATCGATTCTTATTTTTTGAACTGCAATGTTTTTTTAATCGCTTGAACCTAGAGGCATTGCCTTCCTCCTATACATGTGTATTAGTAAAAAAGATTGATTGTATTCTTGGACAATCGTTTCCCTGTTTAGACAGAATATTCTTTGTTTTCACATTCGTGATTAGATCAGTCTCTGCCACTTCATTTTGAGTAGTCTGTTGCTTGCAGTGATGGTTTTACTCCTTGAGCACTTTCATATGCTCATAGGGGGTAGTAGTAGACTACATATAATAAAAAAAGATGTGTTGGTGGTTCTGTATTTGAGATTTTTCAGCTCAAGTCACCCAACATGTGTTTATCTATTCTTTCTAAGTTTCTTGGACATTTTGAGAGAGATGCAATTGTGGAGTTGGGATCACTCGGCCATAACCCCAATGCAAAGGGACCATAAGCTGTTTGCCCATGTCGATGAGTGAGCATTCTTGTCAAGGATACTAGAAGCCTCTCAACTCCATTGAGAGATTTTGGAACTGGTTTAATTTGTGGTATAGCACCTTTACTCTGGTCCATCTTGTCATATATACGCACAAGAACTTGGTTGGGTTCATTTCTGAAGAGCTCCTCTAAGCATAGTATAGATTCCTTCAACTCATTTTTTGCATCATGTGTGCTATGTATCTAGCACGTTCCACTTGATTTTTGGACTTTTGACCTTTATTGATGTGAATTTTTTTTATTTAGAGAACGTCTTGGTTTTTTATCAAGTGATTGTCTTGAAGATCGTGTTTGACAACCTTGAGGATGTTGTATTCCAATGTGACGAGTGTGAAAATTACTTTATGAAAAATTTCCGCTTGTTTATCAATTGATGGTAGAACACATTGAGTTTTGTGAGTCCCATGCATAATTTCCTTCGAGTTATGTGGCATTTGATCTCTATTATTATCTATGAAGCCTTATATTGTACATTGATGGTATAACATGTTGAGTTTCGCAAGTCCCATGCATAGTTGTCCTTGACTTATGTGGCATTTGATCTCTATTATTATCTATGAAGCCTTAAATGAGTAAATTTTCCATCTCAACATGTGTCATGGGCTTCCTTATTATTCCAGTGATTCCATGACTGCCACTACATGCACCATCCAAGAAATCCTTTCTCAACTTGTAAAATGTTCTCCCTATTCCATGCATTACATACCATGCTTTGTTACAAACCTTATTTCCATTGAATGCGAAAAAGCATTCCTCATCTTGATCTTGTCTATAAGCCATGCTCATGCAATATAATACAAATGTGCATCGGCTAGTGTAGTTATGTCCCCAAAAGTTTGCCCCAGCTTGCATGATTTTGGATTTGTCTCCAATATGACAACATCGCTTCCCACAACAATCACTCGTTGAAACTTTGTGAATGTTTTCATCACATTGCTTGCTAAATGCAGATGCCTTACCTAATTTTTTTCTAGGCCTTATTTGTTGACATAGCTCCTTTTCTTAGTTATTCCATCTATGGTATCATAGTCACTGGCCATGGAATCTTGCTCTCTGTCATTTTGAGTATAAAGACAAAGACCTACTTGTGTAATAGTGGTAGATCCTCTAAAGCTATTTTCAATGTTCTTATTTATCACTAGAAGCATCTAGATTGTCAAGGGGATCTCCCATTTCTTCTATGAGGAGGGGATCTTGAATATCCTCGATGGTAGGAGAAGATCTTGTTTATTCTATCAAGGGTTCACCATTTTAAAATGTGAGTTGCCTAAAGGCTAGCTAACCAAATTCAAACTTAAAATATCACTTGCACCTAGATGCAAAGATCCTTGCACAAGGGCATTCAAGCTACGCTCACCTAGTTCACTACAATTTATAGCCTCATATGGGTAGACCAACAACAGCAATACACTACCAAGTTTCGTAGATCTATTGTAGAAAATCCTCAGTTATTCTGTTAGTGTTGCCTTTTTCCATAACAATATCATTCCATTTGATGATGCTTCCAACTACTTGAGACATGGTTCTTACATCCATTGTATGATGAATAGAATCACAAACATATCATCAAAAATTTCTAGTACATGTATCGCCACACATGTTGCACCAATCCATGCCAAACCACAACTTTGAGATGCATCAGTGGAACGAATAACCCCAAGAGCCTTCCTTGTAGAACCATCAACAAGAAACACTGAATCACCATGTTTTGGACCCTGTAATTCATGAGAAAATCAAGAGATGTAGGTAAAAGTGTATATTGGAATGTGGAAAAACTTTAGCACATACCCAAGCTACACTAATGATGTTGCAAAAAACTTGCATTCCATTCAATTCAAGCGAAGCTACACCATGTCAACCCATGGAATTTGGTAGGAGTCTGGAACTCAAGTTTGATCCTAGATGCACATCTAAATGCTATAAATTTATAGCTGACAAGAGTTGCAAGCTAGAGCCCAAGTCACATTGAGGCACCCACGAAGTTTGCTAGAAGACTCAAATTGTAGTTGGAGCCTGGATGTATATCTAAGTGCTAGAAATGTATCATTGACAAGAGTTGCAAGATGGAGCCCAAGTTACATTGAGTCAACCATGGAGGTTGGTAGGAGGCTCGAACTCAAGTTTGAGCTTAGATGTACACCTGCGCTATAGTTACACTGAGGTACCCATACTCAAATCCAAGTTTGATCCTAAATGTACATCCAAGTTCTAGAAATATTTAGCTGACAAGAGCTGCAAGATGGAACCCAGGTTACATTGAGACACTCGTTCATAAAATCCCTTAATCTTGATGGTTCTTTACTCTGCCCTTATCCCCTCTACGTGTGCACCTAGTGACAACCCCACATTGCTCTTTCTCACAAATATGCATTAACTCGCTCTTCTCTCTCTCTCTCTCTCTCTCTCTCTCTCTCTCTGGAAAAAGTTTTCATATTTGAATTTTGAATTTCCAATTTAGACTCTAATTAATGGCTCTTGTTAGTGACTACATGCAATTACTAACCTCTCCTTAATATACCTTTTAACCTCTCTTACTAAGATAATCTCTATACATTCACATAAAAATCACGCTCTGCTAATGAAAAGTGACTAATCTCTAATTAGAATTTTCACATAGAATCTCATTTGGTGTACTAAGATCTAATTAATTACTCAATCAATAACCACTTACAATTAAAAAAAAAAGATAATAGCAATTACATGGTTGCATATTGAGTGTGCCATTGACACTTGACGTAGATTCTTTGCTTTTGATACTTATTTCGTTTTTGGTACCTTGTTTCTTTGTTGAGAAACCAGAACAATGAACTAATGTAGCTTGATACTTGCCTTCTAATGCTATTGGAGCACTAACATATGTCATTGTAGTCTAGCCTCATGAGCTTATTGTGGATATTGTAGCATGATAGAGCTGCCGCATGCAAGTGCTTAAGACTTAACCTTTAGGCTCAAACTTAAGTTTGAGCCACATCTATAGGTAGATTCTTATGTTGAAACATAAGCACGATGGTAGTGTCGATTGCTTCAAGGTGAGACTTTCTATAAAAGGTTATGCTCGAGAGAAGGGTGTTGATTTTGTTTAAATGTTTGCTTTCACTTGTTGTATGACTCCCATTTATTACATTTTTGTATTCATAAGGGCATAATGATTATAATTACATTAAATGGACAAAAAGATTATGTTTTTTAATGATGATATGGGTGAGGAAGTGTATGTAATGAAGTGTCATGGTTTTGTCCAAAATATATGTTGGAATTAGGGTTATAGGGAGGAGGCACACACAATTTGGAGAAGATGAAGAAGCTCAAGGCACATGAGAGAGCGTATTGATTAGTGTGCAAATAAATTGAGATGTAAGTGCACTTAGAAAACAAACGGTAGACATATGACAAGTCGGAGCAGAAGTCTCTTCATAATCAATGCCTTTTTGTTGTGCATAACCTTTTGCAACAAGTCCAAAATTGTGGCGATCAATCTCACCATCGAACTTGTAAACCCACTTTGTACCAATGCCCTTTTTGCCATCCAATTTTTTGATTTTTTGGGTTCATCAAAAGAAAGACGTTCCTCTTCATCACATAAACTAGAAACATCCAATGCATATGATGCATGGTGAGAACCTAAATAAACCCGAGTAGACAAAGGTGCATCCAGCTTACTATCACACAAACTATGCACCAACCATTTGGCATACCCCTAGCCTTTTCCTTCTTAGCCCTTTTCACATCAAGTACATCTACATGAGTAATAGGATGATGTATAACATATTTCAAAACCCCCATAGGTTGTACATTTGCCTTGGTGGATCTTACATTCAAGATTCTACCATTAGAAAGAGCCAACAAAGTGTCATAAATGTCCTGCAAGCTTACACATGATAACAAATGGTGAGCAGAATATTTTACAAATACAACATCTCGTGAAATCAAGATACGTTTTGTTTATGGATGGAACAACTTGTAACCTTTGCTTTCAAAACTGTAACCAACAGAAATGCATTTGATAGCCTTATCATCCAACTTTTTGCACTTCTTTTGTGGCACCAAAGCATAATCTCAAAAGATCAAGCAAAAAAGGTTGCCCACTAGTCCCATTGTTGTTTGCCATTGGCTCTCATCCTTTGGTTACGATGCCCAAAACCAATGCTACGAGAGTGGAGATCCAAAGGCTAACCTTTCATGACAATGGCCAACTCCTAGCGAAGCTCTTCGTGGATGACTCCCTTCTCTTCTTGAAAGCTTGAGCTCAATAATTAGGAAGGCTTTGGAGATTGTGCAAACATTTGCCATAGCCTCAAGGTCAAAGTGTAATATTGAGAAATCAAGACTGATCCCACTCTCAGAAAATGTGCTACTTCTCTTCCCGAGCAGGGTGAAAGTGATTAATTTGTTTATGTTCCCATACATATCCTTCACTAGTCCACTCCTCAAGATGGTCAAATACAACTGTAAAGAATTCTTGAAACCGGTGAAAATATTCTTGTAAAGAAATAACACCAAAGACTCAATGCCCTGGTAGTGGGCCAAATGGGAATCCGTTGATAGACCAGTGGAGCAAGGTGGTATTGGGATCCTCAACCCTGCTAGTCATGCAAAAGCATAGTGTGCCAAATTTGTGGCCTCAATCGCAAAGCAAGAGCATGCATGGGCCATTATGATCAAGGAAATGATTGGCAAGGCGAAACTCTTCTCCCAAGTTGGCCAATGGAAAGAGTTAGAGGTGCACGAAAAACTGCTACCCCCTTGGTGGTCCAACCTGTCATGATAACTAATATCTAAATCTTATAAATGATTTTCTCATGTTAAACTGATCATTTAATATGGGGAAGTACCACGGGAGAAAAGGCTAGAATATTGGTTAAGCTGGCAAACCGGCCACAAAAAGGATCCAAAGAGGGGGCCATCTGCAAAAGAGCAATGTGCAACAATGGGCTTCAAAGACCCTAAGGTTCAGCCCATTAAGACTTCCAAAATACTAAGGTTTCAAAATTCAAAGGTTAGGTCCAATGGTCAAAACCTAGGGCAAATTGGATGCTTATGAGAAGACCCTAAAGTCTTCACATATCCCTAGATAGGAGGGGCGAGCCCTTTTAGTAGGGGAGGAGAGAGAAACACACACACACACACACACACACACACACACACACACACACACAAGCAAGCTCCCCTTACACAAAGGGAATAGGGGACACATGTCAGCTCCCTAGCCCAGTTTGCCCCAAGGTGGATTCAAATCCTATTGATGGCCATAGAGGTGGACCAATGAGACTTAGGCTAGAGTATATTTAGTTTAATTTATTTTAAAACACTTGATAAAAGAACCAATAGAAATTAAGCTCTCTAGAAGACTATTGGACAGTCTTCCAAGGGGTCCAATGAGCATTCAACAGCCCAATGGCTTGCCTGATTCCTATTGGCCAGAAGACAAAGGGGTCCAATGAGAGTTTAATTGCATTATTTAATTTACCTAAAGCTCTCACAAAAGGGGAAAGGAGACACATGTCACAAGGCTATCACTTACGCTTCTTAATTATCATTGGCTAAGCTTTGCAGGGTCCAATGGGGTACCATCATGAGTAAAATGCAAGAGGGTCAACCAAGAGAGAGGGGGGGGTGATTTTTGGAAGGCATTAACTCACACTCGCTTGCACAATCTCATGTGTGAAGCAAAGAAGAATCTCTCTCCTTCTCAAGCTTTTAATGGAGAGCTCATCATCTACTCCAAGTCTTGTGAGAAGGGAGGCCTACACCAACAACTCTTGGCTTTGTGATGCAAATCCAACCAAGAGCCAAGCTCCAATGCATGCTCATCTCCTCTACCATGCTAATTACTAAGCTATGCTAAGCTATTATGAGTGGTTATGAGAGGAGATATACTTCTTTCTCGTAAGAATACTCCTTCCTCTCAATCTACTCTCATACCCCGCTAGCTATCACCATCTTCGAAGGTGTGTGAGGTCTTAGGTCTGAGACCGTGAGGGAATTGATGTTGTAATTTACAAGTGTTAGCTTAGTGCTTGAAGCTTCCATCTTCATTGCACCAGCAAGTTATTGAAGGAATACAAAGTATTGTATTGTAAAATGTCTCCTTTGATGGGGGAAAACCTATAATACAAAGCCTTTTGGAGGGGGGACCGGCTCCATGTAGATCCAATCCTCAATGTTTTCAATAGCTTAATTTCTCTCTCTTTTGAAGTATTATTCATGCCTATCTAAGTAGGTGTTATGCTTTTTGTTGCTCTCTCTCCATCCAAGCACTCTCATTAGGAATCTACTCTAATGAAATACTCACTATGTTGATGCTATTTTCCGCTACACACAAGTTACTAGGCCATTAAATGTTACACAGCGTGAGACTAGGTGGCACAACAGACGGGCTAGTACGAAAGTGTAGCACAAAAATGAAGGCTCTGAAGTGGGGCGATATAATCATATATTTTTAAAAGTACATAACTCACTGGTCCCCTTGGTTCTCTAAAGAAAGAAGAAACTCATTAAACCCATTTTGGAGGGAAACTGCCAAAAAGGTCAATAATAAAGGACTTCGATGACTAGCCCATTTTTAGGACAGCAGTTGCAAGAGCTGGAAAGAAACAGACCAACTGGCTACCAAGTTTCACCTCAATGCCATTGAAAGATTGTTGATTGATAGAGCTTTCAAGTGTCCAAACATTGGCCATGAGAGGCAATAAAACTAAAAGAGAACTTTAGTGGTAAGTGTATTTTAGAACAAAGTGAGTTTGTTAAAAGCCACAAGTGAATATTTTTTTATTTTGAAATGCCTTACAAGATTGCTTTCTGTATGAGCTTCCTTTCAAATAATTCTTTAAGTGGGTGCGTTGAATTAGGCAATTGCCCTAAAGCAAAAACGCCATGAAAACGTAGAGTTGCCGTTGATGGCTTACTACACCTATGCTAGCCGCAACTCGCATACAAGGTAGCACCTCCGATTGATGATCAAGAGGTTTACTTTGCTACCTTAGAGCCGCATGCGATGCCACCATTGAAGCCTTCAACATCATTATCTTGCGCCATGGTTAGCTTTCCCCTTAATTGTGAGCTAAAAAAGTGTTCGCTCTTGAGGCAATTGAGCATCAAAAGGGTTCCATTGCATTTAGAACACTTGTAACTATAGCCTAAGTGATTTCACAGAGATGTAATCACTAGAAAATTAGAACATGAGTGTAAAGAATTACCCATTCTCTTAGCATTAGAAGGTGTGTTGAACCTCCATTAGTAGTTTTTGTACTCTCAAAGTGGACGTAGAACGCAAGATTCCTTGGTAGGTCCTTTTTTATTGTATTATGCAGCAATTGAAGTGACTCCATTGCTCGAGGATTAAAATGCCCCTTCGATTGAGTAATTGATTCAACTAGGCGCTGGAATATTGTGCTCTTAATGGTTCGGATGACCACTCTAGCTAGATTAGCATAATGAAATTCATTATCTGGTTATGCCATAATTGGATATTAATAACTTAACACAAGATTATTAAAAAAAGCACGCTTGAAAAGTGAAAACACAGTCAAGTTAAAGTGCATTTTCTTTATTACTGTGCAATCTTATTACAAAGAGAAAAAGGACCCTCATATAGGGGTTTCCAATAGATGGCCATGCCCATATTAATTAAGAGATAATGTCACAAGGACCCGCAGGCACCACGTGCCAAGAAAAAGAACAGATTGAAGAACACTTCAAATAACAAGTGAACTGAAAGAGATGCACAACACGAGACAAGAGTGGCCGAGTTCCACCCCAAGAGAACACTAGCCCCAAATGTTGGCGCCCCTTTTGGTATTTCTTTATATTGCTTGAACTCAATACAGTGCCAGGTACTCGCGCTCTGCACCTTCACCTGGAAGAGTGCTAGAGACTGAGCCCTTTGCACATATTTAAAGGCCCTTGGCCTATGAAAAGCTTCAAACTCGAAAGCATTTGGTCCCAAAAACTGGTGTGAAAAGCTACCAGTGCACATAATGGAAATCCATACAGGTGCCACGTCAGCACAGCCAACGTAAAACCCGACCACATCAACAATCCAACACGAATTTGCGGGTGTCCGTACAGCTGTTGACGTTTACGCAAGAGTGTGAGTGTGCGTGGTCGTCCTATTTAATTTTAATATCTTTAGGTTCCTTGGGCTCCATCGGAGCGGGTCCCATAAGTTGGTGGGAGCTCTTTTTTAAATATATATATACCTTTATACGTTCAAAATGGTCTGAACTCGCGAATAATAAGAGGGAATAAAGCACTCATAAAACTATAAAAGCAAGGGACACAAGAAAAGAAAAGAAAAACAAAAACAAACAAACAAACAAACAAACAAATAAACTAAATCACTTTGTTTGCTACGAAACAAAACTAGATAAAACAAACATTATTAACTTAAAAATGTTATTAGAAAAGGCATGTGTAAAATAAGTTGACGCAACTTACTTGGCTTAAAACAAATACTAACTTTAAGGGGAAAAAAGATGAGACATCTTAAAAACTTAATCCTAAAAATCAAACTTTACACAACAAAGTCCTCAGGTAAGCTAAATACGAAATCAAAAAATGAATACTACTACAAACCTACAAAGAGCAAAGAACCAAACTTGACAATATGTGATCTCAACTTCACTGCTTGTCCAAACAAGGAGAATAAGATTACCACCTTTATCATGCATAGCTTGGAC
Organism: Adiantum capillus-veneris; assembly: GCF_014529385.1. Classification (NCBI taxonomy): domain Eukaryota; kingdom Viridiplantae; phylum Streptophyta; class Polypodiopsida; order Polypodiales; family Pteridaceae; genus Adiantum; species Adiantum capillus-veneris. The sequence goes on from NC_140931.1 coordinate 75,412,858, forward strand.
AACAGCTATGGCATCCCTACTCACGTCGTCAATGCCCAAGAGTAGGTGCAGTTCTATATAGAGGTCATTGTCGTCAGTGCCCAAGAGTAGGTGCAGGTTTATATAGAGATCATTCATGCTTTGAACGTACTCTACAAAACCAACCAGTTGAGTTCCTATCACCCTCCGGAGGTGAAGGGCATAGAGGTCATAGTCGTCAGTGCCCAAGAGTAGGTGCAGGCTTATATAGAGGTCATTCAGGCTTTGAACGTACTCTACAAAACCAACCAGCCGAGTATCTTTTTTCAACTAGTAAAGAAATAAGATGACAAGATTGAACAACAAAAGCAGATTTACTAGAACAAAGACGAGAAAATCTAGATAGTTGAGAGCAAATGACACCGTACTTAGCTAAAAGAGAAATATTCGAAGAAATGTGAGGCATATGGTTGATATTTAGATTGGCATATTCTGGTTCACGGTGCTTATTATAGATATCTACTTCTAATCCCAAGGGAGTCTAAAAATCTTAAGGTCTAAAAAGGCACAACAATCACTATTTGTGGTACAGTTAAGTTCACTTGACAAGACTTTGTAAGCTGGTAAAACTTCTTTTGTTGCTGATGCTGCTTCTTACGGTTCAAGCATCTCGGTCGAAAACCTAGAGGTTGCCTCCGTTCTTCAGCGGCTTGACACATCAAAAATTTGTGACATCCCCCCTTCTTGAAAGAAAGTAACTGTCCGCAATTATAGCATATCTGCAAAACATAAGTTAGCTCAAAAATTTCCAAGGGTCATTCTTAGGGACATTTTGGAACAATCAATTTTCTCAATCCAAATGGGAGCTCTTGATATCCTGGGTCGTCGACTTCCCAGAAAAATCTCATCCAAAAAGGACTCTCATTCCAGATCGGAGCTCTTGGTATTCTGGCATAGTAAAATTAGCCATCACACCCAGACCGCGCTGATCTCCAACACTAAAATTACACACTCATGCAATCTCATCCAATTAGGAATATTCAATGGTTGGCACATCACAATGCAACATAACTGCTCACATATGAGTTGTTACAAGACACAACGAACGCCATCGCTGAGCACTCCCCCGAGACAGACAGTCTACAATACGAAGCTACTCAACAACCTCCTCAACCTCCGCAAATAACCTAAACAGGTCTCGGCCATGAGTTGAGAGGATTGGTACAACCAAACGCTCCCTAGACTGCAGCATGCGTCGCTTGGAGGTTCAAGCATATAACCAAGCGCTCCCCAGACATCCATGTCTACGTCGTTCGGAGGTTTTCTAGCATACAACGAAACGCTCCCCATACCTCCCGTCTGCGTCGTCTCGAGGTTTAGACAATACCAAAACAACATTTCTCACTACTCTAATCGCGAGTAAATCACCAAGCATTGAAATCAGAGTCAAACAATTCAAATCGACACAAAGACAATATCAAAATAGATACCATCCATTTCAAACAAATTCCAAACAGGATCAACAAACAAGTTCTCAAATAAAATCGAAACATGAAAAGCAATCTCGACATCAATTGAGCTCGAAAAAACGACTAGCTTTCCATCCTGAAACCTGCACCAAAATTAGGGTTAGATTTCTTCCATAAGGTCATTGCCAATTGCAACTTAGTCCATAAGCTCTTGAATAGTTGAAACAAACCTCGACAGATAGTGTTCTTGTAGCTGTGATGGTAGACCCAAGACGTAGCAATCATACTCGACCCCAAGGTTATCAGCTCGAGAAGAAACACCTATTGTAAGATGTCAAAAATTCTCAAGTTATAATCTGCTATAGTTTTCGTGGCAAGCATTTCAAGATACCCCACTCTGCCAGAAGTATTGCGAAGAAGATATCAAAAGGCATATAACTTCGGGCAAAAAGTTTCTTGAAAGCTTGCCAAGTCCTTGGAGTGTGCAGCTTGGTAGCTATAGACATCCACCATTGCATGGCATTGCCTCTAAGAAAAACAACGGCTCGAAAAAAAAAAGTTTTGATCCTTCTTGTGCAAGTGATTTTTATGGATTAAGCTCTGTAAAACAGAGCGATGAAGACGAGAGCGCGCCTAATGCGCGGTGGAGTGATACCACTATCACGGGAAAGAGCACCACATGCCAACAAGTGAACTAAAAGAGATGCACGACACGAGACGGGAGTGATGGAGTTCCACCCCAAGAGAGCACTGGCCCCAAACGTTGACACCTCTTTCGATATTTCTTTATACTGCTTGAACTCACTTTGCACCTTCACCTGGAAGAATGCCAGAGATTGAGCCCTCTGCACATATTTAAAGGCCCTTGGCCTATGAAAAGCAATTACATGAAAAGCTTCAAACTCAAAAGCATCCAATCCCAAAAGCTGTGCAAAAAGGTCCCAACGCAAATTCCCAAAATCCATACAAGTGCCACGTCAACACAACCAACGTAAAACATAGAATTCCAAATTGTCTGCCACGTCAACAATCTTGCGCGAATTTGTGGGTGTTTGTATAGCTACCACGTCATCAACAGCTTACACAAGAGTGTGAGTATGTGTGGTCGTCTTGCTTTATTTTAATATCTCTAGGTTTCTTGGGCCCCATCAGACCAGGTCCCAGAAGTTGGTGGGAACTCTTCTTTAACAATAGGCCACTCGGCAAGACTTTGCAAGTTGGTAAAACTTCTTCTACTATTGTTGCTGCTTCTCGGGGTTTAGGCATCTTGGCAGAGATCTGCAGATTGGCTCCATTTTTCAATGGCTTGACACGTCAACAATTTGTGACAGATAATTTAGTGTGTTGCTCGAATGAAAATGAAGAGGTGTAACTAGCCCATAGATAGTTAAGGGTAAGTGGAGTGATTTAAGCTACATGGAATGCAAATTATATACAACTAAGGCCAAGAGTAAAAAGCCTATTAGCATAGGTAAAAACCTCATGGCTTATTAATGCTTAAGGATCTATGCACACTTAAACGTTAACCAGACTTTGGAATTTTAAGCATAAAATATGTGACTCCTTATCAAAACGAACACAACAATAGCCACCTCATCAAACTCTAAATCCGAATATCACTCCTTCGACAATTCGTCCAAATATGCCCCTATTCTCCACATTTCTGACATATCACCTCCTTTTGGAATCTCTCACTAGTCCAGAAGTATCATCCTTCTGTGCCTTCTGCTTCTGTTGTTGTATCTAGATATGCTCATGCAAGTGGTACCAACCCCTTTGACTATAAAGCTCAGGTCACGAGGTAGTCAATACCTTCTAGCCAGTATCAACAATCCAAATTGTTTCATAGGTAATATAATTATCCTCCTTTCTGGGCAAGAATCCAAGAGCACCATCCAGGGGTTAACAAGGGTAAACAAGAAAATATATAGAAAGTCGGGAAGCTCCTCCAAGATCCGAAGCACATCACACCTCTGGCCAAAAGCTTCTCCACCTAAGACCAAGAGGCCACATATGGTTGGATATTGCAGAAGTCATCACATTAGGAAAGCAAGTACAAGGGTACATACCACATCCAACCATCTCCAACAATGCATCTTTCTGAAGAAAACCATGCAAACACAATGCAAGTTAGAACCATTATGTCTCTATCGCAATACGACAACATAGACTATCCATTGTCCATCATAGGCTAGTGCAAATCGAGTTCCAAGGCTACAAGAATCTCCCACTGAAAGGGATCTCTAATCTCCTAAGAAAGGGTAGGTAAACGAGCTAAAATCGTTTCAAAATCAGTCCCCCTCTCCTGCAAAAAAATCTCCAACCAACTGGTTGAAAATCCACAAAGGTACCGGGTACAAACCATTGCACTCGAATCACCTTCGAGTCTTCAAAACACAACCCAAATCTCGTCCAACTCCATGGTTAACATTGGCAACACTCCTCGATCAAAAACCAACTAAAAAACGTAGGTACACATGGGTTCTTCATGACTAAAACTCTAGAGACATAACAGCCCCCTCCTAATGCAAAAACGATGATCCAAGGGTGCTCCCCGCGATAAAAACACAGTAAGGATTCGCACTCCTATAGAAACGCAGCTCAAATCAACCCCTTCTCGTGCTCCGAATCCACTTGGCATTCTCAAGCCTAGGAATACCATGTCAAAGTGTACCAGAAGGCGTGGTGACAAACGAAAGAGAGAGAGAGAGAGAGAGAGAGAGAGAGAGAGAGAGAGAGAGAGTGGTGTGTGCGCGTACCCGTGCGCGTGAGCCTTGCGAGGGTAAACTCTGCCATTACAAAAGAGACTACAAGGCTCACAACTTTGCCACAATGTCCATGTTAAAGTTTTGGCATCTCAAGTGAATTGCCCAATGTGATCCCATTATTTAGTTCGGCTTTTAGGTATTTATTTTACTTATTTGTCTAAGTCTGGGTAGGGCAATTTCTGAGGTTGCTATATAAGCAACCTCTTGCCTCCATTGTATACACATTCACTTATTCATTGCCAAGGTTGATTGCTCTCTCTCTCTCTCTCTCTCTCTCTCTCTCTCTCTCTCTCTCTCTCTCTCTCTTCGTGGTCTCTACGCTTCCGCATCATCGACTTTGACATGGTATCATCAGAGCTTCGGTGGTGAAGAGCCTTGGTGAGGCGGAGCTGCCCCGCAAAGAAGAGAAGAAGGAGATCATCTCCCTTGTCATCGGGGTCCTCTGCTACCTGCGTTTTAAAACGTTGCTACCAAAGCAGCATCAGACCGGTGTTCTCCCCTCCTCTGGCGATGGCACCCTCGTCACCTATTGCGGAAATATTTTAAAACGTTGCCCCAAGGTTGTTGGTTGAAAACCCCCCCTGTTGCGACAGGCACAAACGACACCGCCACTACTCCTACCGCATGCGTTTTAAACACGCTGCTGCCTATCCCTCCTTGGCGACGCTGCCCTATGGCCTCCCCGTGCATTGGCGACAGTGGTTCCCGTCCCCTTGTGCCCCTTGCGTTTTAAAACGCCCTGTTTGGCCCTCCTTGTTGACAGCCCATTTGGTACCCTCCCCACCCTTTGCTTCATCTCTTGAGTGCCAGCTTGACACCCCAATTGTGGTCAACCACAAGAGAGAGGAGTTTGAAGAGGTTGTGAGCCGGGAGGAGTGCAATTGGAGTCAGAGAGGGGTGCCCAATGATTTTTACTTGGCTTGGGCAACGAAGAGGCAAAGTTTCTTATTGCGGAGCCTTGATTTATTCAAGGGCTCCCACACGGCAACGACGAGGCGGATTTTGGAGCGGAATTGTGTGACAAACATTGTACGTGGGAGCGGCTTCGTGCCAATCTTGCGGCTTAGGAGAGGCAACTAGTTTGGAGTTTTGGACTCCAAAGATGGATAGTAGATTCTGCCAAGTGGCTTGGGAATTGCATAGGAGTGAATTGCTTGGAGATTTTTATCGTTCGTGTGGCCATTTTTTGGGAGTATGAGAAGGTACCAGATTTACCCGATTTTGCAACTTCAGAATGGCCCTCTCTTGCTCAAACGCCGACGACATCGACCAAAACCAACAAGTGGCTAATCCACCATCCAGTTAGCGGCTACGAATTGTCAAAGTTCTCAAGGACACCAGCAAATTGTTTGGCTTGAGATTGTGTAACCAAAAGCAAAGGAAAGAGTTTGCTTGTAACTATGTCAGACTTTGTAAATAATTAATGTATTTAGAAAAGAACTATCTAATTAGTTGTGTGCACATCAGAATAGATCTAGCAGTTCTGGGGTCTCAGGTGCGCCCAAGTTTGGGTCAAAGCACCTCAAGGAGACCCTAGCAGAAAATACCATGAAGCCCTAGTGATTGGGAAATCGGGTCTTCAATGAAGGGGTAAACACTAGCCTCAAATGTTAGGTGCAACGGAATGAATGTTTGCACTTTGCTCAAGATGAGTGCTCCGAACTGTGCTCAAGGTTCCTTTTGTTCTTATGAAAGGAAAGGCTTCCGTTCTTAACAAGAGAATGCTATGATCACAAACAAAGTGAATGGACATTGTGTGTGCAAGTGAATGAGACTGAGAGATAGAGAGAGAAGAGAGATACGACACCAAAGACGTTGTAAAACCCTCCACCGAAGGCCCCACTCTCGTCGACGAGAGTGGTCTATTTATGATTGCACAATCTGGTACAAACTGAATGCATGTGACCGATGCAACTCTAGGCTATGTCGGTGATGACCACGGTGATGACGAAACCGACCTAAGGGCTGAAATCTGCAATCTTTTATCTGCTGTCCAAAAACGCTATGGGCTGAAATCTGCGGCTAGTCCAAAAACGCTGATTTGGGGGGCTGTTTCTATAGGTCTTTTACGCTAAAAATCTGCAGGTTTTAGGGCTGAAAACTGAGGTTCTTCGAGGCTGAAAACTGCTGGTCTTTCCAAGCTGAATCTGCTACTCTTTAGGCCTGAATTTGCACGTTCTTCATGGCTGAAAAAACGCTGCCTACTGAGGTTGCAAAGGCTGCAAATCTGCAACGTTGTGCTCTGCAAAAACGCTAGTGTTGTAGCTCCTCAAAGACGCTAGGCATGGGGAAAAACACCAAGCATGAGAGTTTGCAGAAAAACGCTAGGTCTGAGTGTGTTGGCGATGATCCTTCTGATGGAAACGCCACGCTGATGCTGTGGGTGGCGATGGTGCTTGATGAAGAAAACGCTAGATCTGAGTCTTGCTTGGAGGGGGAACCACCAAGGGGGTCTTGCTTGAGAAGTTGCTTGTTGAGCGATGGAGCTCCTGCTGCCTCTTCTCCCAATTAGTGCTAGTCTAGGTTTGCTTATATACAAACTTACTCAATTTGCCCTACCTACTTTCCAACAAAAGTCACTTAAAAATAATAAGTGAAAAATGTCAAAAATAGGTAAAATAGGCTAAATGCACTAGAAAATTCCCGTGAAGGATTTTGATGGATTCTGATGGGAATGCTTATGATCATGCTGTGTGCAACCAGAGGATATGCATCTACACTAAGTGACTAGACATGCACGGTCTGCGAACAGACTCACAAAAGTGCCAGATCACCTCTAAATCTAGACTGACTGGACTGATTGAACCCTTGTCGTGCTATAGTTTATCCACGGACACATAGGGTTGGATGTGTCACGTGACATCCCCTACTTTTCAAAGTGAGGTACTAGTACCGAACTGTATGGCGTCGAGGGAGATCGCTAATAGCATCTGGAATCTTGGAAGGGACTCTTCATCGGCCCACTCTGATGTGTGGATCGTGTGGTACTTGAACTTCATAAATGTTTGCAAAGCTTGCTTCTTTGGGCCGCGCCGAAAGCGACACAAAGTCTTGTGTGGCTCCTTCAATGCTTGAACTTCGTCGAGTGTCATGCTTCTTTCTTCTTCAAGAATCTCCATGGCTGAAAATTCCTAAAACCATTTCCAACACAAAACCAGGAACATACCTATTCCATGTAAAGTGAGTGGAAAAAATCATGTCTTCCTCAAAGACTGTGCATGCAATGTAGATGAACAAAGAGACGGAGTGCTAAACCGTTCACCCCACACACGCAAACAATGAGATCAAATCTTTCTCTGCGGAGCTAAAGCAATCAATTGTGGCAATTCACAACGGAAATGCCCATGCTTGGTGCTCATACTTTTAGGTGCTCTTTCTACAAATGTGTCATGCCAAGGAAGAGACATGGAATGTGACTTCCTTGAATGCATACTTTTTAACTTTTCATGAAAAATCCGCATACAATCGTGCTCATCCATGAGTGGAACGTGCTCAACGTACAATATGTCATGCCTAGTAAAAGGGATCACATAAAGACGCTGACTAAAATATAGGAAACGATCACGAATAAAACACTCTAACAATGCGTGCGTATCAATCATGCGAACACATAATACTTCATGTGAGGGTTCTGTGGACCTAGGCTCGACAGCCAAGATCGGTTCTCCCTGAATGATTGAATCGTCATGTGGGGGTTCTTTGGACCTCGACTCGAAAGCCAAGATCGGTTCTTCGTGATTGATCGAATCTACAACGAGGTTAGCTTCGCTAGAAAAAGCATCCACTAACACATCATCCTTGTGAATGATCATACAACTCATCATGCTTGTGAGCAATCACATCTTGATCATGCAAATCATCATGCTTGTGAGAAATCACATCTTGATCATGCAAATCATCATGCTCATCATTGTCAACCAAATCATCATCATGCTTCTCATAATCATGCATATCCTGTGTGTCATGCTTTGGAGAAGAAGACACTGAGAGAGTCTCCTTCTCCTGAATCCTTTCATTCTTGTCCTGCATATTAGCCAGGAGAGAGGGATAATGAACAATGTCCTCTCCATGAATGACAATGGGAGAATCACTTTTGGCATAGAGAGTGAAAGTGTCAGCCTCCCAATCAATGAGAGGTTAAAATTACGAAACCATCGAATGCCCAAAATCATATCACATCCTGAGAGAGGAGACACAAAAAATCTTCTAGTGAAGGCAGCTTGTTGAATTGTAAACAACACACCAAGACACTCCTGCGTGATGAGAGAGTCCATACCGGGAACAAAGCCAGAAACCTCGAGAGGAGATTTCTGACTAACTTCTAGGCGGGCTCTCTCAACAAGAGAGGGACTGATCACATCATGCATACTACCTGGATCAAACAATATGACAAAACGCTGCCCCGACACCTGACCATAACATTTAATGAGAGAATCATCAATGGGAAGGTCATGAGAAACTTGGGACACACTCGTGTTATCATTAATTGCATTGACAGAGGAAGTGGGTTCTGTGGATTCTTTAGATTCATTCGATTCAAGCTTAGGACATGTTCTTTTTATGTGACCCTTAATGTGACAATGAAAACAACCTTCCTTAGAATAAGTGCTTTGCTCTTCCGACGTGATGTATCCTCCTACAATTCCTTGTGCTACCTTTTCATATGGAGTAAGCTTAGGTTTAGCAATTGTGTTAGCCTTACCCTTAGACTCATTGGAAGAATTCTTTTCTGCAAGACTGTTGAAAGATTGGTTAGAAGAGTTACCATTCTTACCGTTCTTATTGTTCTGAGGGTTCTGAGAAGTCTGTGAGGTACTTGTGGAAGTCTTGTTCTCCTTAGTCTTTTCCTTGTTGTGCTTCATCTCCTGTGCGAGAGCAATCGCTACCGCCTTGTTGAGATCGATTGGATCGAAGACTTCTACATAAAACTTGATATAGTCGTCTAACCCAAAAAGGAATGCCTCTTTGCGTTCATCATCCGACTTGCGTAATTGGGTACCTAGCTGCAAAACACGATTAGAAAAAGACATAACCGGTATACCATTTTGCTTGAGATCGTCCTTCAATCGTACGAGATACTGAGGTGGCATAAACTGCGCCTTGAGCTTGTCTTGGAAATCGGCCCAATTGAAGGAAAGGGACGTGAATTTGTCGGCTTTCTCTAGGTGCGCGGCTAACTGTGCCTCTTGCGATGCGTGGTACCAATTGATGGCATCACCGACAAGGTACATGGCTGCCATCAAAACTTTGCTATTCTCTGTCTTCTTATTTGTCGCAAAATAAGCATTAAATTGATGCAACCAAGAATGAATAACCGAAGCATCCATCTTACCATCATACTTACTGAAAGTCAACTTCTCTGTGACTGGATGGTTGGAATCCGTATCGTGGCTTGCGCCACTTGATAACTCCCACGATCTTTGGCTGGTTCGGACTTCGAGGCAAGTACTTGTCGAACCACTTCTTGAGTGCGTAGTTCTCTTTGAGCCTCACGCTCGACCTCCAAGGCCACTCTTTGAGCTTCACACTCGGCCTTTCTTTCTGCTTTTCTTTCGTTTCGTTCATCGCGCTCACGTTCTAAAGCAATGCGATTTGCTTCTTGTTGTGCGGCAATTCTTTCGTTTCTTTCTTCGCGCTCGAGGTCCTGGCTTCCTATTGTTCTGCTTTTCTTGCTAGTTGTGCCAACGCAACTCGATTCGTTTCTTGTTGTTGTGCCATCATCTCCAACATCGACTTGACCATCACCTCCATAGAAGTTGGTACAACTCGTAGCGTAGATGGCGAAGGGGGAGGGTCGGAAAAATCTCTTGGTGGGGAGAACTCTTCGTCGTCTCTCTCATGCTCACCACCTGTATGCAAAGTATCCATTCCACTTCGGGTGATGACCATACACTAGGGTCTTGGGTTCTTGGGTTCTTCAGGGTCTTGAGATTCTTGAGGTTCTCGAGGTTTTCTTTCACTTGCAATCTGTGTTTGAAAGGATCTTCTCTTCACTTGAGTTGTGCTCTTTTCCGCGGGCGCAGCCCTTGGCGGCCTTGCGCTCACACCAAGTTTGCTTTTTCCCACCTCACGTCGATTGGCCGGCCGCTAAGTGCACGGTCCGCTCTCAACGAGTGAAAAGAGGCCAAGGGGAGGCTGGACAAGCCCTTCTTTCTTGGGATTCCTATCACTTTTCAAAAACACGATTAGGAATCGACACGCCCAAGCGAACTTAAGTTCGTGCAATGCAACAAGCAAAAAAAATTCTGGTGATTCTTGTGGTTCTTCCTTGAGTGATACAGAACACTGCCAAAGCTCTCATACCAATGTTAGGTGAAGCGGAATGAATGTTTGCGCTTTGCTCAAGATGAGGGCTCCGAACTGTGCTCAAGGTTCCTTTTGTTCTTATGGCAAGGAGAGCCTTCCGTTCTTAATGAGAGAATGCTATGATCACAAACAAAGTGAATGGACACTGTGTGTGCAAGTGAATGAGACTGAGAGATAGAGAGAGAAGAGAGATACGACACCAAAGACGTTGTAAAACTCTCCTCTGAAGGCCCCACTCTTGTCGACGAGAGTGGTCTACTTATGATTGCACAATATGGTACAAATTGAATGCATGTGACCGATGCAAGTCTAGGCTATGTCGGTGATGACGAAACCGACCTAAGGGCTGAAATCTGCAATCTTTTATCTGCTGTCCAAAAACGCTATGGGCTGAAATCTGCAGCTAGTCCAAAAACGCTGATTTGGGGGGCTGTTTCTGTAGGTCTTTGACGCTGAAAATCTGCAGGTTTTAGGGCTGAAAACTGAGGTTCTTCGAGGCTGAAAACTGCTGGTCTTTCCAAGCTGAATCTGCTACTCTTTAGGCCTGAATTTGCACGTTCTTCATGGCTGAAAAAACGCTGCCTACTGAGGTTGCAAAGGCTGCAAATCTGCAACGTTGTGCTCTGCAAAAACGCTAGTGTTGTAGCTCCTCAAAGACGCTAGGCATGGGGAAAAACACCAGGCATGAGAGTTTGTAGAAAAACGCTAGGTCTGAGTGTGTTGGCGATGATCCTTCTGATGGAAACGCCAGGCTGATGCTGTGGGTGGCGACGGTGCTTGATGACGAAAACACTAGATCTGAGTCTTGCTTGGAGGGGAAACCACCAAGGGGGTCTTGCTTGAGAAGTTGCCTGTTGAGCGGTGGAGCTCCTGCTGCCTCTTCTGCCATTTAGTGCTAGTCTAGGTTTGCTTATATACAAACTTACTCAATTTGCCCTACCTACTTTCCAACAAAAGTCGCTTTTAAATAATAAGTGAAAAATGTCAAAAATAGGTAAAATAGGCTAAAGGCACTGAAAAATTCCTGTGAAGGATTCTGATGGATTCTAATGGGAATGCTTATGATCATGCTATGTGCAACCAGAGGATATGCATCTACACTAAGTGACTGGACATGCATGGTCTACGAACAGACTCACAAAAGTGTCAGATCACTTCTAAATCTACACTGACTGGCCTGACTCAACCCTTGTCGTGCTATAGCTTATCCACGGACACATAGGGTTGGATGTGTCACATGATTCACGCTCAAAAAATTACGCACGCTAGTGCAAGCATAAGAATGACATGGGGTCCTTAGAACAACAGTAACCCTAAGGCCTAAATTATTTTTACGGCCTTAGGGAAACTCAATTAAATTATTTTGAATTGTCTATGCTGGACCAAATGGCCGGACAAGTGCTAACAGGTAATGCCAGAGCAGTGCTGGTACGGCATTGCGCTAAGGAGCAGCTAACATTTTCATTGGTTGCATCTATGTATGCAGTTGTGCACTTAATTGCACATTTCATTAATTAGCATAGGACTTTTAAAGTCAAAAGTTGAATGGTTTTTAAATTATTAAGTGTGTCACTTGGCACACTTACCCATGCAATCTCTCTCTCTCTCTCTCTCTCTCTCTCTCTCTCTCTCTCTCTCTCTCTCTCTCTCTCTCTCTCTCTCTCTCTCTCTCTCTCTCTCTCTCTCTCTCTCTCTCTCTCTTTCTAGCTAGCGCCCCCTCTTCTGGCTGGCCATATGAGAGCAGCCCCTCCCCCTCTTGACAGGTTGGCAGTGCACTACCCCCCCCCCCCCCCCCCCCCCCTACGTTGAACATCCTCTACGCAGTGAAGCTCTCCATTGAAGCTTGAGAGCAGCACCTTGGGTGTATGTGGAGCCTCTGAGCACTCATCACCTAGAACAAGGCCTCTCATGGTTGTAGGCAACTGTGGGAGAAGTTTTATCGCGTAAAGTAGTAGAAAACTCTCTTTCTCTCCAAAGTCTCTTGAGTATATAAATTGCATTTAACAGTCAGTTTTCGCTTTCGTATTTTTGTGACAGTGGTATCAGTGCAAGGTCGTCTCTCTCTTCCTCAAGGGATTGACGACTCTTGGCAAACTGCAGAAATAGGGGGACGCGAGATAGAGTTCTCTCTCCTTCAATAACAGGTGGTAGAGTTGCAAAAAGCTCTCTCCCATCCAAAAGTCCAAAAGATTCTCCATACTCTTGAGAAAGGAAAGGGGAAAGTGCCGATGGGGTCGGGAGAAATCCAGCAGAACCCAAAGGCGCCAGAACCAAAGGAAGATCCTTTATTTGGAACCTCTTGCATGCACGAGAGGCAAAGGAAACCTCCAGAACGTCATGTGCGGTTTAATCCAAAGGTTCAAGAGCAAGATCCTTTTGATTCTCCTCAGTTTTCTTTCATGAAGGATCTGGATGACATAGTTGCTCCAGAAGACATGTTTCTTGACGATCCATCGCAGCAAGAAGTGCATTCAAGGGAAAGGACTCCTATCCACAAGGAGTCTAAGCATAGAAAGGAGCACCATAAGAGAAAGCACCACAGGCAGAAAACATTCAAGTCAGGAGATAAAGATGTAAAATTCGACACCTACAATGTACGGCGTGATAATAACAAAGCTTTGGCTTTCATCCGCCAATTTGAAGTTGCATTTGCATAAGGTAACTTTAAAGAACGATCCAAGCTTCGCCATGTCAGTATGTACCTGAAAGGCACTGCCAGCAGTTAGTGGTTAACCCTGATCTTAGAAAATCGCAAACCCCAAGCTTTCCTTTGGTTTGGGAGCTATCATGTTACTTCGGACTGAAGGGAGCTCTTTCATTAAAGTCTTATTATGTTAATTTGGACTGAAGGGAGCTCTTTCATTGATGTCGTCTTATCATGTTAATTTGGACTTAAGGGAGCTCTTTCATTGATATCTTATCATGTTAATTTGGACGGAAGGGAGCTGCTGTGTTCTGTCTTGTTAGACTAAAAGAAACAAACTTTTTATCCCATACCACAAAAAGCATCCTGCCCTTCTTTTGTGGTCCTTCTCTCAAGAAGTTGTTGCTTGCAGATAATGAATTGTCTGGGGCAATGCCCTTGGATGGTTTAACCTTGATTGGATTGTTTTCAAGGAGGAGTTCTACGCACAGTTCCTTCCTCTAGACTATGAGGAAGAGGTAAGAAAGACTGGGATCGCCTCTCACAGTCAAAGAATGAAACTGTTCCACGCTATGTGGATAGGTTTTGGGACGCTCTCTTGAAAGTCACTCCATTCAAGAAGATTGAAGATTCGGAGAAGATGCGCAAGTTTGAAGCAGGATTGCATGAAGCCTTGCAAAAGGCTATGAAGCTTTACCCTCGAGGTAACTTGCAGATACTTATGGAATCAGCTCGCATAGCTGATGGAATACATGACAAGGGTACTCCCAGGAAGATGGAGCAAAGCACCTATCATGCCAAGCAGAAGACTCTCCATGAGCAGCCTACCTCTACTTCTTCTTCTCAAAAGAAAAAAAGAACCGCCTCCGATGCAGAAGCAAAGCCAAATCAGCCCAAGAAAGAGAAATATCTCTCTCCTGCTAAATTGAGAACCTACATCAGCCAAGGAAGTTGCTTCAAGTGTGGACAAATTGGACATATGAAGGGTGATTGTCCTACCAAAACCCCACAACCACCCTCTTCCAATGCAGTCCCATATGTACAGGGAAATACAACCAAGGATGGAAAAGAAAGAGCTCTTCTCAAAGCATGGGGTAGCATCAACAACCAACGGGCTCTTATTCTGTTTGACCCTGGCAATACAGACAACTTCATCTCTACAAAGCTAGCCGATGACTTGAATTTACAGCCCAACTGTTTTGGAGTTTCTATTCAAGCACAATCTGCTTTCAAAGGGCAGAACTCCAGTTCTACTCCAATCATAGGGAAGCTGAATTTAAAGGTCGACAACTACAAAGATCAAGAGTCTTTCTTACTAGCTTCACTTGAAGGGTGTGATGTTATCTTGGGAATGCCTTGGCACTACAAGATGCATTCCATTCCTGACTATGTTCAAAAAACTTTATCCTTTGATCATAAAGGAAAGGAATATCTTGTACTTGCGGATGCAGGTGATTGGCGTATCCCCATCGCCAATCACATTGCAATCAAGAAAGTAATAAAAAAGTGTGTTTCAGCGTACTTGATTTTTGCAAAAGAGAGAGATGTGTCTGCTTCACAACTTTCTTCCTCTTTAGAGCAAAAAAGACTTAAGTTATTAGAAAGTTTTAAAGATTGTTTTGCAGATGAACTCCCAAATTGACTCCCACCTCCTCGACCTCAGGATCATACAATTGATTTGATCTCACGAAGTGCTCCTCCAAGTCAGCCCCCTTATCGAGTTAGTCTTATGCAGGATGAGGAAATCCTCAAGCAAGTTAACAAACTTTTGAAGAAGGGCTTAATAAGGCCTAGTACTTCTCCATATTGTTCACCTGTCTTGCTAGTACAGAAAAAGGATGGCACATTCCGCATGTGCATAGACTATAGATCTTTAAACAAGATCACAATCAAGAATCGATTTCCAATCCCTCGGATTGATGACATTCTTGATAAGTTACAAGGGGCAAGTGTCTTTAGTCGTATAGACTTGAAGAGCGGGTATCATCAAATCCGCATAGCTCCTCAAGATGTGCATAAGACTTCAATTAGAACAACCTTTGGGTTGTATGAATTCTTAGTAATGCCTTTTGGACTCACTAATGCACCAGCCACATTAAACAGAATGATGGATAGAATCCTCCACTCATATAGAAGCTTTACAGGCGTTTTCTTCGATGACATCTTAATCTTCTCAGAGATGGAAGACGAACACTATAAGCATCTCGCATTAGTGTTTGAAGAATTACGCAAACACAAATTATTTGTGAATGCGAAGAAGAGTGAGTTCTTTCTAAAAGAAATCCACTATTTGGGCCATATAGTATCTCACAACCAGGTGAGAATGGACCCTGATAAGATTCAAGCAGTTGTAGAATGGCCTACGCCAACTACAATGCATAATGTACGAAGTTTCCTCGGCCTCGGTTCTTATTATCGGCGTTTCATTCTAGCCTTTGCCGCTATAGCAGGTCCCCTCCATGATCTGAAAAAGAAGCGGATTCCATTCCATTGGGGGCCTGGACAAAAACAAGCTTTTGAAAAGCTTAAGTATCTACTTAGTCACGGACCTATTCTCACTGTCCCTGATCTTTGCAAACCTTCCGAGGTATACTACGATGCATCTGGAGATTGTGTAGGAGCAGTCTTGAACCAAGAGGGTCACGCCATAGCCTACGAAAGTCGGCGCCTTATAGATGCAGAGTTGCATGCTTCCATATATGAGAAAGAGCTAATGGCAATAATTCATGCTCTTTCCATTTGGAAACGTTATCTGTTAGGAGCTGATTTTATTATCAAGATAGATCATCAGAGTCTTCGCTACTTTTCACACAGAGAAAGTTATCAGAAAGCAGATGAGATGAGCCAGCTTTCTTTCAATATTCCATTTTCAGATTTTACACACTTCTGGAACAAAGAATGCTATTGCAGATGCTCTCTCCAGGCGTCCAAAGATCAATACACTGACAACAATTTATCATGAGGAACTAGAATCTCTCAGTGAGATGTATCCTCAAGATCCAGACTTCACTATAAATTTGGGCAAATCTTCAAGCTGGTCACTCGAGGCCACCTTATTCCATTAGGGATAATACGCTCTATCATCAACAAGCAATATGCATAGCTCAGCCCTTACGACAGAAGGTGATGAGTGAAGCACATAATTCTCCTTATGCTGGGCATCGGGGAATTGCTGCTACCACTAGTGTCCTCGAAAGATATTTCTTTTGGCCGACACTCTGTCGGACAATGAAAAACATGTACGTAAGTGTTTAGTCTGCCAAAAAGTTAAATATGATAGACATAAAGTTTATGGCAAGCTTCAACCACTCCCTGTGCCTAACACACCATGGGAAAGTATTGCCATGGATTTTATTACGGATCTTCCTAGATCCAAGAAAATCCAAGAATGGAAATGATGCGATCTAAACTATAGTAGACAGATTCAATAAGCAAGCATATTTCCTTCCAGTAAAGAAGACGATCAAAGCTGATCACATGGCTAGAATATTTCTAGCTCAGATTTTTAAACACCATGGATTGCCAAAGACTATTGTCAGCGCTAGAGATCCTCGCATGACTAGTCTATTTTGGCAGGCATTGTTCGAAAACTTGGAAACTAAGCTTGATTTTTCATCAACTTATCATCCTCAAACGGATGGTCAAAGCGAAATCGCTAATGCCACTGTTTTAGACCTCCTCAAGTGCTATGTTTCGGAACGACAATCCGAATAGGATCAGTACTTACCAATAGTTGAGTTTGCGTATAATAATACCATAAATTCCTCAACTGGTAAAGCTCCCTTCGAAATTATTTATGGGAAGCCACTCTTACTTCCTATTATGGTTACCAAAGAAAACATCTTCGCCGCAGATGAATTTGTGCGCAATATTGATATTGCCTATTAACAAGTAAAGCAAGCGATTCTTCGTACTCAAGAGCAACAGAAGAGAAAAGCAGACAAGCACAGAAGGAATCTCAATCTTGAAAAAGGACAATATGTCCTGCTTCGCTTTGAGAAAGCTAGATTGAAAAAGCAGGTCGGAAAAGGGAAAGTTGCAAAACTTTCCCATAGATTCTACGGCCCTTTCAAAATTACAGATAAAGTCAATGACGTGACTTTTAGATTGGATTTTCCTTCTCACTGACGCATCCATAATGCTTCTCCTATAAGTCTCCTCCGATCATATGTTGGACCTCCTCCAGTGGCGCCAGTACAAGAAGATCCTCCAAAAGTCGAAGAGACTGAGGAAATCCTTCAACCTAAACAGATAATACACCACTCTGAGAGACAACTAAAGTCGGGGAGCCAACATCGAAAGTATTTAGTCAAGTTCAAGAATTACACCCCTTTAGATGCAAAGTGGATGACTGAGTCCGATCTTAAGAACTACCCAGACATCTTGCACAGTTATGTTGACTCTCTACAGTTGAGGTCAACTGTTTAGAACCAAGAGGGATGTAACTATGTCAGACTTTGTACATTAATTATAGGGTGCTTCTTTTAGTACAAGTACTAGTGCATATGCCATATGGGCCACACGGGTGGTAGTGCTTATGGAATGGGAATGGCCACTTCCAGACCTTACGCCGTTGGGATGCATGGTCCTTATGGAGTACGGAAGCCAGGTCCCATGGGAGGGATGTAAGGACCTATGCCAAACATGTTTAGAGATCATTATGGATACCCTACAAGAGGTATGCCTAGAATGTACGAAGGAGGAATGCCTCCAACCTTTGGGACATCTTTTGACAATGAGGGCAACCATCTTAGGCAGCCAAATATGCATGATCATTTGATGCCAGACTTGGAAAGACTTTCAAGGAGGTGAGAGCCTGAAGTTTGACAGGCTTTCACGGCCTCGAGATGCAAGCAAACCTTTAGCTTTTGTGCAAGAGGGAACTTCACAATAGCTTCCAAAGTTGGGAAAGTTGCTTCTCTTTGATGGTGGTCGACCTTTCTGTTACACACAAAGTCACCCAATACTTGGGTGAGGTTTCAAAGGTCGTTTTCTTCTCTTTGGTTGAAACCTGCGTACGAAGCAAAGATTCTTACACGTTGGAACCACTCGAGGATGAACAAGTCAGACACTCTTTTGCCTCGCAATTAGAGGTTTTGGGACACTTTCTACCAGTGGCCTCTTTTCAGATGGTCCCTCTTGAGGAGCAGATGGGGCACTTTTGTTGCGGCTTACCTAAGGAGATACAGAGATATTGCCTGAAGCACAAGTCTACCAGCATTTGGGGCATGGTCCAAGATGGTTATGCACTGGTCACCAGATCTTTGAGCTTTGCTCACGATGCATCGGGATCAAAGCCAGCTGATAAAGAATCCAAGAAGGGTGAGAAACATGAGAGAGATGTGAAGCCATCTTGCTTTCATCCTTCTTCATCATACTTCCTCATCTCTAAAGTGAACAGAAGATGAGAAAAGATAACTTTATAGCAAAAATAGGAACAATCCCAAGAAATCTTGAAGGTCTAGTGGATGAACTCAAACTTGAGACCTGCTGCATCAAAGACTAATTGAGCAAAGAAAACTCCTCACCCCGTTATATAGATTATTCGAGTAGGCATACAGCTCAAGGTGCCACCATTTGAGTGATATTCATCTGGGGAAGAAGATGTACCACCTCCTACCCCCTCTTCATGTGCTTTGTATTCTGCTGTGGGTTCACGTTGACATTCACAAAGATGTGCAGTGGCATTTTATTTATATATATAAGTGTGTGTGTATACTATTTTTATTTTTATTTTTATTTTGCATTCAGACTTTGAAAAGACTATGTTTGATGGAGCCATCTTTCAAGGCAATTTAGATAATGGAGTACCGGCCTCAACAAGCACAATCTCGAGATCTCCCTATCTCTCCAGCCTTTGATATCCTCTTCGCTCATGCCATCACCAAGCTAGTCACCTAAAGACACCTCAGAAGTGTGAGTTGGCATGCTCACATGCGTGTGTATCCCAAGCACTAGACAATGTTCTTGAGCTAGTGCATCCAATGCTTGAGTGGGAAAATGTCCCCTCATTTCTTGCCCCTGTTCACAGGAATAAAGGAAACCAAAAGATATACATCTTCCACTAATGAGAACATACACTTTCTAGCAGGACCCTTTTTCCGAAGCTTTCGGGACTTTAAGTACATCAGAGTCAGAGTCCTACACCCAGAATTTTGTTCAAGCACTAGCTCAAAAACACAGTCGAGCCGCTAGGATACATGTCGATGCAATCATCCATACTTCATAAGCTCAGATGCCTAACCCTGCGTCTTTATCAGCAGGTTTAAGTCCTTAGAATTGTGTCTTTTCCTCTGGAGTTTTAATGTGCTCTCTGAGAAGAAAACACAGGAACCCCATCAAAAGAAGACTGTTTTAAGTTATCACTTCTGCAACAATCAAGATCACCATGTGTGAATGGTGCAGGACTCTCCGCCCCTCATTTTAATTTCCTTGAGCAAAGAAGTGACCTACTCAACTACTCGGTGGGTTCACCTATAGGAAACCATCTACATCACCTGCAGTCACAGGGCATAAACAGAACCCCTATACTTACATGCTATGCTGTTCTTAAAAAAACTTGCAGTATTTTTCCCAAAATGCAATAAAAAACCCCTTTTGTAGAGATTTTGCCCATAAAATACCCCCTTAATATAAACTCACATGCTATACTTACATTTTTGAAGGTGCACCCCCTGAGCTTGCCAGTGGCATCTCACCACATATATTCCATTAAAATGTTCCACATGATGAGGCCAGATTTGCATCCTTTATCAGTCGTTTGATCCATGACCCCATTTACCTCCAGTACATTGTTAGCCATGCACAATTTGTAAAATCATCAATGAGCTATATGTGATCACATCATCTGAGGCCTTTCTCCTTCATTGTTACGAGCTTTCGGTGCTTTAAAATAACTACATTCGTGACACTGAAAGCCGAAACATAAGACACACTCTTTCCCTGCATACATCAATCCCAGATCTTGTTTGCTTAGCAAAGGCACTCACCTAGCAAAAGCTGATGATTAAGCTTAAGTTGATCATTTGGGTAACCGTACAGAAAAGGAGCAACTCAATTGGATAACAGAAGGAAACTCACGCAATTAGTTCCTTCTAGAACAATCTCTCTATTTCCCACACAAGGAAATACACTAATCAGACTTCAGTGTTAGGCAGATACAACCGTAACATTCCACATTAGAATGAAATTGTGCCTTTGGTAATATCTTTATGGTTTAATTCATCCATAAATTCTTTGCCCCATTAGGCTGTATCTCAACTATGGAATGTATCATAAGAAACTCATGATAGATGGAAGCACACCTTGCAATCCTTTAAAAGGGATTTCTCGCCAAGAATTTTGTACAGTCCTAAACTTCAAGGGGGAGAGAAGAAAATGATGGATAATGGTCTTAAGTAATGTACCACATATACCACCGCTCGAAGGCACCTCCAATGACAAAAGGCTCTCTATACTCTCATCTTGGTGCCATCCCAGTTGTGTGAAGCAGCCTTACACGCAAAACTTCACACTCTGTAACAAAGAAACCCACAGGTTCTCCTCTAAGATTTGACAGAAGAGCAATAAACTCCCTCGCAATATAGTAGAATAGAGAACAAACCTCTTGACAGTGCCTGTGCCAATTCCTGCTGACATCTCCTCTTTCCTCGCCAGCAATCAGGAACCCTTAAAGCAAAACTATTTTCCCTCGATCCCGACTCCAATACACAGAAGACCACACTCTTGAACTCAAGAGCACTCTTTAAGGACCCTTTTCCGCAAGCGTCCGAAACTTTGCAGCATCCTGCATTTTTCCTGCCTTACGCAGTCCATAAAATATCGTCCTGTATGTAATAATATCAGGCTTACAGCCCTTGGCTTGCATCTCCTCTAGCAAAGGACTGATCTGTTCCACTCTTCCTGTTCTGCAGATACAATCCATATAAGTGTTGTATGTGATAAGGCCGGGTTCACATCCCTTCTCTGTCATTTGATCCATAAGCTTGCGCACCTCTGCTAACTTGTCAGCCTTACACAATCCATAAATCAAAGAATTGAAAGTATATGCATCAGGCTCACAACCAGCGTTTTCCATATCATTCAATATTGTAAAAGCAGTATCCAATTTCCCCTTCTTCACAAATCCATCTATCAATGCGCTGTATGTGATCACATCAGGTACACGGCCTTTCTCCTTCATTGTTTGAAATATTCTGAGCGCTTCTTTGGTCTTGCCTGCCTTGCAAAGACCATTGATCATGGAATTGAACGTGGAAATATATGGTACATCTTTTTTCTCCATGAGCTGATCCCAAATCTTGTGTGCTTCATCAAAAGCACCCGCCTTGCAGAAAGCGCTAATCAGTGCATTGTGACTGTAAAAATTAGGACTAAAGCCCTTGGCAGCCATGTCTTTAAGAACCTGCACACTTTCCACGAGTCTTCCAGCTTTGCAAAGACCACTGAGTAACGATCCATAGGTTACCTCATCAGGATCGCAAACCTTTTCAACTTTGCGCAGAAGTTCATAGGCTTTCAATGCTTGCTCCTCTTTACACAGGCCACCAATCAATATTGTGTATGTCACTGTGTTTGGGTAGCATCCATTAAACGCCATCTCCTCCAAAAGATAATACGACTCATGCACTCTGTTCTTCCTGCAAAGGTCTTGAATCAAAGTGTTGTATGTGACCACATTGGGCGGACAGCCCTTCTCAAACATTTCTCTGAATGTTGCTAACGCAGACTTCTCTCTTCCTGTCTTACATAGACCATTGATAAAAGTGTTATATGTATGTACATTAGGGGTGACTCCATTGCGCTTCATGTCATCCATGAGGACAGACGCTCGTCTCACTTCACCACACTCACAGAGACCAGCCATGATAGAGTTGTATGTGTAGACATTAGGGGGAATCTCCTGTTCCACCATGTCAGTGAAATAGGACAGAGCCATGTCGAGCTGATTCGATTTGATAAGCACATCGATGAGGCAAGTGAAGTGGATGACATTGGCGGTGTGACCAGAGACCTTAAGGTTATGGAAAATCTGAAGGGCAGACTCAAACATGCCGGCCCAGCCGTAGCCCTTCAAGAGGAGGGTGAAGACGGCATCTGTGAGTTGGAAATCGGGATCCTGTGACAATTCAAGTGTGCGCAGGAACTCTTTGAATTGTGGTTTGTCGCCCCAAAGCTCGTTAATCTTCTGTTGGGCATCAGAGCCATGTTTGTAGTACTTCTGTTTCGAGGCCCAAATGTAGAAACGCAAAGCCTGCTGCTTGTCTGCTTCTAGCCCGAGGATGCGCATGAACTGCGCTCTCGTAAGCCTCCCCCTAAATGTTCTCATGAACTCACTCGCCATTGCTGCTCAGAGCTTCCACTCACAAGCTGAGAGGGTTTAAGGACAACCTACTTCAAGGTTCTATAGGGGACTATCTCACACGGGGTCAGATCGAGAGTTCAAATTTGGGCACGTGGAGGGAATTTACTCTCAGCCGTCCAATCGCGCCACCGTGAACTAGGGGTGAACTCGGGGCTAAAATGTT
>NC_140931.1:75440529-75503029 GCF_014529385.1 Adiantum capillus-veneris
TGCTTTGGAGCAATAGCGACTATCTATATGGTGATCAATTTAAGATTTTTTTTTATAATGAAAGCATCAAATGGTTTGCACAATAGAAAGATTTGAAGAGATGTAAGGTCGGGTGGGCTGAAATCCTTCAAGAGTATGACTCCAAGTTAAGGTTTCAAAAAGGTCAGTACAATTTTGTAGTTGATGATTTAAGTCACATGATTGATCTAATTGCTCTTATACTTGTAGAAATTCAAAGTGCATTTTTGCACTCTCTTAAGGTAAAATGCAAACATAATTAGTGTTACTCCAAGGTGTGGAGTAATGTTATAAAAAGAGATCTCGCCAACACTCAAGCTAGTGTTTAGAACAACTCTACAAGACACTTTAAGTGGTGATAAAGTAATAGATGGAAGAGTTTTCCATTGACAAAGGTTACTTACTCCACAAGGAGAGAGTATGTGGACAATGACATCATGAGCCAAATCCTTTATGAGTGTCATGATAGTCCTAGTGCTCATCGTCTCAAATAAGCAAGACCTATGCACATACATTAAATAATTATATTGGCCATATTTGCATAGAGATGTACAACATTATGTACGTAATTGCCAAAAGTGCCTGGTTAATAAGTCGAAAAGATTAAAAGCAAGAGGCCTACTTCATCTTTTAGAGATCCCGATGGCAAGTGGGTAAGTACATCCATCCCGGCGAGGCAATATTCCAAAATTTGGGTACTAAGTTAAATTTAAGTATGGATGAACATCGTGAAAGCGATGGTTTAACCAAAAGGGTAAATCAAAGTCATAGACAATAAGTTATGTGCCTATGTAGGTAAGAAACAATCTGATTGGGAAGATTATCTATCAATCTTGGAATTTTCTTACAATAGTGCCAAAGCATGTTTCTATAGGGTTCATTTCCTTTATGTTAACATGCATGTTTCAACCTTGTTCACCAATTTTGATGGGGTTAGCCAATGAAAAGATCCAATGAGGCAAGGACTTCTTATAGGATCACATGTATACATGCTGCATATTTTTATGTTAAACGAACACAAGACACATGTTAAAGTATGCTAATGGAAAAAGAAAATTGGTTACTTTTGAAAAAGATGATCAAGTGTTTCTACGTGTAAGAGAACATTCTAAAAGTCTAAAGATGGGACGAGTTCCAAAGTTATCTTCTCATTACTGTGGTCCATTTAAGGTCACTTGGGAGATGATTTATGAAGCCATTATCTTTGTTCTCTCGATATATTAACTCATAGCATATAAGTAGAGGGTTTAATACGCTTTGAACGCACGTTCTTGGATAGTTTCTTAGGGGTGAAAACCCTGAGGGTGCATCTTTTCATGTATCACAACTCACTCCATGCCCATAACCACAATGAAAAGTGATCCCCACTCAAAGTAGGAGCATGTAAGGTGTTTGCACCTTCACTTGGAAAAAGCTTGTAAGAAAACGCTTTGGTATAGTTTCAAACTCTATCCAAGTGGAGATACTAATGTTACCACCCCATACTTCAACCCCATAAAGGAGTACACACATTACCTAGGTGACAAAGAGATATTTGTTGAGAATCCAATATTTGATATCCCGTCATTGACCCATGTTTGCAAATGCATAGTAGGCTCTCTTCCCCACCTTAAGGTGATGAATAGCACATTCATGCCATTTTTGTGGTTGGTTGAACCTCAAGGCTAAGATACTTGAAACTTTCTACTACTTAAGTGGTTCTTGATTATACATGGTGCATGGTTTCTCCTTGTTGAGAGTCTTCACAAACATAACCTTTGTCTTTGAGGCATTCACCATCAACCACTATGCAAATAAAGATTTTCAAGAATAGTCATTAGCTTTTTTGTATCTTCTTGAGTGTGAGCCAAAAGAGCTACATTTTTTTGTATTTGGCAAAATCAAGATTACGAGACTACCAATAAGAACTCCGTGCACTTAAAAAAGAACCATGTGCTCCAACTCATCAATATGAAGCCCAAAAAGAGTTGGTGAAATCAGTCATCCTTTCTAACGCCGATATTGCTTGAGCAATTTTTTGAAATTTCTTCTCTAACTGTACTCCACGTATCAATACCTCATATACGTGAAATACATGCATTGACTTGGTACTTGAAGTTCTTACATGCATCTCAAAGATTCTCTTGAGGAGCCATATCAAAAGTTGTCTAATAAGATGATCAATGGTACTATGACTTTGATGGATGTCCACTTACCCATAAGTGGGTTTTTCATTTTTGTTAGCCCATACACTTAGTTCTTCTTCCAAACAAGTTGCGCATAAAGTCAAAAAAATTTATTGAGTATGAATAGAGGTCTTGAATTGCTTGTATGTTGGTCCTAGACCATGCATGCAAGTGTCCACCTTGTCATCATCCATAAATGTAATGCTAGTAGATGCAAACGACTCAGATCCTTAATCTTCAATACATAGTCATTCTATATCTTGTTGTGCACAATATTGGGCTATGTCTTCAAGCACACCTTTCTTGCTTAGTTGTTGGTCACATCTAGTGAGACCAAATTGTTCCACACCTCCTTAGGAGAACTAGCATCACGTATATGCCCATTTCTTCACCCATTGAGAAGTAGATGCTCCTCAAGGAACATTGATGCATCTTCTTGTTTAGCTTATTAATGTCAAATGCATTGATTGCATCATTATTAGACATGTTTGCAAAAAATATAAAATCTTCACAAAAGTTAAAGTAGACAAAAAATAGCATGCATATGTCACAACTCGTCACCATTATATGTGTGTACATACACCCACTACAATGTTTCACACTACATAGGAGCTATGAAAAGTGCAACACGAATTGAACTTCCTACACCACCAAAATAGGAGACCTGCAAAAACTTGACTTTAGCCTTCTTGCATGCAAACACACTCTAGCTCCAAAACAAAGGTCAAAATGCATCCCAAATGGAAATTTGGATGCATAGTTGTAGTCCAACTACTATATGGAAGCTTGAACTACACCATGTTTTAAACATCTCATGGTGGATGTAGTCCCAACACGTGAGGGAGGAGAATGGAGAATCCCTTAGCCTAAATCACTTCTTCCATTGCTCCTACTTGCTTCTCATAGCTCCTTAGCCACAACTACACTCTAATACCATGTAAAGAGATAGAGCAAGAGGGAGCTTCAAGTTTTTCAAAGAGACATGCACACAACCAAGAGAGCAGACAATGGAGATGGAGGTTGAAAGTTTCTTCTTCTTCGTCACTACTCAAAAATATGATAGGGTCTATAAAAAGTAAGTGGGAAATACAATATAGTAAGAGATTATGTACATTGATCCTTGAGCATCGGTCAATGTGAAACTGCTAGTGAGTGCTTGATAGGATATAAGTGCTCATCACTCTTGATAGGTAAACCATGTCCATGAAGTCAGGTTATGGTACCACTAGTGATGATCCTCGTGTCTGCTACCTCATTCCAATGATAGATATACGCAAGAAGTCACCCAAGCTACCATTTCTTGATCTTGAAATCTCAACATAACCGCCAGAGCTCCTATCCGAAGACTTGATTTCTCTCACTATGCGATAGGCATACAAATAGGTGAGATTCGATCATGTTGAAATGGTAAGAATTGCTCAAGTATATCCACAATGTGTGTGTTGAACCATCCCAATGTTGTGGATTGTATAACCTCAATGTTTATAAGAAATTTGGAAAGATTCAACATGAGTTTGTTTTGTTTAAAAGCTATTTTTGTATGTAAAACTTTGGCATGCACATACTCAAGAATCTTGCTAGTTTGTCACGTTTGCAAAAGTTTGACATGGTTGCTTCATTGATTTTCCTAGAAGCCTCATTGAAACATGAATTTGAAATTTTTATCTAAGGAAAATGGTAGCATTCTAAGCTCCCTAAGGATGATTCTGTGTAGGCTACTCACAAAATGTATCTTGTCCATAGAGAGGTTTATGGCCCAATGCATACCATCTTTTGAAAGCATTTAAACTTTAAGATTTTTATTGATGATTACTCTGGGCATGCATAGGTATATTTTCTCAAGGCAAAGTCCAAAGTGTGTAGGTGTGCATACAATTTTTGATATGGCTAAAAATGTATCCGACTGTACTATAGACACCCTTCATTTACTCGGGCTGGGGGAGGGGTTATACATGTCTAAAGACTTCAATGCATGTTTGGTGAGTCGTGGGATAAAAAATTTCATACGAATGTACTAAAAACACCCTTCATTTACTCGAGCGGGGGGAAGGGTTATAAATAAGAACTTCAATGCATATTTGTGTGAGAAAAATCAAGCTACTTATGGAGATGGCATGATGTATGGTCACAAGCCAATCTTACCAGGTTTTCATGTGCATTGCATATGTGCTAATATGTTTTCACTAAGACACTAATTATCCCTTTGTATGAAGCTTTGGCAATGGAATTACTCACCTACTTAGTTCGTTCCCCGATTACACGGAATCTACCCAGATACCCTCTCTCTTCCATCTCTCTCTGCGCGACGTCCTCCCCTCTGCCCTGCTTGCGCAGCGATGCCCTCACCCTCTACAGCTCGATCTCCGCCTCCCTCAGACCACCTCGCCATATACTGCTTGTTGTTCTCGAGCCATCTGCGTGTCTTGTCTTCTAATGACCTGCACGATCACAAAGATAACGGCTGTTCCAACTGCAAAAGAAAAAGCTCTCTCGCTGTCTCTCCCACTCTGCCCTCTGCCGGACCTGCGCACCCATGGCCATCGCTCAGAGGAGCTCCCTCCATGTCTCTCTCGTTGTCCCCTCTGTCGCACCTGCTGACCCATGGCCATGGGAAATGCGTTTCGATCTGCGAAATGAGATTTCTCTCTCTCTCTCTCTCTCTCTCTCTCTCTCTCTCCCCCTTCCTCTTTCCATGTGTCCACTGCATCCTCTTTCCACGTGCTCCCTTCCCCTTTTTGACTTCAAACTTATCATGAGGATCTCCAGAGATACCACCTTAACCAGCTCCTTCTGAAATTGGGCACACCTACTGGTCGCTTGCATATTTTCCATTGCTAGGCCTTTGCTTTAGTGCCTAGGCAAAAATGTTAGAAACTAGATGATAAGGCTATGAAATGTATCTCTATTGGTTACATCTTATAAATAAAAATTTGTAGTTTGTTTCATGCACAACTTGAGCTTAAATAGTCAAGGTGTATATTTTGTGGAAGATGAAGTGCGGCCTTTGTTAGCATGTACCAAGCAGATAAATGTGAGCTCACAAAATATTTATGATATGTTGTTTCCTTCGTTTAATGGTGTAAGTATGAATGTAAGTCCTAAGGAGCACGTGTTTAGTGTATGCACGTTTCAAACGATGGTATGCATCAGTGGTGCACATCATAAATATCCTATTAATGGTTATAGATTGAAGAAATATCTGGCGCATTTGATGAAAATTGTTACAAATGAGATGTTATCAATAGAGGGAGACAGTGTGGAAACATTTGAGGATATGGATGAGGTTTTTGGGGATGAAATGCAACAGTTGTTCACCCTAGAAACCTCTGCTTGTCATGAATGATCAAGCAAGCTAGGGGGGGTTGGCAAGCTATGTCATGCATTTTTTGGATGAGCATAAAGTCACTAATTCATGCTAAAAAGCTTGCCCACTAGCCTCGTGTATATATGTATACATACCCCTACAAGTTTTGGAGATGGCTTTGTAAAAATCCATGTAAAAAGGCATGCTTTTGTTAAGCTGCCCATTTTTTATGCAAATGTACATGATCAAGTTGATTATGTAAGGGGTGAAAATGGACTGGCAAGAGGTATGCCAAAATGGCTAGTGCAATTTTTTTTGTGATTAAATTGAGTGCACCTTCACTATCATACTTGTTTAGGTTGTTAGCATGCCTCTTATGCACTAGATTGTTATGCTTTGTCCATGCTTTTTGTGTATGCGAGGAGGAACCTTTGTCATTTGTTGAAACACAAAATCCAAAATATTGGTAGGCTACAATGCAGTCTAAGTATGATATTATGATGAAAAATGGCACGTGGTCTTCATGTGACTTGCTTTGTAGCAAAAGGCCATTAGTACTAAGTGGGTTTTCACATTGAAACATAAGCTTGATGGAAGTGTTGATATCAAGAAAAGGGTCCTATAAGGGGAATGCCGGGCTAGGAGCCATATGTATGGCAAGGCCATTGGTTAGGAGCCACATATACGGCATGGTAACGTGTTCTAATACTTGAGCCAAGGAGCTCTATTTAAGGAAGTTGGATGGGAGAAAATCAACATGCCAGTACACATGGTCCTACATTGAAATCAAAGCCAAGTTATGGCTCGAAAAAGACGCAAGAGCATTGTTTCTATGTCCAAAAGCAACTATGCGTGTTGATTAGAGGGTTTGATTGAGTGTATACATTTGATTAATTACCTAATTATTTGAAGGGAAATAAGTTTTGTATCTAAAAGCACAAGATGCAAGGATTGGGAAGGGAATAACTAGCATTAATTTGGAATTAGCAAAGGGGATTTCCTTAATCTTTGTTGCATGTAAAGTGCATGTCTTAGTTGATTCTATTAAGTATCCATGCAAGATTATTTGTGCAATTATTACATGAGAGTGGTAGTGTTTGTTTTGGCCATGCATGATCATTATAGCTAGTCCATTGCCCCTAAACTACGTTCGTTCCCCCCCCCCCCCCCCCCCCCCCCACACACACACACACACAAATATTTACAAAATAACAAGAGGAGGGATTATATTTTTCTCGATCATGCACTCTTGTAAAACAACAACCTCTTTTCTTTTGGAGTTCCACCGTCCATATTAAGAGAAGAAGAATGGACAACTACTTATGCACCTTCTCTCCAACCAATCAATTTTGAGCTTGCAATTGTGTAGCCTTGTGCAACCTATGGAGAAAGACTGGATTAAGGGGATTATACATCCTCAAGATTAAACACTAATAGTATCAAATAGCTCTAAGGGTAGATATACTTTCTCTTGACACGTGTATCAAATAGCTCTAATGTAAGATATACTTTCTCTTGACACGTGTTGTCAGTCATAAGTCATAAGGGTGGAAAATGTGATATAGGAGCTTATGGAGTTTAGTTTAGCCAAATTAACATAGTGGGAGCAAGTTCATATGAAGATCCTCTCACTTCTATCGTTGAATGAGTTAAGATACCTCCACAAATAGTATTCCTATTTCAAGGAAGGTACCAACATGTAAGTCTAAAATATTGACATCATTATGTAACCCATATTCCACACGAGGAGAATTTGAGTTCTCGTGGACTAAGTTATTGGCACCCATATTAAATATGTGTCACAACAAGTCCTATGGTGCTGGTCACTTTCCATTTGTATGGACCATTTAAAGCACAACGTACCCGACACACTTTAAGTGGCCAAAAATTGTCGAATAACAATACGAGCAAAAGCTTGTTAATGTAACTAGTTATGATTGTGCTTGTTTCTACAAACAAGCTACAAAAGCATAACAACCCCTTAGAGGGTTGGTTTATAAGAATCTTATAGTGCATACGTGCATATCTATAACATATATAGCAAACACTTTCTAACGTTAATAGAAATGTTTCATATTTTAATCCTAGATGTGATCTATGTTTGTGTCATGTCATGGTTAAATTTGTATAGCATGGATATTTTCTAGTATTTGTTAAGTCTCAAACATAGCATTACCTTTGACTTGTGGGTCATGCTTAAGGGGCTTCCTCTCTGGCTTTGGGTCATGTGGACTCTATTGCCAATATTTTGGATGGGTGTTGTTTATTCCAAAGACCACGGTTGGATGTGAAAGTGTGCATTCTGTGGGACATGTGCAAGCCCATTCCTAAATACCTGGATCTCAATATGGGAGAGTATGGTGCCTTTTGACAAGAGTTAGCTTTTGCTTCCTTTCCCAATGCCTGCTATAAATGTCAGAGAATTGGACACTATGCTAGGAATTGCCCAGAGACTGAAGTAGCGCACAATCCAGTGGTTAAGACGGCTTGGAGATGTGTTTCCATGGATAGCATGGCTCTTGAAAGCTCAAGCAAGCCGGCGCAGGAGACTTGTGTCAGTGAAAGTAATCAGAGTTTCATAAGCAAAGAGTCAAAAAACCCTTTAGAGGAGATGCAAGATAATTGGTGAGATGGTTGGAGTTGCAAATTTGAGGTGTATCCACTGAGGTGTATCTGGTAGTAGACATTGTGTGGCTCTTTGAATGCCAAGCCTCACTATTTTATTGTAGTAATAGTGAGAACCACAATCATAAATGTCATACTGTGGGACGGAGTCGACTCGACTAGCGCATGGAGGCTATGAGAGGTTCTCTATCTCTCAAAAAACACACTCAATCCCTATCTACTCGAACTAACACTCAAGTGCATGTCAAACATCAATCACTATCCACGGCACCACAAGCAAATCTCATCGATTCACCAAGCAAACAAAATCCAAATGAGACAAAACTATAGGATGGATAGGCAACATTAAAGACCATGCCTATGCCCTCAAAACCCCCTTTTGATCACTTGCCAAAATTGCGCTTATTATCTACATGGCATATTTGACCTAACCGTTTTTAGCCCCAAATGCATCCTAGAGCTTAGCAATGATGCCCCAACACCCCTCCAATGCATAAAAAGCAATTTTGTTATGTAAATCCTAAGTTATGAGTAGATTAAGGAGAAGGTGAGCTGCAACAAAAACACACTTTTACCACTAAAGCACAATGTCAAGAAGAGCTTTCACCTATGAACTCGATGAAGCAGAGGACACTTCAAACATACACTTCACGAGAGAGTTATGAGCTTGAGAACAAAACATGAGAGTACATAGTGCCTTGCAAAAATGTTGTAATGCTTATTATTCAAAAATAAATCTCTTAGGTTTTAAAAAAATTGGCTATTATACCTTAGCCAAAGGTTTTGGGTCAAAAAAGAGAAGAGTTTTTGCCTTTGTTACAGCTTGGGATTTCATAGATACAATTTGGAAGCGTGTAGCCCCACTTTGTCTAGTTCATAATCACATAATGGTTTACAAATTAAATCCGGGAATCAGTGAATTACAAAGTCTTAAGGCTATAGACGTCTGGATTGCTAAAAAAAGAATCAAAATATTACATTTTGGCTGTTGTAGACTCTAAAATTAGCTAGAGGGCTAACATTTTGCCCCCTCCTAGCCTGGGTTATTCGCGACACAACTTCATGGGCTAGGGTAATGCTCTAGTTTCCATGTTGTCTGTTGCTTCTTCAAGGATTTAAGAGTTTCATAGTACTTGATTTGAAGCTGTTTATCTGCTTCAATGAGGAACTACAAATCTATGGGAGTATTGACCTTCATAGTAGTGTATCCAACAAATCTCACATGAAGATTTTCCACCACGAGCCAAAGATTCTGGGTCTGAAAGTGAAGAACCCCGTGTAGAAGGCCTCTTCAAAGGTTTGCATATAATATGATGGTAAGAACATGACCTTGGCATATATTTTGTACAATAATTCATCGGGTGCGGGTGCTTGATTTGATTAATCATAACAAAGCCCTTGATTTCCTTCTAAGAATGCCATCCATGGGGCATCTGACTATTCTGCATGGTGGAAGGTCTAGATGCATGTGAGGAGCATCTTTTCTATCTTAATGAACATGATGCATGATATATATGGATTCAATGTAGTCTTTAGTTGCCTTGCCCTTTAGAGGACTCAGTTGGGGGTAGTTGAACCATGTAGGATGTTTCTTGAGTATCAAATGATACCTAGCCAAACTATGGACTCTAGGCATTGGGTAGAATGTCGGATTTGCTCAAATCTTGGTGGACCTTGAGTGTACATGATCAAGTATCTTGGGTGCTTCTTTAGCCAATACTTTCTGCAAGCCGCATGTGAATGTGTAGTATTTGCAACTTGATCTCTCAGTAGTCGTTCCTGGACTTTAAGGATTTCATACTTTACCAAGGGATATGGGAGAGATTGCTCGTGCCACATTTCTATGATTTCCTTGGAAGTGAGTTGGGCAACATTAGTTGAGTGTAGAATGCATTGCTCCCACTCCATGGCTTCTTTCCATATATCTTATGTCTCTGTCTCTATGTTCACCTTGAGAGCTTTCTCAGCTTTAGCTGTGAAGCTATCTATAGGTCCTCGTTCCACTTTGAGTTCTATTGTTGATGACTCTAGGGGAGCACCCATGATATCAGTTTCTTCTTCAAGCTGTAAGAATTGTAGTGCCTAATTCTTATGTGACACTGATTCTAGAATGCCTTTTCTTGTCCTTTAGTTATTCTTGAGCTGCTTGCAATTAAACTATCTGCTTTTGATATTCTTCCTCCTTGGTTATGAAGGGGAGTGAGAGCTCCCTTCTTTGCATCTGTTCCAATTTAAGCTTTGTCTCTAAGTCTTTAGTCCTCTTTTCCATTGCATGATATGCCAGGTTAGACCCTTGCAGTGTGAGCACTATTGGATTGGCCGTTAGTTTCTCTAGCAATTCACTTGATCTTTCAGTTTTGCTTCAGCTTGTGCTACTTGGAGGTTTGCAACTTCCAATTGTGTCTGTAGCCACCGAGCATGAGAATTAGTGTCTAGTAGAGTGGCATTTACTTCTTGCAGTTTCTTTCCATGCCCTTCACTAGCAATTGTCAGCTGCTCCACCAAAGTGGTCATTTGCTATAGTTCTGACAATTGCTTGGTAGTAGCTTCCTTTAGATTGGCAATCTTTGCTTGGGATTGCTTGTACATGTTGTTGTACTCTTCTACAAATTCATTTGCTACATCTATTATGGCAATCAAGTGTAAGTTTGTAGCCTCAACTTGCTTGATAATGTCTAGTTTAGCATAGACCACAATCTTTATTTTCTCAACAACGTGGTGTGCAAATTGTGCATCCTTTTCTATTTCCTGGGTACTAGCAGTCTGGGAGGTACTAGCGTCCTCTTGATGATCCTCTTGCTGTTCATCTTGCTTAACTTTTTCTTGCTCTATTTCAACCGATGTTGTGTCATTTGGGGTTGATTCTTTGGGATCCTCTTGAAATTCCACTTGCTAGGTAGACTCTTATTGGTCTTCATGTTGTTCTTTATATGCCTCAATCTCTTTCTTGTCTTCTTCTACTATTTCTTCTGCAGTGCTGGGCTCAGTAAACATTGGTTGTTCCACCTTTTCCTCTTATCGAATCTCCGCTTGTTGTCCGACTTCAGTCTTTTGTGGAGATGGTGCATCTTCATGGACTTTTTGAGTGATCGAGGAAGATGGTAGATTGGCTAGTTGAGTCTTTGGCATTTTAGAGGTGCCCACCTCTTCTCTTTTTGTCTCTCTCTTTCTTCCTCTCCATAGATCCGCTCAAGAGGATCAATTCCTTCTTTGTAGAGTGGGTTCTTAGTTCTCAGCTTCATCCGAGGATTAGGTTACTAGAATTCCTCAAAATCTCCTTGCATTACTCTTTCTCGATCAAAATATTTCTTTTCCCTTTGAAGTCTAGCTACCCACCATGCCGGTTCTTCAATTATGACAGGTGGTGGCACACAAATTCTCTTTGCATGTCGACTATCTTCTTCCCTTTGGTAGCTTTTTTATGTCCCCCTCAATTTTTGAGCCTGGAGCACTTTCTTCAGAGGGTTGGTCTTCAGGTTCGTCCATTGGGACCCCCCATCACTGTCTTCATCACTAATAGCTAGAGCCTACTATGCCAATTTCCTCTTTGATCTTCTGAAAAGTGGTGGTAGTTCTTCTTCTTATTCTTCATTCTTTAGACCGGTTACTAGCCATGTATTTTGATATGGAGCAGGTGGTAGTTTTTTTTGTCATGCCCACTGCATGGTAGGCAATTCTAGTAAGGACCTCTTGTGCTCCCAAGTAGTTGATTCCACTGGTCTTTTTGGTGCTCTTCATAGTGTTGAGCACATAAGAGGCATGGTTTATCTGCAATTGTAGTCTTGTTTTCAGTGTTGTAGTGAATGCTGATGCCATTGCATTGGTTTGGGCATGTATACCTTGGTCGTCTCTTGGACGTAAAGTGGAAATGCTGATGAAATAGGCAGGTGGGTTCCTCCACTGACATGTCTTAAAAAGTCGCCCGTAGCGTTGTTGTGGGTGAACAACCCCGTTCTGTTTTCCTCCATAAACCTCATGGATTCCCCTTCCATTGACAACTTTAGGGATTCAACATCAATCTCCTTGAATATGTTCACTTTTGTAGCTTGGTCGATAGAGTCAAAAATTCTAGCCATGCCATCTTCCTAAATAGAACTCAATAGTTCATAAGCTCTCTGAATGTTGACTCCGTAGGGCTCCATCTCATAGAATGGTAGAAGGTCGAGCTTTTTGTGGGCCTCTTGAATATTTGGAGTCTATGCCACACTGTACATCATCTGGAGCTCTACTGCTTGGTTTCAACACTTTTGAAGCGACCAAGTAATATGGTCACATGATTCTTCTCGTGTAAATCTCTCACAAATGTCTTCTTGGCTTATCTTATAGACTCTTCTTCTAACTAATATTTTGAAAGCTCTAGAAGCTGTTGCTTTGGATCTCCTTCTTTGGAGTTGCTAGTAGGTTTTGCATTGATCCTGGATCCATTACACCACAATAGGTCCATTTCAAAGCAGAAAATCTCTTATCAAGCCTCAATGGAGCTGTAGCAGATGAAACTCAAGATCAAAGCTAAATTATTACTACTTTGACCCATAAAAACAAATGAAATCATCAAAAAGTCAAACTAATAAATTTTGCCTCAATGATAATAAGCATTCTTATTATCTAGGGCATGTTTTTGGCCCCGAAATTGGGTTTTTGCTATGCATATGAGTTGTAGGCATTGAAAATATATAGGATTTGGATTTTGGGGAAATTTGTATGCAAAAATGCCTAGTTGGGGGCATTTTTGGTTGAAGGATTTTGAAAATGACTAAGTGTTGGTGCAAATTTTTGAAGTGTCCAAATCGTCCCCAAATGGATGTGCAAGCTTGTGATGACATGGTGGAACTGATGGTGGCAAGAATTACCAAAATGGACCCAGAAACCAATATTGTGCACACAAAATTAAATGAAGCACATCAAAGAAAAAAATTCCCCTTTAGTTTCTAAGAAACTAGCTATGCAAGCAGCAACTCAATTTTCTCTCTTAATCATGGCCTACATTCTCTTAATTGTGTAGCTCTTGCTTTCTTATCTTTCATATATTTACCTTGCTATATTTCATACTCCATGAGGATGAATAAAAATGCGAAAGGTAAATACCCAATCTTATTGATTGACAGGGATGGTTGGTACCCAGTATGGTGTCTTGTGTTTTGAATCTTTTTTAAGTTTCTCTCTTTGTGTGTTGTGATTATTCAATCAATCATTTTTCTGAATTTAGTTTGATTTAATTCAAAGTTGTGTCAAAGGTGTTGGGAAGATCTCAAGATGCCAACACATGATGAGACATGTTTACTTAGGGTTGGAAACCTATTTCTAGTGGAAAAACGGTGCAATGTGATGAATGAAAAATCACAAGATGAGGAGGTATAAAATCGGAAGGCTGTGTCATTACCATTTTTGGTCTCCTAAAACGAGAAACAATGGATGATACCACTCGTCAATTCCTTTCATAAGTTTGTACCACAAATTAGGAACTTTATTAAACCTCAAGGCAATGGCTATCTTTGTCTAGAGGAGATTTTCAATGTTATCTTAAGCATTACACTGCAATAACTTCAATGATGGCTTCATTATATTGACCATGGATGAGATCCTAAAGATCACCTATAAGGGGATATTGATTAGAAAATTGGTTTCCTAGTAGAGCATTATGAAGGAAAGGTAGGAGTCACAAGGGAACCAAAAGACCTTTGGTAGCATAAACATGCATCTAAGATACACTTAACAATAGACTCAATAGGATCATAAGGACTAGGAAACTACATCCCTAGAGCTTGGGTAGTATTAGAATTAAGGGTGATGCTAAACCACATGGTTTAAAATTGGTGGCCATAGCCTTATAGAATGTGTCACACTTTGATTTCAACATGTGCAAGGGGGTAGGAATGAGAGCACCTCTCTCAAGTAAAATGGGTTACTAGCATCCAAAGAAGAGACAACCATCCATCTTCCAAACATAGTGCAAAAATGTGATAAGTCTAGCGATCCATATGATCATTCTTCCACCTTCAAATGGGTGCTTAGAGCTGAGAAAATCTATATATTTTATTTTGTGTTTAAGGGTCTTGGGATGACTTTGGATAACAAGGCATTAACATAGATCCAAAACACTTTGGCAATAACTTGATTAGGTGACTGTTGTCAAGCACAATATTGCTGCTCAAATGTATAACTTCAATCAAATTCAAAGAGAGACAATACAAGACTGTGCTAAAGAAATGTGACAAAATTTAGGAGATGTCTTGAGAGATAATTATTTTTGCAAAAAGATTCATGTCATCGTTTTTAGAAGGTTTTGTGAGAAAAACCTTGCACAAAAACCTATATATATAACTGATCATAAGACCTCAAATGATTGCATAATGAATTCTTTTGACTTCGATGACAAATGGAGCTTTTATAGTGCTAATCCCAAGGATTTAGATGATAAAAGGGAGCACATAATGCATTTGCTAGAGCTAGAGTAGCTTCAATAGGGAATTTAACTCTTGTAGCTCATTAAGAAACCTTTGGACCTTGCATGGGCCTTGTAAGGTTTTTAAATTTTAAGGAATTAAATGATAATTTGTATTCAATCAGGGGGACAAGGTGAATACATGCACCTCTCTTTCCATCTATTTTTCTATTCCTCTTAGCATTTTTTTTTAGCTTCAAGGTAAGCCCCTTAGCTAAAAAACCTAGACTTTGAATTTAGAGTCCTAAATTTCTCTCTCTCCTTTTCATCACTAATCAACCACTTTAGTTGTGCTATCCTTTGGCCCAAGTTGAAGCATGGAACGCTAAACAATATCACCAACACCACAGAATGCTCAAGAGTCAATTTGTTTAACATGAGATTCAAACGTGGACCTATGGGTGGGTGAAAGGTGTTTTGCATCCTAATGATCCCACTCCTAGTATACATTGTTAGGGTAAAGGCATGCAGCCGCTTGACTTGTGGGGTAAGGCATGTGGCCACCTTGTTTGTTGGGGTAAAGGCATGTGGCCACCCGCTGATGATGATTGATCATTAACTCTACTCTTCATATAACAATAAATGTAACACAAACTCATTCTCTTGGTGTGTTGTTTCCCCCAATTGCTTTTCCTTCTTCTTCCCCTCCTCACATGTATGCACGAGCATATGCCCATCCTTAAACTGGTATCAAAGCAAGGTGGTGGCTACCCAACACCCCTCCCTTCCCCTAACATGTGAAGCTTCATGTAAAGGCTTGGAGAAGCATTTTTTGTTTTGCCAAGGATTTTTTTAGATTTGCATTTTCTTGAAGCTATTGAGAAAGGGGGGACTTTGAACCTTAAGGTACATTGCTTTGGAAATTAAGCAAAGTGAAGCTTTGGAAAGAAATGCGAAGCTTGAAACCTTAACTTCTCAGTTTTGTGCAAAAAATCAATGTTCTTCTTCTTAACTTAATCAAAAGTATTAGAGGCTTTAGGCTTGCAAAAGGCTGCGAAAGGCTTCAATCTCAGAATATTAAAAAGGTAAATCTTCTTGGATCTGTGCAAATGTGAAAATCGTAGGTTTAATGTTTCTTTTGGGGAGAGTGCACACACACACACACACACATTAAATCGAGGAGCCTATGTGTGAGATTGGGCATTGACGGCCTCACATTGGAGCCTTTGCATCATCAATTTTCAATAAGGGAGTGTGTAATACACACACAACCACAACACATGAGTGTGTATAACACACACACACACGACACATATAGTGTGTATCACATACAAAATGAAGGAGTTCC
The DNA here is from genome assembly GCF_014529385.1 of Adiantum capillus-veneris. Lineage (NCBI taxonomy): Eukaryota > Viridiplantae > Streptophyta > Polypodiopsida > Polypodiales > Pteridaceae > Adiantum > Adiantum capillus-veneris. Next base: position 75,456,372 of record NC_140931.1, read on the forward strand.
ATGTGAGTCCGGACATCAATGACCAACATCATACTCTCCATTGGACAATCAAATCTAAGAGTTTGAGAGCAAATTCTAGGAGTTTTAGCACTCAATTTTGGCTTTGGATTGCATCTTTGCTTTATCAAGTAAGCATCAAAAAGCCAAGCTCCACATCTCAACGACTTTGAAGATCGATGAGCCCAACATAGACATCAAGGCTTGGCACTTACGTCCGAGGGCATAAGACGGTATCGATTCACATTGTCTTCAGCATCACATTGACTCGGCAACATTCTCAGAATCCTTTGCCTTTCTTGGCCTACCATCGACGCACACCTATGGAACACGTACTCTCATAGAGAGTAATTTTTGAACTCGGAGGATACTTTTTGACTCTCATTGGGATCTCTCGAGAGACCGGTCTCCTGAGCACACTACTCAAAGGCAAAGTATCAACATTGACATCATAGGTGGAGTTCATTAGAGTTTTAACCGAGGACTTTATTCTTGTTGAAACATAGTTTCTTGCATCAACATTTAGGTGGAGTTTTACACTCGCAGGGATACTATTTGTGCATCACTTTTCACACAGTTTGTCAGCATCTATAGACACAAGGATTATAGGTTTTTGGATATAGAATTTACACGACTTTTTGGTTTTTATATGGAGGTTTATGCATTTATAGATGCAATTTTTTCAGCACCTAGAGTTCCATTGAGCTCTTTTGAGAGTGATATCCCCATCGAGATTTGACACACTACTTGCATTACTTTAAGATTATTGTGTGCGTTTTCACTCATGTACATTGAGTTCCAGATACCATGCGAAGTTCTAGACACTGCCTATTGTATACCATGTGGAGCCATTTTTTGGCCCTTTTAGTAGTCTCTTGGTCATTTATGAGACTCCGACCGAAAAAATCCTTTATGAAACTATGGCTAGTGTCTTGTGTTTATGATTATCCTTTGCAAGGCCCTCCGTGAGGTTTTTTTCACTTAAGTTATTCTTGAATGTTGAGATACCTTCAGTGATAAAGGTTGCTGGAGTTTCCCATTACGGTACCCTCAAAATAGGTCATGTATCTTATGGGATATTTTGCTTAACTCCACATTGACAATTTATGTTCAATTTTACTCTCTTGAGTTGATTTTATAGTTTTATGTATCATTTGTGTTAATTTTTTACTCCACGTACAAAGGAGACTCTACCAAACTTTTTTTGCAAGTCTACCTATGTGCTTTATGATTTTCTTACAAGTCTACCTATGTGCTTTATGACAGTTTGTGCACGATTTTGGCTTGAGATTTTACTTTTGTTACATAGAAAGTTCTACCAAAAAAACTTCCAATTTTTCTCACCGTCGTTTTTGGCATTCTTACCATAGGGCTCATGTCTTACAAATATGGCATCTTTATGTGAGAAGGACATTTACAATGTTAGAAAGTTTGATGGCATGAATTTCTCTATGTGGAAAGATAAAATCTAGGATGTGTTAATCCAAAAGGGCCAAGTGGAGCCAATCACTGAGCATATAGAAGGAGATGGCTATACAAAAGTGCAGTGAAAGATGCTTGGTGCCAAAGCTCAGTCCACTATTTGCTTACACTTAGCAGAGTATGTGTACTTCACCATACTCGATGAAGCTACTACTAAGGCCTCATGCGACAAGCTATGCAATACATATGAGAGAAAAGTTGAAAGTAACAAGGTCTACTTGATGAAGAATCTCTTCAAGCTTTGTATGAAAGAAGGTGACACAATTTTTGAAAACTTGAATGAGTTCAATGTACTTTTTGGTCAATTGAAGTCACAAGGATTTGTTTTTAACAATGAATTATAGTCCATCTTCTTATTGTGCTCTTTACCCTCTTCATGGGGACATATTTGTCACAAAGATAAGCAACTCTAAATTTTAGGGAAAATTTGGCCTATGATGTTATAGTCTCTAGTCTAGTCAGTGAAGATAAACACAAAGTCTATGGAGTCTACAAAGCAAGGTGATGCATACATTGAGAGTGGAAAAGGTTAGATAGTTCACACTCACAACCATGTCAAAAGTAAGGGTCACAAAAGTTCTTGGTTCCTTGCACAATATCAAGTGCTATCATTGCCACAAGAAAAAATCTTTGTGTATGACAAAGAGACAAGGAAAAGTCTCAAGACAACAAGAAGTTTGATAATGACAGCACGGGCAAAGCTAAGATTAAGGAGCTGCTATAGTCTCCTAAGATTATAGATGTGATTGAGGTTTATAATTCTTCAGATGTTCTAGTCTTTATAGAGCAGATATATGTTCTTATTGCAAAAGATGCTAACTTTGATCAGAATTGGTTCATAGATTCTACAGCTAATTTCCATGTGACACCTCATATAGAATGGCTCTTTATGTATGTGCACACTCATAGTAATGTGAATCTTAATGATGCCTATGAGCTCAGTGTCAATATAATATTAGGTTTCCTAGATCGCTTAGCCTTAGACAAAAGGGTCGATGACATGGAGCTTTGTTGGATCGAGGGTGTGGAGCTTAGACCTTCTTTTATTTTTGTTAGGCTCATCTACACAATTAGTGTGTCGGGGGTTGAATGACATACACAACTAACATGTCAAGGATCTTTCCTTGGCTTTTCGTAAACACACGGTGTGGCATCGAGGAGGCATGACACCTAAAATGGTAAGGTTGGTGTTGATTTCCTACCACCTACTGATATTTGGAATCCCTTTTAGAGCTTGGGTTCATGGAGAGGCTAAAAGAATAGATGTCCTCAGTACAAGCGTTCAAAAAGTGTACTTATAAGTAGATTCTTTCCACAGCTCCATAACAGTCGTGATGATTGATGAATATCTCTTTTGATTTTTTAGTTACATTGAATGCACCTCGTTGTCTCAGAGGGAGATTCAAGAACTCGACTTTCTTCTCTTTGCAACATCTCCATAGTGTTCTTTTCTTATTTTTCTTGCACTGAGGACTAATGGCTTTCTCATGCACATCCACAAAACTCCTTGTTGCCAAACATCCTAAATAATATCTACACATTGACTTGGATCCTCAATATGAGCCATTATGTAAGTGAAGAAAAACTAACACACAAGTGACACTAGCAGGGAAAGAAAGACTCATAGTAGAGGGAGCAAAACATATAGACACTTGGACACATGGTTCCCTCTATCCTTTGGAGCCTATGACTAATGTCTCTGCATTTGCGAATCCTACGGGTTTATTGACCTTTGCTAGTGATGGAGAGAATGTCTTGCTTGGCTATTGCAATACTCTAACTGACCAAGGTGAAATTCATAAATGCATGGTTCATACTCAAGAAGATGAGATTTTGTGACTTTATCATTTGTATTGTAATGACCAAAAGACCATATTGTAGCACCCACAAGAATTACAGATCCTACAAGAAAAGGTACGGACCTTACAAAAGAAAGATACGAGCTTAAATGCTCATGTGTGAAAGAAGAAAGTACGAAAGAAGTACTTACAAAGCCCAAGAAGAAACTATAACTTATGATAATTACAACAATATCTTCATGGACCTTACTATGTTGCAAACTATAATGTTAGAGTTCTATAATGTCACACTTGAAGAGGCTAGTGGGGTGCTACATTTTGTCTTGAAGCTAGATGAGTGTGAGATTCTTAAAGAGAAGGAGCTAAAGCAAGTCAAAATAACATTAATGAATGTGGCACTTTTGAAAGGTGCCATTGATGATCATTTATACTTCAGTGTTTATTTGGAAACAAATATATGGTGGCTTGGTGCTTTTGAGATAATTCATTTTCTTCCAGCTTTTTTACTAAAAGTATACATTTCATCTCAAATCACATACGAATTAATCTTGCAGGTAAAGAAAGAGGACCTTGACATTTTATTTTGTTTCTTCCATCAAACCCCTATTCCGGATATAATTGATGGACAAATGAATTGAGGAGATGTGCTGGCTTGGATGGCAGGGGAAACTTCACGTCCAATGGCATGTTGCAGGTGACCTCAAAACATTGAAGTGTATGTATAATTGTAGAATGGGTCCATGGCAAGGTCTCCATGCTTGTTCTCCTTGGAGTTTGCACAGGTGATGGACCCAAAGCAGTGGAGAAAGGCTCCTACTCATCGCAATGAGGGCTCTAATTTTCACCTAGGTCTAAATATACCACTTGTTGATGTCCACATTTGTACGATGCATGCTCTTTGCAAAATTGTGGAGAAGTTGATATATCTCTATATTGGGTTTGATTGGAAAATGAAGAAGTCAAGTGAGCACCAGATGGCTCTAGAGGCCCTTGAACTAGTATTGTCAGATATGGGTCTCCATGGGGGCAATGTCAAAATCTAGTGGGATGAAAAAAAATCAACCAATGACCTTCCAAACCATCCATTGGCACGGTTAAAGCATGCAGGTTTTTATCTAAACCACTAGGCATAAAAGATGTGAAGCTGATAAAGCATGGGAGGATCTATCACTCCACCTATGTTAGCAAAGTTGAGTATCTACAATGGAAAAAACTACATATGGTAGTGAAGGACCAAGAGTAGCCCTATTTAATGGTGATGAGGTGTTCATAGTTTTTTTGCCATATATATAATGCTCACATGTAGAAAAATCTGAATAACTTAACACAATAAAGTAACCAAAATGAGGTAGTGTTTTCATTTCTTTTTGGATCAAGTGGCTAAGTTGGCTATGCCACAATTCATTAGATGGCATCTTGGCTATGGATATGCTATCCTCTTTTACACACAAGACACACATAGAGTAAAGTGTTTCATGATTTTGGCCTGTGAGGATTAGAAGATTTCCCTTCTTGATTGATCATGTACCATTCCCAAAGATGGTCGTATAACCCAAGTCATCAATCTGACCAGTAGATATCAAACTCTTTGCTAACTTATAAACATATTTGACATTCTTGACTATGAATTCCATACCATTATGTATAACTGATTTGATATCTCCAAAACCATGTATCTCGTACTCTTATGTGACTTGAGCATAGCATGTGCGGCATCGCATATGTGGTAGTGTTGTCTCTATGCATTTAGTCATTGGTCCAAAACCCCAAGGGGAGGTTTGTTGGGTATGTGGGCTTTGTACCATGACAACTACTACTATGGGTAAGAACCCTACCTTGAGTTATGCTTTATATCTTGCTATGTGTGCCATTGTTTGTCCAATCATAGCCTATGTGGCATAAACCATTTGATAGAATGTGTAATTTTCCACTAATTTGGCTCTAACATGCTCTTTTTTAGAGTCACGTGTCCCTTGGCAGAATGCCAACAATGTTTGTTTACAAAGACGTAGATCTCAAAAAAAATAGATGGTGTGCTAGGGACCACTTGGAGAATTGCATAGGGAATTCATATTTTAGAGATCCACAAGCATAAGGAATGGTTGGGAGGTAAGCTTCTTTTTGAGTTTGTCAAAAGCATTTTGCTCCTAGCAGTCCATGAGTATTTAACGTTCCTCTTTGTTAAGTCATGTAATGGTCCTGCTATTTAAGAGAATTTTTCTATGAAGCGTCTATAGTATGCACACATACCAATAAAGCTTCTTAGCTCATGTAGATTCCTTGGATTAGGCCATGCTTTTATTACTTCCAACTTTGATGGATTCATACGGATACAATCTTGAGAGATAATATGACCTAAGTATTGAATCTCTTGAAGGAAAAACTCGCTCTTCTTTTGATTGATAAAAGGTTGTTCTCCCTCTTGAAGCCTGAAAATTTTTGCACATGAAGGTCCTAATGATAATGCCCCCATGTTTGTTAATTATCTTGTTACTAGGTTGCATCAAGCTATGTGCAACCTTGCTTTGCAAGCTGAAGCTACCCAACAACTTCGTGCTTATGGGTTTCCCCTTCCTTTCCAAGAGGAGAGAGAGCTTAGGAGGCCTCTTGATGAGACTCCCAAAAGAAGACTCTCTCCCATAAGAGAGGAGGAATCCAAAAAATGAGAAAGAAGCAAATCCCTAAGCTCCGCTGAAGATGTGGCTCCACGAAGACGGCGGTCTAGACGGTTTCCAACTCCTCCCAAGAGGAAACAGTCAACCCATAGTCCTTCTCCTTGTCACTTCAAAAGGGAAGAGAGGAAAGAAAGGAATAAAAAGGCAAGAAAAATTTCACACTCTTCTCCTTCTTCGTCACCTTCCTCCTTTCCCGACGAAAGCAATAGAAATTCTCCTAGAGAATACAAGAGGAGAGGATATCTCAAAACTTACCCTGCATGGCAAAGGTTCCAAAAGCTCAAGAAATTCAAGAGGGAGGAAAGAGTGTCTCTTTTCTCACCTATGATGACACCTTTGGTGCCACCAAAAAAGTATTGGCCTTCATCCAACAATTTGATGCAGCCTTTGGAGATGAGGGCTTCACGGAGTCCTCCAAGCTACGCCATGTAGCTATGCACTTCCAAAAATCTTCTCATCAATGGTGGGCTAGACTTCATGGCAATGACAAAGCCCCAAAGACATGGAAAACTCTACGAGTTTCCATCATGAAGCAATTCCTTGCAAGCGATGAAAAGGACAAAGTGCTTACCAAATGGTGGAGCTTGAAGATGCTCTCCAACGAGTCTATTCACAGATATGTGGACAAGTTTTGGGATTTACATCTCAAAGCTACTATCTTTCAAAAGATAGACTTCAACGAGCAAAAGCAACAATTCTGTGCGGGATTATCTGAAGAGATGGCCGAGTACGTCAACTCTCAATGGCCTGGTTCTATCACCGAAGTAATCCACCACACTATGGTTGCTTCGCGCATCAATTTCCAACAAGGGGCTAGAAGGAATGTGAAGTCCATGGAAAGCAAAGACAAAAGTGATGCAAAGGGAAAAAACAATGCCAAAAATTCTTCCCAAGGCAATTCCAACAACAACAAAAACAACAATCGATCCAAGGAGAAGATAGTTTACAAAGGTAAAAATAAACTCTCTCCTAAAGAGCTAGAAGCTTTTTGTAAGGACCACAAATGCTTCAAGTGTGGAGAGCAATGACATGGCTACCGTTCTTGCCCCAAAAGAAATGTCTGCAATGAGACTCCTAGAGCTTCAACGATCGAAGCTCCAAAAGAGGATGCTCATTGCAAAGGATCACCTCTCTCCTATGCTTGGGGAAAGGTAAGGGAGCATGATACCTTTGTCTTTTTTGACCCTGGCTCTCAACGGAGTTGGCCACTAAGTTGGGCATCCAAGATTTTGAGATAGAAAATAATGTAATTGCTGATGGAGCTTTTAAGGGACAGCAAGCCTCCATTACTCCCTTGATTGGGAAGTCGAGGCTTCATGTCCAAAGCTACATTGACAGAGAAGAATTTTTCATCTCTCCTCTCCAACATGAGGATGTTATCCTAGGGGCACCATGGTTCAACCACATGGCTACCAACATGAAGTTCCCTGAAAGGAGAATCTACTTCACCTACAGGGAAAAGAGCATGTATATAGATGCTAATGAGTCTGGTTGCACTATACCACTTGTAAATTTACCTGCTTTTGATAAGTCAATGAAAAGCTCGGTTTCTGCGTACATGATTTTTGTCAAAGAACCCACTAATGACGCTAATGTTTTATCAAATGAAAATGGTAGAAATCAAGAATAGTTAGACTTGTCTACTTTTCTAAATGAATTTCAAATTGTTTTTATCGATAATATCTCTATGGACTTACCTCCAAAACGAGGGGATGATGACCATAGAATTGAGCTCCTACCAGGAAGCTCATAGCCTAACAAGCCTCCTTATAGAGTTTCTCAAGCTCAACAAGAGGAGATTATGAGGCAAGTGCATGAACTGGTAGATAAAGGGATGGTGAGGCCTAGTTCCTCTCCCTTTTGTTCACCAGTCCTTCTAGTGCAAAAGAAAGATGGCACTACCGCACATGTATGGACTATCGAGCACTAAACCGTATCACTATCAAAAATAGATTTCCTGTACCACGGGTAGAAGATCTGTTCGATAAGCTACAAGGTTTGACCTACTTCAATCAATTTGACCTTAAAAGTGCTTATCATCAAATAAGGATAGTGAATGAAGATATCATGAAGACCGCGTTTCGCACAATGTTTGGTCTTTATGAATAACTTGCTATGCCTTTTGGCTTGACAAATTCTCCAGCCACGTTCAATCGCCTGATGGAAAAAATCTTTTGACTCTATCGTATGTTTATAGGAGTGTTCTTCGATGATATCATCATCTACTCCAAATCCATTGAGGAGCAAAAGCAACATCTCTAGGTAATTTTTCAAACTTTGAGGGTGAACAAGCTTTTTATCATCAAAAGAAGAGCGATTTTTTCCTTCAAGAGATCCAATACTTAGGTTAAATTATCTCTCAAGATGGTATCCATATGGATCCATCAAAGTGGGAGGTAATAAAAGCATGGCCTAATCCAAGGAATCTACATGAGCTAAGAAGCTTTATTGGTATATGTGCATACTATAGACGCTTCATAGCCAAATTCTCTCAAATAGCAAGACCATTACATGACTTAACAAAGAAGAATGTTAAGTACTCTTGGACTGCTAAAGAGCAAAATACTTTTGCTAAGCTTAAAGAAAATCTTACCTCTCAACCTGTGCTTACACTTCCGGACATCTCAAAACCATTTGAGGTCCAATGTGATGAATGTGGAGATTGCCTTGGAGTAGTCTTGCTTGAAAAATGGCATGCCATAGCATATGAGAGTCAAAGACTCAATTCCGATTAGCGTGTCTCGGGCATCTACGAAAAGGAGCTACTAGCTGTCTTACATGCCCTGATACATGGAAGCACTACCTTTTGGGGACTCCATTCATCCTACAAACGGATCACCAAAGTCTTAAGTACTTCATGACGCAAACCAAGCTCTCCAACAAAAAAATGAGGTGGAAAAATTTTCTTTTGTAATTTTAGTTTCATATTGCTCACATTGCTAGTAAGCACAATCAAGTGGCTAATGCACTTTCACGGTGACCAAGAGTCAATGCAGTGTCTATAGCAACTCACAATGATCTATCTTCTATGATAGATGAGTATGCTACTAACCCTAACTTTAGAGACATACTATCAGCCCTTTCTTTGGGGAAGAAAGAAGAACCATTCACCTTGCAGGATGGTTATCTTCTCCATGGCAATAGGCTATGTGTTACCCACTCCCTTTGTGAGAAAGTCATGTATGAATCCCATGCTCCTCCCTATGTGGGACATAGAGGCATTCAACCTACTCTTCGAGGAGTAGAGACGTACTTCTATTGGCCTACCATGAAAGTGGACATACAAGAGTATGTTTCAAAATGTGTCGTATGCCAAAAGACCAAATATGATAGAGCGAAGAAACCTGGATTACTCCAACCATTGCCAATCCCTAATTCACCATGGGAGAGTATATCCATGAATTTTATCTTTGGATTACCTAAGTCTATCCATGGAAATACAGGAATATGGACAATAGTCGACATGTTTAGAAAGCAAGCACACTTATTCATGTCAAAAAGACTATTAAGGCACACCAAATGGCAACTCTCCTCATATCTCAGATTTTCAAACACCATGGATTGCCAACATCCATCATGTCAGATATAGATCCTAGAATGACCAATAATTTTTGGAAAGGTCTCTTTGGAAATCTAGGTACAAGATTGAATTTCTCTTCGGCGTAGCACCCACAAACGGATGGCCAAAGTGAGATAGCCAATCTTACAATTCTAGATCTACTAAAGATATATGTTACAGAAGTAGATCAACGCTCACAATGGAAGAAGTATTTACCCCTTGTAGAGTATGCGCACAATAATATTGTCCATACTACTACGGGCAAGACACCTTTTGCAATCATAGAGGGAAAGTCCCTTTCTGCTTAAAGTACATGGGAAGATAGTCGTGACCAGCAAGAATATTTTTGAAAGATTAAGGAGGGTATATCCATCTCTAAACAAAGGGAAAAATTTGGTGCTTACAAGCATAGAAAGGCCTTACCATTCAAAGAAAATGATTGGGTCTTACTTAAGTTGTCATAAAATATAATATCTAACTTTACCAAATGATTTTCTCATATTAAACTGATCATATAATGTGGGAGAATAAATGGGAACAAGAGTTAGAATAGAGACATGTGCTTCTAGACCTATCTCAACACGGGACCAAAAGCAGAGATGGTTGCATCTCAATAGGGGTCCAAAAGGAGATGGTCTATCAAAGAGCAATGTGCAATAAGTGCTTCTAGACTTACCTCAATAGGGCACCAAGAGGAGAGATGGTTACATCTCAATAAGGGTCCAAAAGGAGAAACTCTATCAAAGAGCAATATGCATCTAATGGAGCTTAAAAGACCTTAAGGTTAGCTTCATTAAAGACCTCCAATGGTTAGTGTTAAAATTCCTTTGACCTTAAGTAAGCTAGGGCTGAGCTTGAGGTGGGAACCCGACCTAAACTTGTCTTTGACCTTAAGCAAGCTAGGGCTGTGCTTGAGGTGGGAACCCGACCTGAACTTGCCTTTGACTTTAGGCAAGCTAGGGCTGAGCTTGATGTGGGAACTCCACCTAAGGTCCTTGTCATGCTTGATGACTAAGGTACTTGAGGTACTAGTCATACTTAATGAGAAAGTTGCTTGAGAAGCTTCCTATGCATGGGGGGTAAGATGCTTGAGTCAAAAAGAGACCCTACACACTTAATGAGGAAGTTGCTTGAGAAGCTTCCTATGCATGGGGGGTAAGATGTTTGAATCAAAAAGAGACCCTACACACTTAATGAGGAAGTTGCTTGAGAAGCTTCCTATGCATGGGGGGTAAGATGCTTGAGTCAAAAAGAAACCCTACACACTTAACGAGGAAGTTGCTTGAGAAGATTCCTTTGCATAAAAGTCCCAAAGTTAGGGGAATATTTGACCTAACCTTCCACTCACCCAAGGGGCACCCCTTTTCTAAAAGGGCACATGGGACACATGTCAGACTCTCACTAAGCTTAACCACATGGTGTGCTTGAATGCTATTGATTGGGCTAAAGAGGGGGCCAATGAGCTTCTACTTTTATCAAACAAATATCTAGATATTTTCAAGCTCTCTCTCTCTAAGGGCTAAGGAGGACACTTGTCAAAAGACTACCCATGTGCTTGACTGCATGCTGCTTGTGATTGGCTAAGGGGAGAGGGGTCCAATGAGCTTGCAGCATGTAGAAATTTCTCCCAAAGCAAGGAAGGGGGGTGCTAGGGGGATATACTCCACACACACACTCATTTGCAAGGGCATTCTCATTGGGTGAAAATTGAGGAACACCACCTCCTTCTCCAAACTTGTGAGAAGTGAGAGCCTACATCAACACTCTTGGCTATGGAATGCAAATCCAACAAAGAGCCATGATTCAATGCTTAAGCTTGCCATCTTCTCCATCTCCATTACTATCCTATTATGTATGCTAGCAAGAAGAGTAATGATAAGTGAGGAACTAGTTCTTTCTCCTATGGAATATTTCTTCTTCCTCTTCCCTACCCTCATTCCCCGCTAGCTCTCTCCACCTTTGAAGGTGTTTGAGGCCTTGGGACTGAGGCTTGGGATAGTTAATGTTTCTACAAGTTTATGTTATGCTTGTGATGCATGAAGATTTCCATCTTCATTGCATCACGTAGGTCACAAGGAACACAAAGATTGTATTGTACCAAGTCTCTCTTGATGGGAGAAACTATAATACAAATGCCTATTGGAGGGGGGACCGGCTCCATATGAATCCGGTCCTCAACTATTGTCATGTTCTCTAAACTCTCTCTCTTGCAAAAGTATTGTTCATGCCAGGTTAACTAAGTACCATGTTTATGTTGCTACCATCAATTAAGTTCACCCACTATGCTCACAAAGTAATCTCTCAAAAGTGCTTCACCTAATTTCCTAATTCCGCTACTCTCAAAGTTCATAGGCCATTTCCATTACATTGGTATCAGAGCGTTTGGTTTTCTCTTTTCTTGCTTAAGAAGAGAGGTCCTTAAGTAGCCTATCAATGGTTGATTTTGTTAATTATATTAGGGTAAGTGGGATTGGGATCTATTATCGGTTTTGTTGAGCCCACTATGTGGGATATGGTGCACACTTCGGTAGCTTTGGTCCTAATAATGGAGTCTTTTTAGACTTGCCTACGGCTTTACCATTATTGAGCCATAAGAAGTCCGAAAGGAGCTATCCCTCCTCAATTTTGCTATGTTAGACTCACTCCACTACTCTCTATAATTTAACCAATTCGAGCTGTGAGTGTAGATACTTAAGTGCCTATTTTCAAAGGCTAAGAGGAGTAGCAACTAAGGTTTTGAATTGCCAAACCATACTCTAAGTAAACATATAAGTTTAATTAACATGGCTGACAATAACCAAGAGAGTAGAATGAACATTGATAACGTTGATTTTGCACATGAAGGTGTTAATGATGATGCCCCCATGTTTGTTAATTATCTTGTTACTAGGTTGCTACAAGCTATGGGCAACCCCTCTTTGCAAGCCAAAGTTACTCAACAACTTTGTGCTTATGGGATCTCCTTTCCTCTCAAAGAGGAGAGAGAGCTTAGGAGGCCTCTTGGTGAGACCCCCAAAATAAGACTCTCTCCCATACGAGAGGAGGAATCCAAAGAACGAGAAAGTACCGACTCTCTAAGTTCCTCAAAAGATGTGGCTCGATGAAGATGACGGTCTAGACGATCGCCAACTCCTCCCAAGAGGAAACGGTTAAGTCCTTCTCCTCGTCACTCCAAAAGGGAAGAGAGGAGACAAAGGAAGAAAAGGGCAAGAAAGAGGTCACCCTCTTCTCCTTCTTCTTCACCTTCCTCGTCTACCAATGAAAGCTATGGTTATTCTCCTAGAGAATACAAGAGGGGAGGACATCGCAAATCTTACCCTGCATGGCAAAGGTCACAAAAGTTAAAGAAGTTCAAAGAGGGAAGAAAGAGTATCTGTTTTCTTACCTATGATGGCACCTTTGGTGCTACCGAAAAAGTATTGTCCTTCATCCAACAATTTGATGCGGCCTTTGGAGACGAGGGCTTCACAAAGTCCTCCAAGGTACACCATGTAGCTATGCACTTCCAAAAATCGGCTCATCGATGGTGGGCTAGCCTTCGTGGCAACGGTGAAGCCCCAAAGACATGGAAAGCTCTATGAGTTTCCATCATGAAGCAATTCCTTGCAAGTGATGCAAAGGACAAAGTGCTACCAAATGGTGAAGTTTAAAGCTTCTCTCTCATGAGTCTATCCACAAATATGTGGACAAGTATTGGGATTTACATCTCAAGACTACTATCCTTCAAAAGATAGACTTTGACGTATAAAAGAAACAATTCTGTGCGGGATTACCCAAAGAGATGGCCGAGTATGTCAACTCTCAACGGCCTGGTTCTATCACCAAGGTAATCCACCACACCATGTTTGCTTTGCGCATCAATTTCCAACAAGGGTCTAGATGCAAGCCCATGGAAAATAAAGACAAAAGTGATGCCAAGGGGAAATCCAATGCCCAAAATTCTTTCCAAGGCCATTCCAACAACAACAAAAACAATCTGTCCAAAAAGAAGGGAGTTTACAAAGGTAAATATAAACTCTCTCCTAAAGAGCTAGAAGCTTTTTGTAAGGACCACAAATGTTTTAAGTGTGGGGAGCAAGGTTATGGTTATCGTCCTTGCCCCAAGAGAATTGCCCGCAATGAGACTCCTAGAGCCTCTATGTTTGAAGCTCCAAAAAGAGGATGCTCATTGCCAAGGATTTCTCCTTCCCTATGCTTGGGGAAAGATGCAAGAGTATGATTCCTTTATTTTGTTTGACCCTGGTTCAACTCCCAACTTCATATCCACGGAGTTGACCACTAAGCTAGGCATACAAGCCCACGAGATGGGAGATACATTGAAAGCCAATGGAGCTAGATCAAGGGACAAGACGTCTCAATTACTTCCTTAATTGGAAAATCAAGGCTTCATGTCCAAAGCTATGTGGACAAAAATGATTTCTTCATCTTCCCTCTCAAACATGAGAATGTTATCGTTGGGGCACCATTGTTTAACCGCATGGCTTCCAACATGAAGTTCCTTGAAAGGAAATCTACTTCACCTACAGGGAAAAGAGCATGTACATAGATGCTAATGAGTTGGGGAACACCATATCCCTGCAATAAAGGTAATCAAGAGGAATTAGAGTTGTCTAATTTACTAAATGGATTCCAAGATGTTTTCATCGATGACATCCCTAGTGAGCTATCTCTAAAATGAGGGATGATGACCATGCAATTGAGCTCCTATCAAGAAGCTCACCGCCTAACAAGCCTCCTTATCGAGTTTCACAAGCTCAACAAGAGGAGATCATGAGGCAAGTGCATGAATTTGTTAAAAAAAAAGGGAATGGTGAGGTCTAGCTCCTCTCCATTTTTTTGACTATTGCTTTTAGTGCAAAAGAAAGACAACACATATCACATGTGTGTCGACTATAGAGCACTAAATAAGATCACTATCAAAAATAGATTTCCTATGCCACGGGTAGAAAATCTATTTGATAATTTACACGTTTTGGCCCGACAAATATTCCAGACGCATTCAAACTCATGATGGACAAAAATCTTCAAGCCATCCAAATTCTCTTGAAGAGTATAAGCGACACGTCCAGGTAACCTTTCAAGTTGTGAGAGAGAATAAGATTTTCATTAATCAAAAGAAAACTGAATTTTTTCTACAAGAAATTTAATATTTAGGTCACATTATCTCTAATGAAGGCACCGGTATGGATCCAACAAAGTTAGAGATAATAAAAAGATGGCCTAATCCAAGGAATCTACATGAGGTACGAAGCTTCATAGGTATGTGTGCATACTATAGATGCTTCATAGAAAAAATTCTCGCTAACAGCAGGCCCATTACATGACTTAACAAAAAGAAACGTTAAGTATTCATGGACTGCAAAAGTGCAAGAAGCTTTTGAGAAGTTTAAGGAGAATCTTATCTCTCAATATGTGCTCACACTATTAGATCTCTCAAAGCCATTTGAGGTCCAATGTGATGCTTGTGGTAATTGCCTTGGAGCTATTTTGCTTCAAGAAGGGCATGCCATAGCATATGCAAGTCAAAGACTCAACTTTGATAAGTGAGTATTGGGCAAATACAAAAAAGAGCTACTAGCTATTCTATATGCCCTAAACATGTGCAATCACTATCTCTTGGGGACTCCATTCATCCTAAGAATGGATCACAAAGCCTCAAGAACTTCACGACGCAAACCAAGCTCTTCGACAAACAAATGAGGTGAGAAAATTTTCTTTTGCAATTTAAATTTCATATCGCTCACATTGTTGGCAAGCACAATCAAGTGGTCGATGCACTTTCACAACGACCAAGGGTAAATGTGGTGTCTATAGCAACTCACAATGATCTATCTTTTATGATAGATGAGTATGCTACTGACCAAGAATTTAAGTATGTAATTACAGCCTTTGCAATAGGGAAGAAACAAGAACCATTCACCTTGAAGGATGTTTATCTTCCAAACGGCAATAGGCTATGTGTTAATCGCCCATACAATACGAAAGTCATGTATGAATCCCATACTTCTCCTTATGCGGGGCAAAGAGGGATTCCATAGTCTACTCTTCGAGGAGTAGAAATGTATTTTTGTTGGTCTACCATGAAAAGTAAAGATACAAGAGTATGTTTCAAAATGTGTGGTATACCAAAAGTTGAAAATTGATCGAGGGAAGCAACTTGGATTGTTTCAGTCGACACGCTTAACAAGAAAACACACTCTATGCTTGTCAAAAAGACTATTAAGGCACATCAAATGGCAACCCTCTTTAGATCTCAAATTTTCAAGCATCATGGATTTCCAACATCCATAGTGTCGAACAAAGATCCTAGAATGACCGGTAAGTTCTAGAAGGGTCTCTTTGAGAATCTAGGAAGTAGATTAAATTTCTTTTTTGGCCTATAATACACAAACGGATGACCAAAGAGAAATAACTAATCTAACAATTCTTGATATACTAAAAGCCTATGTCATGGAAGTAGATCAATGTTCTCAATGATAGAAGTACCTACCTCTTATAGAGTATGCGTACAATGATATTGTACATAATTCTATGGGGAAAGTACCTTTTGAGGTTAAAGAAGGAAGATCCAAAAGTCCCTTACTACTTAAAGTACATGGGAAGATCTTTGCTGCTCATGAATATAGCCGAGACCTACAAGAATCTTTTCCAAAGATTAAACGGGCTATATCCATCTCACAGGAAAGGCAAAAAGGATTACTGCTAATAAGCACAGAAGAGTCTTAGCCTTTAAGGAAAATGATTGGGTCTTGCTAAAGTTTCTCAAGGCTCATTTGAGGCATACTACGGGCAAGAGTCCTACGGACCACCAAAAGTATGATGCTAAACTAGCAAAAAGATACTATGGTCCTTAAAATTCTTAAGCCAGTGAATGAGATGGCTTATCAATTGAAGTTGCCCAACCATTGGCTCATGAACAATGTTTTCCATGAGAACCTACATAAGCTTTACAAAGGAGCTCCGTCAAAAGAAGCAATAGTTGCAGACCCTCCAAAAATCAAAGATCAAGAAGAAGTACTTCAATACAAGTCCATCCTATGACATGAAGACAAGGTATTAAGAAACGGTAAGATTACCTAACGATATCTTATTAAGTTAAAGAATTATCCTTTTTAAGATGCTAAATGGATGCAAGGAACCTAGATTAAGGATAATATGAACCTTGTCAATGCTTACAATGCTACACTAGAGTAAGCATATGAAAATGCATTTTAAATGAAAATGTTTTTGTCTTATAAGACTAGTTCTCTTTTTATTGTGCACAAATTTAAGAAGTATGCATGCTTAAAATCATGATTGTGGTGACGACGTCTCCCAAACACCAAGTAGAACTTGTCACTCTACTTTGGAAGTATGATATGGACTAAAGAGCAGACATGCTTGCGGCAGCTACGTCTCCCAAGAACCAAATGGATTAGTCATCCATCTTGGAATGATGTCGAAGGGTAAAAAGGGATCCTCTACCCACTAAGTAACATGGACTAATGACTAGGCTTTATCTTCTCTACCTCATAGTCGAGGACGACTATGATTTCAAGAGAGAGGTAATGTCATAAAATATAATATCTAACTTTACTAAATGATTTTCTCATATTAAATTGATCATTTAATGTGAGAGAATAAACGCGAACATGAGTTAGAATAAAGACATGTGCTTCTAAACCTATCTCAACACGGGACCAAAAGGAGAGATGGTTGCATCTCAATAGGGGTCCAAAAGGAGATGGTCTATCAAAGAGCAATGTGCAATCAGTGCTTCTAGACGTACCTCAACAGGGGACCAAGAGGAGAGATGGTTATATCTCAATAAGGGTCCAAAAGGAAAAACTCTATCAAAGAGCAATATGCATCTAACGGAGCTTAAAAGACCTTAGGGTTAGCTTCATTAAAGACCTCCAATGGTTAGTGTTAAAAGTCCTTTGACCTTAAGCAAGCTAGGGCTGAGCTTGAGGCGGGAACCCGACCTAAACTTGTCTTTGACCTTAAGCAAGCTAGGGATGTGCTTGAGGTGGGAACCCGATCTAAACTTTCCTTTGACCTTAGGCAAGCTAGGGCTGAGCTTGAGGTGGGAACTCCACCTAAGGTGCTTGTCATGCTTGATGACTAAGGTACTTGAGGTACTAGTCATGAAGTTGCTTGAGAAGCTTCCTATGCATGGGGGGTAAGATGCTTGAGTCAAAAAGAGACCATACACACTTAATGAGGAAGTTGCTTGAGAAGCTTCCTATGCATGGGGGGTAAGATGCTTGAGTCAAAAAGATACCCTACACACTTAATGAGGAAGTTGCTTGAGAAGCTTCCTATGCATGGGGGGTAAGATGCTTGAGTCAAAAAGAGACCCTACACACTTAATGAGAAAGTTGCTTGAAAAGCTTCCTATGCATAAAAGTCCCAAAGTTAGGAGAATCTTTGACCTAACCGTCCACTCACCCAAGGGGCATCCCTTTACTAAAAGGGCACATGGGACACATGTCAAACTCTCACTAAGCTTAATCACATGGTGTGCTTGAATGCTATTGGTTGGGCTAAAGAGGGGTCCAATGAGCTTCTACTTCCATCCAACAAATATCTAGATATTTTCAAGTTCTCTCTCTCTAAGGGCTAAGGAGGACACTTGTCAAAAGACTACCCATGTGCTTGACTATATGCTGCTTGTGATTGGCTAAGGGGAGAGGGGTCCAATGAGCTTGTAGTGTCATAATAATCAATATCTAATTCTCCTAAATGATTTTCTCATATTAAACTGATCATTTAATGTGGGGAAGTGCCAAGGGAGAAAAAGCTAGAATATTGGTTAAGTTAGCAGACCGGCCACAGTAGGGATCCAAAGGAGGGAAAATAGGGATCCAAAGGGGGGGCCATCTGCAAAAGAGCTATGTGAAACAATGGGCCAAAAAGACCCTAAGGTTCGGCCCATTAAGACTTCCAAAATGCTAAGGTTCCAAAATTCAAAGGTTGTGTCCAAAGGTCAACCGTAGGGAAAATTGGATGCTTAGTGTGTGCCCTAAAAAGTCTTTGCATATCCCTACATGGGAGGGGGCGAGGCCCAAAGCTAGGGGATGAGAGAGAAATCCACACACACACACACAGGCTCCCTTTACACAAAGGGAATGAGGGACACATGTCAGCTCCCTAGGCCAGATGCCCACAAGGTGTGCCCAATTCCTATTGGAAGACCCTTGAAGTGGACCAATGAGAATTAAGCTAGAGTAAATCTAGTTTAATTAATTTAAAAACATTTAATAAAAGAAACCAATAAGAATTAAGTGTCCTAGAAGACTATTGGGCAGTCTCCCAAGGGGTCCAATGAGCATTCAGGAGCCCCATGGCTTGCCTGATTCCTATTGGCCAGGAGGCAAAGGGGTCCAATGAGAGTTTAGTTTAATTATTTAATTACCTAAAGCTCTCACAAAAGGGGAAAGGGGGACACATGTCAGAAGGCTATCACTTATGCTGCTTAATCCCTATTGGCTTGACCTGGGGAGGTCCAATGAGGCAAAAGCCAGACTTACTTAGCAGCTAGGGCTCGCCCAAGAGAGAGGGGGGGCTGATTTTTGCTTGGCATTGACACACACACTCTCACACTTGACCATGTGTGAAGGGAAAATACTCTATCTCCTCCCAAGCTTTAATGGAGAGCTCATCACCTACTCCAAGCTTGTGAGATAGAAGCCTACATCAACACTCTCTTGGCATGTGGATGCAAATCCAACCAAGGGCCAAGCTTCAATGCATGCTCATCTTCTCTACCAAGCTAATTACTAAGCTAAGCTATGCTAATATGAGTGATTATGTGAGGAGATGTACTTCTTTCTCGTAAGATACTTCTTTTTCCTCTCAATCTACTCTCATACCCTGCTAGCTCTAACCATCTTCGAAGGTGTGTGAGGTCTTGGGTCTGAGAACGGGGATAATTCAAGTTGTGTTTGATTAAGTGTTTTGCTTGGTGTATGAAGCTTCCATCTTCATTGCACTAGCTAGTCTTGAAGGAACACAAAGAATTGTATTGTACAATGTCTCTCTTGATGGGAGAAACCATAATACAAAGCCTTTTGGAGGGGGGACCGGCTCCATGCAAATCCGGTCCTCAACTGTTGTCAATAGCTTAATTGCTCTCTCTTTTGAAAGTATTGTCGATGCTATCTAACTAGGTGTTATGCTTTTTGTTGCTCTCTCCACCCAAGCACTCTTGTAAATCTCATTAAGAATCAACTCTAATGAAATGCCCACTATGTTCATGCTAAATTCCGCTACACAAAAGATTTTAGGCCATTAAATGTTACATTGGTATCAGAGCTCAAGGTTTCTCTTTTCTTGCTCAAGAAGGGAGGTCCTCAAGCTAGCTACAAATGGTTGGTATTATTAATTGCCTGTGAATAAGTAGAATAGGGATTTTTCAGCCTTGCAGTGCGCCTGCCTTTGTGCAGTTAACGGGGCATCACCGTCGAGAGCTATGGTCTTAATAGTGGAGTCCTACGGGGCTTGCCTACGGCTTAACCACTATTGAGCTATTAGAAGCTTGACAGGAGCCGGTGCTGTTTTGGTGTCGAAAGACCCTCTCTTCTATTCCTTGCAATTAATGGTATTCGAGCCGCGGGTACAATAGCTTGAGTGCTTTTTCTAAAGGGGTAAAGAGGAGTAGCAACTAGGGCTTGAAGTGCCAAAGTACACCTAAAAAGTTTACACCTAAAAGTTGTTAGAATGGCTGACAATATTAAAGAGAGTGAAATTAATGTTGATAACTTTGATTTTGCTCATGAGCAAGCTACTAATGATGCTTCAATGCTTGTTAATTATCTTGTTTCTAGGCTTCAACAAGCCATGGGCAATCCATCTCTCCAAAGTGAAGTGCAACGGCAGCTCCGTGCTCACGGGATTCTCCAAGCTCATCACCATGACGAGAGAACACCTAGGAAGCCTCCTTGTGAGACTACCAAAAGAGGTCTCTCTCCGATTCGGGAAGAAGAAGAGAATCCATATGAAGGGCTCAAGAACTTACTTCTTGATGATGCATCTCCTTCCCAAAGGAGAACTCAAGAGCCTCCACCGAAGGAACGAGAAAGAAGTGAGTCTCCCGCCACCTCGGCGGAGATGGCTCCACGAAGACGGCGGGCTAAACGCTCTCCATCACCACCAAAGCGGAGAAGACCATCACACTCTTCTCCACGCCATAATTCAAAGAGGGATGATAAAAAGCAAGAGAAGAAAAAGGCGAGAAAGAGGACACCCTCTTCTCCATCTTCTTCATCCTCTTCCTCTTATGAAAGCTATGGTGAAGACAACAAAGATCAAGACAAGAAAAAGGCGAGAAAGAGGTCACCCTCTTCTCCACCTTCTTCAAATTCTTCATCTTCTGAAGAAAGTGATGGTGCAACTTTTGAACCATCAAAAAGAAGAGGCCATAGAAAATCCTATGCCGCATGGAAGAGGTCGTCCAAGCTGAAGAAATTCAAAGAGGGAGGGAAGAGCATCTCTTTCCTTACCTATGATGGCACCTTCGGTGCTACAGACAAAGTTTTGGCCTTTATCCAGCAATTCGATGCGGCGTTTGGAGATGAGGGCTTCACGGAGTCCTCTAAGCTACGCCATGTAGCTATGCACTTTCAAAAGTCCGCCAGACAATGGTGGTCTAGCCTACGAGCCAACGGTGAAGCTCCACGAACATGGAAGGCTTTAAGAGCTTCCATTATGAAGCAGTTTTTGGCCACCGATGCCAAAGACAAAGTACTCACCGAATGGCGAAGCTTAAAGCTCTCTCCCAATGAATCCATCCACAAATATGTAGACAAGTTTTGGGACCTACAACTCAAAGCCACTGTCTTCAAAAAGTTGGATTTTGGAGAGCAAAAGCAACAATTTTGTGCGGGCTTAACCGAAGAAATGGCGGAGTATGTCAACTCCCAAAGGCCACGTACCATATCGGCGGTAATACACCATACTATGGTGGCCTCGCGAATCAATTTCCAAACGGGGGGTAAAAGAAATAATAAGCCCCCGGAAAACAAGGGTTCCAATGAGCCTAAGGGGAAGGACAATGTCCAAAAGTCTCCTAAGGGCAATTCCAACAAAGCTAAAGAGAAGGGAGTTTTCAAAGGAAAGAATAAACTCTCTCCTGAAGAGCTTGAGCGTTATCGTAAAGATAACCGGTGTTTCAAGTGCGGCGAACAAGGGCATGCGTACCGCGCTTGTCCCCAAAAGAACAACCGCCAAGATCCTCCTAGAGCTTCTTTGGTTGAAATCCAAGAGGAGGAGATTCACCAAACTCACCACAAAGGATCTCCTCTATGCCATGCTTGGGGAAAGGTAAGAGAACATGATGCTTTTATTCTCTTTGACCCTGGTTCTACTCACAATTTTATATCTATGGAGTTAGCCACCAAGCTAGGCATACAATCCTACGAGATGGGAGATATCCTACCCGCAGACAGTGCCTTCAAGGGGCAAGAAGCTTCAGTCACTCCCTTAATCGGGAAATTGAGGCTTCATGTCCAAGGCTATGTGGACAAAGAGGACTTCTTTATCTCTCCTCTCAAGCATGAGGATGTAATCCTAGGGGCACCATGGTTTGACCGTCTGGCTGCCCATGTTAAATTTCCTGAAAGGAGAATCTCCTTTAAGTTCAGGGAAAAGGACATGTATATAGATGCTAGGGAGATGGGTAACACCATCCCCATTGTACATACACCAGCTTTCAACAAGTCAATAAAGAGCTCTATTTCCGTGTACATGATTTTTGTTAAAGATTCTCAAAATGAACCTAATGCTTTAGCAAAAGGAAATAAAAGCAACCAAAAAGAATTAGAGTTATCCAATTTTCTCAAGGGGTTTCAAGATGTCTTTATTGACGACATCCCTTGTGAGCTACCTCCTAAACGAGGTAATGACGACCATGCAATTGAACTTCTTCCAGGAAGTTCACCGCCTAACAAACCTCCTTATAGAGTTTCTCAAGCTCAACAAGAGGAGATTATGCGGCAAGTGCATGAGTTAATTGAGAAGGGCATGGTTAGGCCTAGCTCATCTCCATTTTGCTCACCTGTGCTATTAGTGCAAAAGAAAGACGGCACATATCGTATGTGTGTCGACTATAGAGCACTAAATAGGATCACTATCAAGAATAGGTTTCCCGTTCCACGGGTAGAAGACCTATTTGATAAGCTACAAGGATCGACCTACTTCAGTAGGATTGACCTAAAAAGTGGCTATCATCAAATAAGGATAGTTGATCAAGACATTGTAAAGACCGCATTTCGTACTACATTTGGTCTTTACGAATACATTGTCATGCCTTTTGGCTTGACTAATGCACCAGCCACATTTAACCGCTTGATGGAGAAGCTGTTCAGGCCTCATCGAACCTTCACTGGAGTGTTCTTTGATGATATTATCATCTACTCTAATTCATTGGAGGAACACAAGCAACACCTCCAGGTAATATTTCAAGTTTTAAGAGAGAATAAACTTTATGTTAATCGAAAGAAAAGTGAATTTTTCTTGCAAGAGATTCAATATTTAGGTCACATTATCTCTCGAGATGGAATCCAAATGGATCCATCCAAGTTAGAGGTAATAAAAGGATGGCCTAAACCAAGGAATCTTCATGAACTAAGAAGCTTTATAGGTATGTGTGCATACTATAGACGCTTCATAGAAAAGTTCTCACAAATTGCGGGACCATTACATGACCTAACAAAGAAAAATGTTAGGTATACGTGGTCTGCTAAGGAGAACAATGCTTTCGAAAAGCTTAAAGAAAAGCTTATCTCTCAACCTGTGCTTACACTACCGGATCTCTCAAAACCATTTGAGGTCCAATGTGATGCTTGTGGTGATTGCCTTGGGGCTGTTCTGCTCCAAGAAGGGCACGCCATAGGCTATGAGAGTCGAAGGCTCGACCCTGTTGAGCAAGCTCTAGGCATATACGAAAAAGAACTCCTTGCAGTTCTACATGCCTTAGACTCATGGAAGCACTATTTATTGGGGACTCCTTTCATTCTGCGAACGGATCACCAAAGTCTTAAGTACTTCATGACGCAGACCAAGCTCTCCGACAAACAAATGAGGTGGGCAAATTTCCTTTCGCAATTTCATTTTCATATTGCTCACATTGCTGGCAAGCATAATCAAGTAGCCGATGCACTCTCAAGACGACCGAGAGTGAATGCGGTTTCCATAGCAACTCACAATGATCTATCTTTAATGATAGATGAGTATGCTATTGATCCCGATTTTAGAGATGTGATTTCAGCCCTTGCATTAGGGAAGAAAGAAGAACCATTTACTTTACAAGATGGTTATCTTCTCTATGGCAATAGACTATGCGTTACTAACTCACTACGTGAGAAAGTAATGTATGAATCTCATGCTCCCCCATATGCGGGGCATAGAGGGATTCAGTCTACCCTAAAGGGAATTGAAACATATTTCTATTGGCCTACCATGAAAGTGAACATACATGAGTATGTTTCCAAATGTGTGGTATGTCAAAAGACAAAATTTGATAGAGGGAAGCAACTTGGATTGCTTCAACCCTTGCCAATCCCTAATTCACCTTGGGAGAGCATATCCATGGATTTTATCTTTGGATTGCCTAAGTCTATCCATGGGAATACGGGAATATGGACGATAGTAGACAGGTTCAGTAAACAAGCTCATTTTATACCTGTCAAAAAGACTATCAAAGCCCATCAAATGGCAATCCTCTTCATTTCACAAATTTTCAAGTACCATGGCTTGCCAATGTCCATAGTGTCGGATAGAGATCCTAGAATGACCAGTAATTTCTGGAAGGGTCTCTTTGAGAATTTAGGAACAAGGCTAAACTTCTCTTCGGCCTATCATCCACAAACTGATGGCCAAAGTGAAATAGCTAACCTAACTATTCTCGATCTACTAAAAGCCTATGTAACGGAAGTAGATCAAAGATCCCAATGGGAGAAGTACTTACCCTTAGTAGAGTATGCTTACAATAACACTGTACATACTTCTACAGGAAAAGCACCTTTCGAGGTAATTGAGGGAAGGTCAAAAAGTCCCTTGCTACTTAAGGTACATGGGAAGATCTTCGCTGCAGATGAGTATAGCCGAGACCTACAAGAATCTTTCCAAAAGATTAAGGATGCTATCTCTATCTCACAGCAAAGGCAAAAGGCTGCTGCTGACAAGCACAGAAGAGCCCAAGCCTTTAAAGAAAACGATTGGGTCTTGTTAAAGTTTCCCAAGGCTCGATTAAGGCACACTACGGGCAAGAATCCTACGGGCCACCAAAAGTACTATGCTAAACTAGCAAAAAGGTACTATGGTCCCTTCCAGATTCTTAGGCCAATCAATGAGATGGCCTATCAACTTAAGTTGCCCAATCATTGGCTCATACACAATGCTTTTCATGTGAGCCTCTTAAAGCCTTACAAAGGAGAGCCACCTCAAGAACCAACTATTGAAGACCCACCGGAGATCGAGGACCACGAGGAGGTGCTGCAGCCCGAGTCCATTCTCCGACATGAAGACAAGGTATTAAGAGGCGGTAAGACTATCAGACGATATCTTATTAAGTTTAAGAATTATCCTTTTGAAGATGCTAGATGGATGCAAGGCATACAATTAAAGGATAACCTAAACCTTGTCAATGCTTACAATGCTTCCCAAGAGTAAGCAAATGTACAAAATGTTAAAAATGAACAAAAATTTTTGTCTTATAAGACTCCCTTTTTCTTTATTTGTGCACAAAAATGAAGTAGTATGCATGCTTAGATCAAGTTTGTGGAGACGACGTCTCCCAAACACCAAGTAGAGCTTGTCACTCTACTATGGAAGACTGATAGGACTAATGTGCAGACATGCTTGCGGCAGCCTCAGGCTCTCAAGCGCCAAATGGACTAGTCATCCATTATGGAATGATGTCGTAGGGTAACATAGGGATCCTCTACCCGCTAAGAAAAGGACTCATGCATATGCTTTATCTTTTCAAGAGAGAGGTAATGTCATAATAATCAATATCTAATTCTCCTAAATGATTTTCTCATATTAAACTGATCATTTAATGTGGGGAAGTGCCAAGGGAGAAAAAGCTAGAATATTGGTTAAGTTAGCAGACCGGCCACAGTAGGGATCCAAAGGAGGGAAAATAGGGATCCAAAGGGGGGGCCATCTGCAAAAGAGCTATGTGAAACAATGGGCCAAAAAGACCCTAAGGTTCGGCCCATTAAGACTTCCAAAATGCTAAGGTTCCAAAATTCAAAGGTTGTGTCCAAAGGTCAACCGTA
This sequence comes from Adiantum capillus-veneris, assembly GCF_014529385.1. Taxonomy (NCBI): domain Eukaryota; kingdom Viridiplantae; phylum Streptophyta; class Polypodiopsida; order Polypodiales; family Pteridaceae; genus Adiantum; species Adiantum capillus-veneris. The sequence continues at coordinate 75,482,146 of NC_140931.1, forward strand.
GGGAAAATTGGATGCTTAGTGTGTGCCCTAAAAAGTCTTTGCATATCCCTACATGGGAGGGGGCGAGGCCCAAAGCTAGGGGATGAGAGAGAAATCCACACACACACACACAGGCTCCCTTTACACAAAGGGAATGAGGGACACATGTCAGCTCCCTAGGCCAGATGCCCACAAGGTGTGCCCAATTCCTATTGGAAGACCCTTGAAGTGGACCAATGAGAATTAAGCTAGAGTAAATCTAGTTTAATTAATTTAAAAACATTTAATAAAAGAAACCAATAAGAATTAAGTGTCCTAGAAGACTATTGGGCAGTCTCCCAAGGGGTCCAATGAGCATTCAGGAGCCCCATGGCTTGCCTGATTCCTATTGGCCAGGAGGCAAAGGGGTCCAATGAGAGTTTAGTTTAATTATTTAATTACCTAAAGCTCTCACAAAAGGGGAAAGGGGGACACATGTCAGAAGGCTATCACTTATGCTGCTTAATCCCTATTGGCTTGACCTGGGGAGGTCCAATGAGGCAAAAGCCAGACTTACTTAGCAGCTAGGGCTCGCCCAAGAGAGAGGGGGGGCTGATTTTTGCTTGGCATTGACACACACACTCTCACACTTGACCATGTGTGAAGGGAAAATACTCTATCTCCTCCCAAGCTTTAATGGAGAGCTCATCACCTACTCCAAGCTTGTGAGATAGAAGCCTACATCAACACTCTCTTGGCATGTGGATGCAAATCCAACCAAGGGCCAAGCTTCAATGCATGCTCATCTTCTCTACCAAGCTAATTACTAAGCTAAGCTATGCTAATATGAGTGATTATGTGAGGAGATGTACTTCTTTCTCGTAAGATACTTCTTTTTCCTCTCAATCTACTCTCATACCCTGCTAGCTCTAACCATCTTCGAAGGTGTGTGAGGTCTTGGGTCTGAGAACGGGGATAATTCAAGTTGTGTTTGATTAAGTGTTTTGCTTGGTGTATGAAGCTTCCATCTTCATTGCACTAGCTAGTCTTGAAGGAACACAAAGAATTGTATTGTACAATGTCTCTCTTGATGGGAGAAACCATAATACAAAGCCTTTTGGAGGGGGGACCGGCTCCATGCAAATCCGGTCCTCAACTGTTGTCAATAGCTTAATTGCTCTCTCTTTTGAAAGTATTGTCGATGCTATCTAACTAGGTGTTATGCTTTTTGTTGCTCTCTCCACCCAAGCACTCTTGTAAATCTCATTAAGAATCAACTCTAATGAAATGCCCACTATGTTCATGCTAAATTCCGCTACACAAAAGATTTTAGGCCATTAAATGTTACATGTTTTTAAGATAGAAGCTTAGGGACAGGTGTATCCTAGTGAGGGGATGGTGTTCCTTAAGTTTCGTACAAATTTGGCATGATTAGGTGAGTTACCTTCCGTATGTGTGTATGTGGCTAGGTGGTGTAGTTGAGGGCTATTTGTTCAAGAGGTGGGACTGGCATCAATGTAGGCACTCGAGGTGTGTCTCTCCATGCTAAGGTTGGTCTATTGGCCATCGCGGGCTTAAATACTATGCAATCCTTAGCTTGATGACCATACCTTCCACATGCATTGCAGTTCCCATTGAATTTAACTCTAAAAGTAGGGCATTCATTGGTACTATGCGGTCCATAGCATACTGAGCACCATTGCTGCTCCCTTCTTGGATACATATGATTGTTCTACGGAGCACGATTGTCCCTAAGACTCTCTTAAATAGCCTTGGTAAGATTTGCTAAGTCATCTCAGATATCTTTGGCTCCTTAGCAATAGGCTTTAGGGTCATTGGCTGATGCCCTGATGCTTGTGACCTAATAGATTTAGACTCAACAGACACTCTTTCTCCTCGAATCATTAAATTATCCTCCAATTGGATCGCATTGGTGGTGACTGCTTCCCAAGTGGTGATACCTCTAATGAATAGGCCATTGTAGATATCCTCATGTCATAATCCCTTAATGAATCTATCAAGCAATTGGTTATTGTTGAAGCGCTCATTTGAATTACAACGAGAATTCAAATGCTTCAAGCGACTAATAAAGTCTCTCACCGACTCTCCTTTCTCTCGTTGGGCTTTCTGAAGCTGATAGGCTACACCCCAAAGCACTCCCTCTCGTATGTATTCTTTCAAGAACAGTCTCCTAAGAGTAGGGTAAATCGTTTTTTCTTCCACCCTTAGGGTTCTATACCAATCCCCAGCCTTTCCACTTAAGGTAGGCTTAAAGCATTGCTCTTATGTAGGTCATTGTGTTCTCCTAGAGAATCGCATATTTGTTCAAACACTTCGATATGCTTTCTCACATCCCCGTCTCCACTAAATTTTTGTATGAGCTTAACTATTTGTACCGCCTTACTTCTAGGCTCTCTATCAGGCGTGTTACGCATATTCTCAGCAATAGATCAACCAATAGCTTGAGCAAATGTTGCCAAGTCACCTAAGTGAGCAGGCACCATGGGTGGAGGTGCTCCAGAGGCTACATGCGGAGTAGGTATTGGCATCGGGCTTGGCACATAGGAAGCCCTTGGGTTCCACGTTGGGTACGATGTTGTGCCATGTGGTGGTCCATAGTTCATATGGGTGGCCCTAGGCATAGCAGACGTCGGATGTGACATGCTAATGCTAGCCGGTATAGTCCCATGGAAATAAGAACTTGGGTGTTGTGGTTGTGGAGCATAGGTAGTTGAAACAATGGGAGGGGTAGGGACTACATGAGTGTGATGACCCATAGGTGCATACGATTGGTACACACTTGTAGGTACTGTTGCAAGCATTGAGCTACCATGTAGTGGTGCTTTACTAACAAATGAGGTCCATGGCGTGTTTCTCGGTATGCCCATCATTGGGGTAGGCATGGTAGTCGTGGTGTCATCAAGGGAAAGATGAGCTAGACTTGGAAAGGTGAAGCTATCACTTGTGGGCTCAGATTGCACTGAGACCCCTGGAGAAACAACATATGGGGGATCCATCGGACTTACCGAGGGAGTCTCCATTTGTGATAAGGTCGGTTTTTTAGCCTTCCCTGTATCCAAGAATCTCATGAGACCCGTTGAAGGCATGTTGATCCCCTTGTTTTGTCTCTCTAACTCAATGACACTATGGATGACCTCACAAACTCTTTGTTGTTGATCCTCTACACTAGTAGCACCCATTATGGATTGTAGGACATCTAACCAACCCACGTGATAGGTGTGATCTGCGTATAGGTTGGTCAGAGTTTTCGTTTGTAGTTCCTACTCCCAGTTCTCATTTAAGAACACTCCATCTAGGATTGAGGTGCTAGGGGTGTCCTTTGAGCTAGATGCAATGTTGCTTTCTAGGGGTTGGTCCTTAGCGGTTGCTAAATTAGGAGCACTTGATTGCTCTCTTAGCAAGGATATTGACATAGGATCTTTCGCTTTTAACTCTCTTCGTTGCTCCGCCTTGCGTAAGCTCTCGACTTCCTTTTCCCTCGCTGCAAGGATATATCGCTCAACCTCTTGCACTTCGGCAAGGCTTCTACCATCGGGTAATATGACCTTGGAGGGAAATAACTTTGAAGAGTCAGGAGGTGCAATGAATGAAGTATTCACATGCACATTCTCTAAGGGTATAGGGTCTACGTTGGTCATGAATGGAGAATTTACTTCCCCACCCCGCTCATTTACATCATTAGGTCCATGTTCGGAGCGAGTGGCTCTCCTAAAGGTTTCCTTCAGGCGGCTAAGCACACTCGGCCCGGACCGTGGACCCATGGCATGCATGTCTTGGCTTGAGCTATCGGGATTAGGCATTGGGAAACCCTCCATGACGTCGTAGTCAGAGGAAGAGTCACTAGCCGCTATGTTCGGGTCTTGGTTTGTACTACCTTGGGTCCCCGCAAAGGGTTCAGAACCTAAAGTAGGTGGATATTGAGAACTTGCGTAAGTCGAAATTCTCTCTAGTTGCTCCGTCTCTAGCACACGACCAAAGCGCAGATGCATCTGCCTTTGGCACCCTAACAAGCATCGGTGAATAACCTCGAAGGTTAACCGCTTACCTTTTTTAAGCGTCCGTTTTCACTCGTGTTTTTTACGTGTTTAATGTTTTTTAATGTTTGATTTTTTTTCTTAAAGTGTGTGATAGCTCGAAATGAGCGTATCACTTAGAGGGTGGCTGTGTGCTTTACATCACAATTTTCGGGCATCTGACGTTTCATCGATCCTCAAAAAAATCGATTTTTAGCTGTGTGTGAAGCTAAAATTCGTTTTTTTTAAAAGACGATTGAGGCCTAGGCCTGAGCGTGAGCTTGGGCTTGGGTCTGGGAGATATTCCCAATCCCGGTCCTACCTTTAAAATTAAAATAATAATAATAATAATTTTTTTAAAAATTAATTTTAAAAAAAAAAGAAAAAAGAAAAAAGGATAATTGTGGCACGGCCTGCACGAGAGCACACACACACTCTATCTACCTACTTCTAACTAATACACCTACTGTTACACACTAACACACTCTATTAACTCTCACAAATCTACTTCCTACTTACTGTACACAGAAAACTAACTACCTTAATACACAGAGAATAAACACAGTACCTTTGAAAACTCCATTAACAAAAAAAATACACAGTACAACACCAAATCCCTCTTCTCAACACACACACCCTCCTTCCTTACCTTTCCTACAATTGAAATTACACCACAGAGAAGCACACAGTGCTACTCGAGCTTAATGCACGGTATTCCCCAGCAGCAGCGCCAAAAATGTGCGCATATGTCGCACATGTCAATGCAAGGAACTTGCCGATACACCGTGTGCGAGCCACAAATGGCTCCAAGCACACAACAAGCCTAAACTAGTAAGCTCAAAGAAGGCGATGGTGTGTCACTCACCGCTCTACACCTGCTTCGTGGAGGATTCCTCGTCGCGAAGAAGAAGGAGCCGCCGCTTCTCCGCGCTCAACCGCTTCGCCGCCGCCGTGCTGTCGTCGCAATGCTCGATCACACACACACTCTCTCTCTCTCTCTCACGCATACACACACACACAAGGAGATGAAGAAGAAGAAGATGGAGATGGAGCAAGAGCACTCTTCTATTGCACAAATGAGAGAATGAGTGAATTTTAGGTTTAGTTGACTTTTATATGAGCTCGCCCCATTCACACTTGGGCGCCCATGCTTAGCCAACTAATCCCTTGAATGTTCCAGTTAGAGTGCGCCTCTCATCGGCGATCACTCTTACCCTTTTCCTATTGGACCAACAAGCCCGGTACCTGACTCTACCAAGTAAATAATACAACATCCGTCGTAGGTGAGAGGGTGTTCGTGAGCCATGAGGGTTAAAAGGCAACCAACAACACTTTGGTAAAGAGTGACATCAACATGATTGCCAGCATCATGTAGACTCAACTTTAAACCTGTTTCCATGGGAGTGGCAATAGGTTTGCAATCCTCAAGTCCAAACTTACATAGCAATGTCTCTATGTAACTTTTCTGACACAAGGCAATACCACCATCACACTGCTTAAACTATACGCCCAAATAACAACCCAAATCTTTCATCTTGAAAGTAGCATTCAAATCAGCCTTAAATTCAGCAATATGTCTCTCATTTGGTCGAGTGATCAGCAAATCATCTACATAAAGAACCACAATGAGAAGTACATCACCCTCACGCTTTACATACAATGTGCTTTTTGTTGGACTGTTACGAAAGCCTTGTTTGACCAAATGAGTGTCAGCTTTCTCATACCAAGCAAGAGGAGATTGCTTCAACCCATGCAAAGCCTTGTTACATTTGCACACTTTGTCCTCTTGTCCTTTCTTGACAAAACCGCGAGGCTGCGTTACATAAACTTCCTCAAATATGTCACCATTCAAGAAAGCAGTAACAATTTCTGATTGATGTACATCCCAACCATAATGAGTTGCCAATGCACATAGAATATGCACAGTAGTCATACGACAAATGGGAGAAAAGGTCTCTTCATAATCTATGCCTTTTTGTTGTGCATAACCCTTTGCAACAAGTCAAGACTTATGGTGATCGATCTCACCATCCAGCTTGCGTTTGAACTTGTAAACCCACTTCGTACCAATGGCCTTTTTGCCAGGAGGCAAATCACTTTAAGTCCATGTGTCATTTTCTTAAGTGCATCATATTCTGATCGCATGGCAGCCATTCAATTTTCTGAATTTTGTGCTTCAACAAAAGATAGAGGCTCCTCAACATCATGTAAGCTAGACACAGCCAAAGTATAACAATCTGATGCATAAGATGCATGGCGAGAGCCTGAACGAGTACGACTAGACAAAGGTGCATCCAGCCATTTTGGCATACCTCTAGCCTGCTCATTTTCAGCCCTTTCCTTATCAAGTACATCATGTACATCTGAATCAGTAATAGGCTGACCTTTGTCTAGTCGTACTCGTTCAGGCTCTCGCCATGCATCTTATGCATCAGATTGTTATACTTTGGCTGTGTCTAGCTTATACCTCTAGCCTGCTCATTTTCAGCCCTTTCCTTATCAAGTACATCATGTACATCTGCATCAGTAATAGGCTGATCTGTAACATTTTGAGAAACCCCCATAGGCTGTACATTTACCTCATTGGAACTTACATTCGTATTTCCACCACTGAAAAGAGGCAACAAAGTGTCATAAATGTCTTGTGAGCTTACATTATTGTCTCTACTACATGACAGTAAGGAAATCGTCCACAAACACTACATCCCATGAAACCAGAATATGTTTTGTTTGCGGATGATACAACCTGTAACCTTTGCTTTCAACACTATAACCAACAAAAATACATTTGATAGCCTTATCATCCAATTTTCTGCGCTGTGTTACCAAAGCATATGCCAAACAGCCAAAAACATGCATGTGCTCAATAGAAGGCTTTCTATCATGCCATGCTTCATATGGAGTAATAGACTGCAAAGCTTTCATAAGACACTTGTTTAGTACATAAGTGGCACACATGATGGCCTCAAGTCAAAAAGAATGCGGCAAAGCTTGACTTTTGACCATACATCATGCCATTTCCGTAAGTGACCTGTTTTTCCTCTCAGCAACACCATTTTGTTGAGGTGGATAAGGCACTGTACATTGGTGTTTTATCCCACGACTAGCCAGAAATGCATTGAATTCATGAGACATATACTCCCCCCCTTGATCGAAACGAATGGTGCACATAGTACATTTTGAGACATTTTCATCCATAGCCAGAAATTGTTTGAAGCACATAAAAACTTCGGACTTCGCTTTAAGCGGAAATACCCATGCATGCCTGGAGTAATCATCAATGAAAGTCACGAAGTAAAGGTAATTTCCCAAGGATGGAGTTTGCATGGGCCCACAAACATCACTATGCACAAGCTGCAACCTGCATGTGGCCCGAACTGAACCATCCTTTGGAAACTTATAACACTGCATCTTACCCAAAATACAACCTTCGCAAACATGTTTGACTGGTGCTTCAAGAGGCGGCAAAGAAGCAACCATATCAAATTTATGCAAATGTAGTAAATTGGCAAAATCTGATGACCAAAACGTGCATGCCAAAGTTTTGCATTTGAAATAGCCCTTAAATCTGCAATTGCATTTGCAAAATTTTGTCCATACTTGTCATACAAAGTGAGCTTATACAGCCCACGGCACAAAAGCCCAAATGCAACGATTTCATCACCAAAACTGAGATCATGAACTGTACATGTGTCATCCACAAATTTGACTACAAGTCCAAGTCTAGCAAGTGCAAATACAGACAAAAGATTCTTCTTGATCCCAAGTACATAAAGTGCATCAACAAGTGTGAAAGAACTGCCATTAGCAACAATAAGCACAATCTTTTCAACTCCCTGAACCGGATAAGAGGCATTGTTGACACAAGTGACTGAATTCCCATGAGGGACAGACTTGAGAGAGGTGAACAATTCACGATGTGAGGTAATGTGCTTTGTAGCACCACTATCAAAATACCACACATGTGAATCTGCAGCAACTGACATGCATGCATCATGGATAGCAGGATTGTAAGTGCACTGTGCACTAAAAGCCCATTCTGCATCAACATCAACATTACAGTCTCCGTTTACAGAAGACTCAACAATGGCTGCATTTGTAGTGGAACCAGCATTTGCAGTGGAACCACCCTCTTTCTGCTTAGCCTCTTTGGCCTTTAACTTAGGACACTGCTTGATCAAGTTATCATTAGCTTTACAATAATGGAAACGCATCTTCTTTTTGCCCTTATCACCAGAATTTCCAGACGATGTATTGCCAGTAGAAGCATTGAGAACAGAAGTTTTGCCACTCACAGCAGAACCATAATAGGTGGCTGCATTGCTGTTACCACTCTTCTTTGAGAAGCAATAAAAGCTTGTTCAACTGCACGCTATCTAGTCCTGTTTTTTCTGGAAAGTGACTCTTGCAATGTGCATAATGCATCAAACTTGACAACTTCTGGATTTCCTTGGGTCATAAGTCTCCAAGTACTAGCAAAAGTCTGGTAAGAATCTGGTAAGGCATCAAGAACAATCTGCACAAGGGAATTGTCTGAAATGACTTTACTTGCAGAAATAAGTTGCTCATTGATATCCTTGACACTAGCAAGGAACGTGTCCATATCATCATCCTCATGCATGATCTTCGACTCTAGCTCTTTACGCAGCAAAGGAATTTTAGCCTCATTGTGACTTTCATAAAGACCAGCCAAAATATCCCAAGCTTTGCAGATTTTGTTGAATGGATGTGAGGAATAATGGTGCGCTTCACATAAAACACAATCAATACATGAGCCTGCGCATCCTTCACATCCCAACGAGCTTGTTCTACCGTAGGCAAAACAACTCTAATAGCAGCAATCCTTACGGCAAGACCTGCAACATCCTAAACATCACCTACATCCTCAGAACCAGGACGTACATCAATGCCCTGCACAATATTCCAGACGCCCTTTGACATAAGCCCACATAGGGTAATTGTCCCCATCCAACCTGTCCTCAGCAGCAAACATCTTGAAGACATCTGTGTAGTTGTCAGCCATGGTAAATGTTGCACCAGATGTGAAACCGCCCGAAAATAGGAGAAACGGAGTGGGAACAACACGTGCTATATAGCACAAAACATAGAAGATTGTAAGGCACATGTTATGCAAAAAACAGCACTGACAAAAATTTTGCACAAAATGACAAAATTGCATGTGCAGACCTGCCTGTAGTGGAAACGGAGACCGAAATGAGCCCGAATCAGAAATCTAAGTAGATGTTAACCCTCACGGCTCACGGACACCCCATCACCTACGACGGACGTGTATTATGTATTTGGTAGAGTCAGGTACCGGGCTTGTGGGACCAATAGGAAAAGGGTAAGAGTGATCGCCAATGAGAGGCGCACTCTAACTGGGACATTCAAGGGATTAGTTGGCTAAGCATGGGCGCCCAAGTGTGAATGGGATGAGCTCATATAAAAGCCAACTAAACCTAAAATTCACTGATTCTCTCATTTGTGCAATAGAAGAGTGCTCTTGCTCCATCTCCATCTCCATCTTCTTCTTCTTCACCTCCTTGTGTGTGTGTGTATGTGAGAGAGCGAGAGAGAGGGAGAGTGTGTGTGCGATCGAGCATTGCGGCGGCACGACGGCGGTGAAGCGGTTGAGCGCGACGTAGCGGCGTCTCCTTCTTCTTCGCGGCGAGGAATCCTCCACGGCAGGAGCATAGAGCGGTGAGTGACACACCATTGCCCTCTTTTGAGCTTGCTAGATTAGTCTAGTTGTGTGCTTGGAGACTTCTATGGCTCGCACACAGTGTTAGGCAAGGCCCTTGCTTCGACAGTGCGGCAAGGAGCGCACATTTTTGGCGCCGCTGCCGGGGAATCGCCCTGCACTAAGCCCAAGAGGCACTTTGTGCTTCTCCTATGAGTTGGTTGTAGTAGGAAAGAAGAGGAAGAGGAAGAGGAGGAGGAATGAGTTGTTTTTCTGTAAGTTGTAAATTTCTGTGTTGTCTGCAAGTTCTGTGATTTCTGTATAATGTTGTGTTTTCTGTTTGCACACAGTCTTTGCACAATTAGTAGTTGTTAGCTTGTTTGCAGTGAATGAATAAGTAGGAAGGGAGTTAGCAATTTCTGCTTGCACACAGTCTGTACACAGTTTTCTGTCAAGGTTTTCATGCACACAGTCTTTGCACAGTAAGGTAGTGAGAGAGGAATTAGGTGGGCAGTTAGCTCACTATCAGTAAGCAGTTAACAGATTAGTTAGTAGATTAGTTAGTGGTTAGCAGCACATTTAGGAATTAGATAAGGTAGTGAGTTGTATCTGAGCTGTGAGCTGTTGACTAGGAGGTTAGGTAGGTGACAGTGTGTGTGGCCAAGAAAGGGTCACCAAAACCGCGCGCGGTCGTCGCCCAATTTTTTTTTTGATCGGGATCATTTCCCCAAGCCCAAGCCCAAGCCCAAGCCCAAGCCCAGGCCCAGGCCTCAGCCCTCAGTCTTATGATATATACTAGACTCACTCTTATATATATACCCTACCCCCTCAAGAGGGATTGAGAGCATGTGGGGCAAGTCCTCCACTCTCCTCCCTTCTCTTCCCACTTGCACCCTTAGACTTTGTAATTTGGGCCTAGTTCCCTACTAGAAATTGACGGTTTTAGGGATTCTGAGGGCATAAAGTGACCAAACGGAGGGCTGTAAATCATGTCACGTCCCTCTGACCGAGACGCTCGTTTTGAGGTATCATACGTTCTATTCTATAGCTGGGTCAGAAAAAAAGGACCAAAAAATCAAAAAATAAATAAATAAGGAAAGACTTGGGTTGCAAAACACCCAAAATTACTAGGTGAGCAGCCTTCACGGGCCCTCACTGACACTTCTAGGGGATCCAAGTCATATGAACCTACGCTCTGGACCAGTGTTAGAGCACGAGCATATTGGTAGTGCCTCCATTTACGCAGGCACCCATTATTCCTCCACCCTAGGTTCTGGACCTTCGGCCGGGACTCAAGGTAGCGCGACCCAAGATCCTCATATCGCGTCTAGTGATTCTTCCTCTGACTATGAAGTCATGGAGGGGTATCCTACACCAAACCCTGATAGTTCAATTCAAGACATGCATGCCATGGGCCCACGGCCCGGGTCCAGCGTGTTTAGCCGCTTAAAAGAGACCCTTAGTAGAGCTACTCGCTCCGAACATGCGGTTAATGAAATAAATGAAGGGAGTGGGGAAGTAAATTCGTCATTCATGCCTAAAATGGACCCTATGCTTCTTGAGAGTGTGCATGTGAATTTTCCATCCACTGCACCTCCTGATCCTTTAGGACTATCTCCCTCTGAGGTTTTACTACCCGATGGTAGGAGTCTTGCCGAAGTGCAAGAGATCGAATGCTATATGCAAGCAACATGGGAGAGGGAAATTGAGAACCTATGAGGGCTAGAACAAAGTCAAGCCCTGAAAGCAAAGCCTCCTATGACAACAATCATGCCAGCCGAGAAACCGAGTGCTCCCAAGGTAGCAGTCACAGAGGGGCAAGCTATGGGGAGCAATAATGCTTCCACTTCAAGGGAAACCTCCAGCACGCCAGGCCTAGATGGGATATTCCTAAACGAAAATTGGGAGTATGACCTACAAGCAGAAGCTTTAACTGATCGGTACACAGGACACACCTATCATGTGGGATGGTTAGATGTTCTACAATCCACATTGAGTGCTACTAGCATAGATGAGCAACAACAGAAAGTCTGTGATGTCCTCCATAGGATTGTCGAGTTAGAAAGACAGAACACAGGGATCAACATGCCTTCAACAGGCCTAATGAGATTCTTGGATACGGGAAAGGCCAACCAACCAACCCTGTCACAAATGGAGACTCCCTCAGTGAGCCCCATTGATCCTCCATATGTTGTTTCGCCAGGAGCCTCAGTACAATCTGAGCCCACAAGTCGCAGCTTTACCTTCCCAGATCTAGCTCATCTTTCTCTTAATGACACTACGGCTACCATGCATATCCCAATGGTGAGCATGACAAGAAGTACACCATGGAGTTCATTTGTTAACACGGCGCCGATGCCTAGTAGCACAGTGCCCCCAACTATACCTACATGTATGTATCAATCATGTGCACCCGTCGTACCTCAGTCTCATATAGATCCTACACCTCCGATTATTCCAAGAGCTTACAATCCACAATGGAATTATCCAAGCTCTTATACAAGTGGAGCCATGCCATTTAATAATAACATGCCATATCAGGCACCCCCTATGCCTAGCGCCACGCCTGTAAACTTTGGACCACCGTCTGGTACACCACCATACGAAATTTGGGACCCAAGAGCCGCGCGTATTCCAAGGCCAAGGCCAACTCCCATCTCACATGTGGTTCCAGGAGCACATACACCCATTATACCTGCTCAAATAGGAGATTTGGCAGCATTTGCTCAAACTATTGGTCGCTCTATTGCGGAAAACATGCGTAGTGCACCTGATAGAGAGCGTAGGAGCAAGGTAGTTCAAGTAGCTAAGCTCACACAGAAATTCAGTGGAGACGGAGATGCTAGAAAGCATATGGAAGTCTTTGAACATGTGTGCGATTCCTTGGAAGAGCACAATGAGCTACATAAGTGTAAGGCTTTGAGTTTGACCGTAAGCGGAAAGGCTGGAGATTGGTATAGAACCTTAAGAGTAGAAGAGAAAACGATCTACTCTACTCTTAGGAGACCGTTCTTAAAAGAATACATACGAGAGGGAGTACTTTGGGGTGTAGCCTCTCAGCTCCAAAAAGCCCAACGAGAAGAAGGTGAATCCATGAGAGACTTCATTAGTCGCCTAAAGAATTTGAATTCTCGATGCAATCCAAACGAGCGATTCAACAACAACCAATTGCTCGATAGATTCATTAGGGGACTACGACATGAAAGTATCTATAATGGCCTAGTCATTAGAGGTATCACTACTTGGGAAGCAGTCACCATGAATGCAATCCAATTGGAGGATAATTTAACGATTGCAGGAGAAAGAGTGTCCGCCTAGCCGAAGTCTAGTAGCTCGCAAGCGTCAGGGCATGAGCCAATGAAGATAAATCCAATCGTGAAAGAGCAAACGATATCTGATATGACTTTGGCAGATCTCACCAAGGCCATCCAAGAAAGCCTTAGGGGTAATCGTGCTTATAGCTTGGGCAGACTCACCTCGAGTTCCTGCATTGATGCCTACCCCACCCATGGAGCAACAGTTGCCATTACAGCACATGGTTCTTAGAACGCAAAATGTGGTCCAAACCACACCGTTGCCACCTCCAGTGCTAGGACCGCAACCCCCTCATCCAAGAGTTACACCTATGAACCAAATAGGTTGCGAGTCATCTATTACTTATGTAGATTGCGAAGAGGACATAGACTCTAGTATCACCTATGGAGTCCACATGCTTGAGGAGTGTCCCATGTACTATATGGAAGACCATTGGGGACAAATCAAACCGGTATACCAAGCTACTGCGCTAGCAGCAAGAGGCCAAAACATTAATAGTTTTACCAAGAGACCACCTCTTCAGTGCTACGAATGTGGTGGACCACATCGAGTAGCTGAGTGCCCCATTAGAATGCAAAAGAATGCTGCACTAATGCAAACAAGTCAAGGGAGTGCATTGGCAATGCCAATACTCACTTGTAATCGTTGTGGCATAGATCATTTGATCGCACAGTGTCCTAACAATCCAAACGCACCGAAAATCACACCATTGAACATAATAGAGATTTTTGATGGGACACCACCAACTATAAACATAGCACCAGTGAATGCACTCACACGGTCGATGCTCCAAAAGCAAAATTACATCCTCGAAGAGAGAGATGCTGCATCCATTGGCCGAGCGAGAAAGAAGAAAACACGAAGAAAGAAATCCCTTAATGCTTCTAGCTCAAAACCTAGTTCAAATACTAACATAGGGACAGGAGAGGATCCCGTGTATATGAATGACCCTGAGGATGACTCAAATTCGATAGAGACAACGGAGACCAAAACTATTACTACGAAGGAAAAAGCCAGTGAGGAGGATCACGAGAGGGAATTACAATGAACACCAAAAGAAGAAAACACGAAGAAAGAAATCCCTTAATGCTTCTAGCTCAAAACCTAGTTCAAAGACTAACATAGGGACAGGAGAGGATCCCGTGTATATGAATGACCCTGAGGATGAGTCAAATTCGATAGAGACAACGGAGACCAAAACTGTTACTACGAAGGAAAAAGCCAGTGAGGAGGATCACGAGAGGGAATTACAACGAACACCAAAAGAGTATTCAAAGTTAAGCCACCCAGTTGCAAACCCCCAAGATAAGCCACGAGAGACAAAAAATGAGGATTGCAAGAGAAAGATTGGAACCTATCCAAACCCAACAGTGGAAATTGAACGAGTCCAACAATTGAGGGGTTTGGTGGAAGAAACTCAACGAACATTAGAACCTGAACCCAAACATATCCAGATGTCGGACACAGTGTTTCCCACACAAGTTCAACCTCACAAGAACTACAGGCCGTTAGCTATACCCAGTATCATTCGGGAAGAGAGTGAGGGTAGGACATCTGAAAGTGGACACACACCTTTCCTACTAAAGAGAATGTTTGGTGAGGGAATGCCCGACCCCCTTGAGGAAGTGGAGATTCCATCTTCACCATTCTCTTGTCAGGGTCCTACGTCCCACAAGATGCCATTAAATGTTGCCAAATTGATGGATTTCATGTCTTTAGAAGTTAGAACCACCATCATGTCCAAACTATATAAAGACCCCGAGCTAGTCTCAGCTCTTCGAGCCTTCCTCAATGGAGAATTACAGGCCGGATTACCACAGTTTGCACATATGAACAAACCTGACTCGGTAATGAATGATGAGGAACATTTAGCACCACCATCTGACCTAGCGGGACATGAATCTGTAATTGAAGTACCCGTTAACAAGTTGGGGCAATACTTTGAAGGTGATGAATCTAATGCTACTCTGCCAATCACTACTAAAGGATTAATTGTAAAGGGAGTCCTTGACGGTGGTGCGGGAGTCAGCATGGTGACAAAGAGTTGTTGGGAGTCTATGGGGCGACCTCACCTTGAAGCCACAAGCGTAGTGGTAAAAATGGCTAATGGATCTATTGTTACGCCTATTGGAATGCTTAAGGATCTCACGATCAAGGTCTTGGGACACAAGGTAAGGCAGACTTTCATTGTTATGGATTTTTCCAAGCATCCTATGTCATTTGAGATGATCTTAGGGCGTCCATTCATGAGGGAAGCAAAAATGGTGCATGACTGGTCCAAAAACCACGTCTACTCACAGTTCCAAGACTCTGTCATTCGAGTTGATCTTTTAAGTGGTCGAACGCATCCTCTAGGAAATAAATTCATCATTGATAATCGATCAGACACAACAATTCACTCAGCTCCATTACAGTATTGTTACACGTGTAACGAAGACACGGATATTGGGGAGAACTCTCCTTATATGGATATCCTACCCGGAATGGCTGAATCAGACAATGTCGATTGGGTACACCTAGCGGCAACTATAGATACATGGGGAGCTAGAGGAACAACCTGGGTAACACCAGATGGGGAAGAGATACCACACATTGCACCAGTAAACATGTTAGGTGTAGCGCATATAACATCCGATGATAAGAAAGAGGCACACCTACCTGAGAGTGAAACCGATGATTCCTCAAAGGCTTCAGGCCAATACACATCAAAAACGGAATCTCAAGGAGAAATGGATTCAGAACCTGAGGAAACATCGAGTGAGCCAAGTATAGAAACTGAACACTCAAGGTCTAGTACGACCATTTTTGGTAATTTATATGAGAGTGAAGAAGATACAAGCGAAGACCTATCAAGCGAGTCGAGTTCAAACATTTACCAAAATCAAAACCTTAACAAGAAACAAAGGTCATATAAGAGACGACGATATCGAGCAAATGTGAGAGCTAGGATAAACAAGGAAAGATCTACTGCAGACTGGCTTAGCTATCTAGGGGCATGTGATGCTCATCGAAAGCTAGTAGACAATTGGGATGAACATCTCCAGAGTGTCATGTGGTGCAGCCCGCGACCCATTGACCTCGCTCAATTGGAGGTTACAGAGCCGAAATTGAGTCGAATTATAAGAAGACGTCAAAACCGAGAGTTAGCACAACAACAAAAGGAGGCAGAACTAAAAGAAAGGTCTTCGTCAGGACAAGAGCCTGCTGACTTACATACGGCTCCTGAACATTTTAAATCTTATACCACGGGGGAGCAAAAGGTTGTGTATGCCAAAGCCCAACGAATACCTACCAATGGAAGCAGTGGAGTCTATGATGGTCCAGCGGTAGTTAAAGAGATAGAATTAGCAGAACCAGGTGAGGAGTCTAAACCAGTCTTTATTGCTCAAGACCTTACCGAAACTGAAGAGGCTGTACTTAAGGAGCTCCTCAAGGAATACAAGGATATCTTTGCTTGGACATATCATGACATGAAGGGCGTTCCACCTTCTCTGGTGCAACATACAATTCCCATGATCAACACTGCTAAACCCGTCCAGCAACGACCCTATCCAATGAATCCTAAGTACGCCAAAATTGTACAAGAGGAGATTGAAAAACTTATCCAATGTGGATTCATATACCCTATTGAGCACTCAGAATGGGTTTCTCCAATAGTCATTGTGCCAAAAAAGAATGGGAAACTAAGAGTGTGCGTGGACCTCAAGAAAGTTAATGCAGCCACTAGGAGAGATCATTATCCCTTGCCATATTCAGAACATGTGTTTGAAAGAGTTGCGGGCAAGGAGGCTTATAGCTTTTTAGATGGGTACTCTGGTTACAATCAAATCACAATTGCATTAGAGGACCAAGCTAAAACTGCTTTTATCACAGAGTTTGGAGTGTTTGCATTTCGTGTTATGGCTTTTGGCTTAACGAATGCCCCTGCTACATTCCAACGATTAATAAACATTGCGTTTAAAGAATTTCTAAGGGAGTTTTGTGAAGCTTTCCTAGATGACCTTTGTGTTTATTCTTCTTGGGAGAAGCATTTGTTATATCTACGAAAAATATTTGAAAGGTGCAGATTTTATCGCATCTCATTGAACCCTTTCAAATGCTAATTTTGGGTTAAGCATGGAGTCATTCTAGGGCATATAGTGTCCAAGAACGGGATATCCACAGATGAGAGTAAGAGTAAAGCCATTGCCGATTTGCCACCTCCTACGAACTATAAAGGAGTTCAAAGATTTATGGGCCATGTTGGTTATTATCGAAGATTTATTTTAAACTTTGCCGAGATAGCGCGTCCATTGTACAAGCTTCTTATCGAGTTTCACTAATGGCGAACTCCTACGGGGGTTGATGATGAATTTCCTGATACTCCTTTGTTCATTGTTGAGACAATGCCTGAATGGAGTGAAAAGATTGTTAACTTCTTAGTTAATGGTTTTCCACCCAAAGAACTGCGAAAAGATATAGCTCGAAAATTAATCAAGGAATGCGAACCCTATTGCTTACTGGCTGGAACTCTCTATAAGAGAGGAAAAGATGATGTTCTTAGACGCTGTGCCCGCGAGGATGAGTATTTATATATTCTACAAGAGGCACACATGGGCGTAGCTGGTGGTCACTTTTCAGGAAACTTGACTGCCCGAAAGATCTTACAGTTAGGCTATTGGTGGCCCACTCTGTTTAAGGATGCGTCACTTTTTGCAAAGGGATGTGATGAATGCCAACGCTTCAACAAGCCACAAAGAAGGGATAGGATGCCTCTACATCCCATCAAGGTAACCCAACCATTTGAAAAGTGGGGCTTAGACTTTGTAGAACCGATTAGTCCAGCTGCACGTAACACGCAATCACGATATATCATTGTGGCTACCGACTATGTAACCAAATGGGCTGAAGCAAAAGCAACACGAAAGGCGGATGCAAAAACAACAGCTAAGTTCCTCTTTGAGAATATTATCACACGTTTTGGATGCCCCTTTGAACTTGTGAGTGACAATGGAACTCATTTTATAAATGAATTAATAAAAGAACTCACATCAAACTTCATGATATCTCACCACAAGTCTACACCCTATTATCCCCAAGCAAATGGCCAAGCTGAGAGTACCAACAAAACTCTCATCTCCATTTTGACAAAGACAGTTGAGGCTCATCGCACTGATTGGGACCTAAAGCTTACATCAGCTTTATGGGCTTATCGTACTGCGTATAAAGTTGCTATTAATTGCACACCGTTTAAGATGGTGTATGGCTAAGAAGCAGTTATGCCATGGGAGTTTGTCATTCCTAGTCTTCGAGTAGCTTCTCAAGAAGGTTGGGATGGTAACCCCTTAGTGGAGCGATTATATATCCTGGAAAGGCTAGATGAAGAAAGGCAATTAGCTGTGCGAAATGCTCTAGTGGAGAAGGATAGGAGAAAGAAGTGGTTTGATAGCCATTTAAACGATAAAGACATCAAGGTTGGTGATAAAGTTCTTATGTACGGGGTACGTAATGAAAAGAAGAAATTGAAATACGCTGGTAAGGGACCATATCGAGTGTGTGAAATTACTCCGCAAGGTACCATTCGTGTGGAGACTCTAAATGGAGTTGAAACCATTGGATTCCTTAATGGGAGTAAATTCAAAAGATGTTATGATCCTCTAAGCCAGGAAGAGTTGCAAGCCATCCATCAGAAGAAGGCTGCCAAGGAACAAGCAGAGCTTTAAAAAATCCAAGCAAGAGTTGAGGCTCGAGAACGACAACAACGTCTTAGACGCCAACGAGAGGCTAATTTGGGAATCACGCAAGCATTTTTCGAGGACACAGATGACGACTCATTAGAATCTGAGCCACCCCTACGATACCCAATTGAGCTAAATAGCCCCTATGGGAAAGTACTATACAATGCCTTATTAGATACGGGAGCTAAACACAATTTGTTATCCTATGGAGTTTGGCGTCAATTAGGGAAACCGACCCTATCCCCGAGTACGATACAAGTCAAGGGCATTAATAAAAAGAAAACTGCTATTCTTGGAGTCCTTCAGACCCCTGTTGTCTATGACAATGGAAGCATAGTGCAGAGGTTTCTAGTCATGCCCGCGTGAGCTATGGAAGGCAACGTAAACCTGGGATGCACGTGAATGTTGGCAACCAAATGCACTATTGATTGGGATACTGGTAGTGTCACGACGCGACCACCGACTCTTACCCCTATCATTCAAGCAAAGTCACCTACGTTGCAAACTCTAGCAAAGTTGAAGGATAGCCAACATTCATAAGCCAAGGTGGTTAACGCGTCTTTGCCGGCTACCCATGAATCTAGCACTTCAACACTTGTAGTTGCAGCAAGCAGTAATATTGCAAGTACTCAACCTGCACGACCTAAGAGTACATATCAATGGGTCCCCAAGGCCTTACTTCCAACTATCTCAACCCTCCCATCCATTCCCGGGAAAACCAAGAGCGCGCCCTAGGAGAGTCAAGACCAAATCACGATGGATTCCAAAACAACTATTAGAAGCCGAAGGCTACTATGATGGAAATGAGCAAATTTGGGTACCTAAACGTAAAATGTGTCCTTCCCTATCGACAACAAACCCATATGAGTCAAACAGTGTAACGCTAAAGCCAATGGCAGACCGTGGGAAGGGAAAGATCACAGAATGCTACACACCTAGTCCAGAGCTAGTTTGGGCTCCAAGGCAAAACCAATTTATTCCACCTAGCTCAGCAAGGGGGGAGTTCCATGAAGCTTCTAGCTCCGCATGTAATACATCCATAGAGGTAAAAGCTTCTACACAGCCTCCATCTATAGTAATGGACCTCCATGAAGCTACAAAAGAATCCACACCTCCGAGTGTTCAAGAATCACCCGATGAACCACTTCAAGTTCGATCCTGGGAGAGTACCTTACCACCCTTGCAACTTGACGAGGCACCTAGGGTAATAGAAAACTACATGCAAAAATCCTCACCTATTACCAACTGGAACAATTGGTTTCAAAGGGTGACGACATCATTTCAAACGGTATGATCTACCCAAGGAAGGGGGGAGTGTTTGTGGACATCCATCATTCACTTGCTTCCCTCTCAACCTTTCTCCCTGACCTCTTAATCTCCAATCTTAGGGAATGTATATATAAAGCCTTATACTCACAAAAACAAGATAAAAAAAGTAAAAGAGCAAGAGCCATAACACAAATCATAAAAACAAATTATGCACAAGAACACGAACCTTGTAATATTTGCACTCTAACCATCATCTATTTGCGTGTACAGATATGGCTAGTACGCTAGAGTCATCCACTCCTGCCTTGGGTGAGAGGTACCCTTGTTACTTTTCACAAATATTTCACATGGTCTTTCCAGTGCTTGCATGTGAATGGGATTTGATAGGTACGCTAGCATGTGAGAGGAATTTTGAGGAGTTAGAATGGCTGATACGTCTCTTGACCACGTCTGATCCATACTTAGTAGAGAGAGTTTCTCCCATTGCACAAGCCTACCCTTTTGACCAAGATGACTACAGGCATCTAGTGACCTTCTTAGTAAACATGGGCACCTATGATGAAGAAGAAAATTTACACGACTACACGGATGGCACATATGGTCTCATGGATGATGACTTTGTTTATCTCGACGACGAAGATAGGGGTTTAACCTCTACAATATCCTATTCCCTTGACTCTCTAGGGGGAGTGCAAATAATTAGGTTAGGGTTCCTTATGTTTTTTGTTGTGTTCAATAAGTGTTGGTACCTTTTTCCACTAATGTGCCTCCTGGAGGTATTCCTTTTGTTTCCTAGTGTGTACAGGAGCGTGTTGCTATTGGTAGGATTTGGACCTTCATGGAATCTTTATCTCGACTCACTCTTCAAATCAAGCGCGACCATCAACACAAACAGGTGTTTCTTGTCCATT